>NC_053041.3:568324234-568638068 GCF_002575655.3 Aegilops tauschii subsp. strangulata
AACAAAGTCACATCAGAACACGTTGATACCCTCGAAGAGGCTATGGTACCTAATTCTTCGTTTGGCCAGAAGCTGGTTAGACAGAATAAGCTGTCAATCTGGCAAGAACTGACAAGGAATTTGCCAACACTTGGAGATCTTCTTCTCTTTTTTGAGAGAACATGGGACATAGACGGAAGAAGCTTGCAGAATAAATCTAAACTGCAGGGCACATAAGATTGCTGCTCTGGTGATGAAAAAACTAAGGCAACACTTCACCTATAGCAGTATTAGTCAGTTAGTGTTTATGTCCTGCAGCAATACAAAATCTAGAACTACTCTTGTCAACGCACATGATCGTGCGCGCACACTCTCCTGAGATCGTGGTTGGTGCCATGAAAATAAGAACACAGAAAAATAAATCCTTCAAGAGCAGTAATATCGACGGGTTGATGTTAGTACGTAGCCATGCAACAAGTCAGATTATATGTACATACAAATCACTTGTTGAATTTGAATGCTGCCATAACAATTAAGTTCAAGGTGGATCTGGTGTGAGACTTCCCCACGGAGTCAACAAAGCTGTCCAAATTGTCATCTTTGAAATGAATACCACGTTTTTTTTACATAATAGAAGCGCAGATGCTCACATACACGCAACCTTATGAACGCGCACATGCACACCCTACCCCTATGAGCACCTCCGAGATATTGAGTAGTCATAACATGTTGAGATTGACGAGTCGCCACAAGCACATTCGTAGTCGATGGGAACGCCGTCTCCTCCCACACCGAAAGGACATCACATATGCACTCTACAGCTAAGCATGAATTTTGAAGTGGTTTGAACACCCCAAGCTCACTTTAGTCTTTAGCTTAATTATGTTTACTTTAATGATGAATGCATGGAAAATAAGCCCGAAGTTTGTAATTTCCTGTTCAACTATGAGTATGCTTTTATATAGAGCAGATTGCTCAATGAATTTAAAAACAAAGTGTAACCAACAGAGTTTTCAAACATTTTTAATTTACTATGGTTGATACTAAGCCTCCAAACAATTTTTTAGATCCGATTTTTGACTGCAAATTAAAGGGTCAGGTTTGTTTTTTGCAGGGTTGGTAGGACTATGGAGTGAACCCGTGCAGATATTTAAATCCGGTTCAGTATGTCATAAAAAGTTAAATTTGGCTCATATTTCAGTTTCACGACACCAAACCATTCACATCATATTGTCAAAGGACGTATATTAGAGGCATCAGAGGAAGTGTATTGTATGGTCTAACTGATATGTCAACGGCGAGTCGGTAGAAACCAGAGATGTTATCTCTAAACGAAACAGAGAAAAGGAGGCAAATCATAGACGCACTCAAACCTTATGAAAATTCAGTAACTTCAACGTCATTACTATCTATTATTGCCATGTACTTTTTCTGCTTTATTAATACATGTCCTTTGTCTATTTTTATTTTCAAAAAGAAAAAGAAAGGTAAACTTGGACCAGAAAAGAGAGCGAGAGAAACAACAAAATCCATACACTGGAAAAGAAAAATGTAACTGAACAGGAGTACAAAGATGATCGTCGTGAATGGGATTGTAGCCTAGTGGTTGCATCGACTTTGATACCACCGTAGGACTTTGGTAAAATAAACCGGAAAAAGGAAGGCCCATTGTCGGTTGTTCCGTGGTACACGTGTAACCACTAAGATCATGTCCGTCCAAGAACAGTAACAGGACATTGTAGAGTACGATAAACCACAAGAAAACACACGCTACTCTTGTTGCTACCTCTCTCCCGATACCCATCACTCCAATCAAATGGTCAGGCTGCCAAGAAAGCTAGCGAAAAAAGTGAAACAGAAGAACAGCAAGTCTACCATTGCTAGTTCTACCGATTACATTAAATTGACATCTCAAAAAGTCATTGCGAAGGGATGGGAGGCTATGTAAGTAAGTACGTGGTAGATGGAAATTGCAAAGGAGCTCCTGGATGCTCCACTAGCTATATATATGAACCTTTTCATACTTCTCGGGCTATCTTTAACCGATTTGGATGGCGACTTAATAATAGGCTAGATGTGTAGGCATCATAGTCTATTCTTAATTGCCGGATGTGGAGCGTTTTCACCGAGTGTGGCACGTTATAGACTTATTTTTTTCTATTTGCTCAGACTATGAGCACCATTGAAACTTAAGACCTTTTTGTGCTTCTTAATAATATGGCCGTATGCATCTATCGGTGCAGAGGCCGGAGGTTTTCCTCCTTTCAAAAAAAATAATTAAAACTCTCATCTAGGGCCACTACATGATTGTCCATGTGTTGCAATGGGAGTATAAACATTCTACTCATAGATTATCTCGTGCTTGCACATCTATTATTATATTGACGTGTTAAAATCTTATCAAGTTTTTGTATGCAATTGTCATAATTTACCTGTCATCTTATTGTCAATCACTTATTTGGTAAGAATTTATTGACTTATTACCAAACAAAATATTATTTAGGAGAAAGATCACAGATGGGAGGAAAATTTTCATCTTATTGTTAAGCACTTATTTAGTAAGAATGTATTGACTTACCGAAAAACATTATTATTTCAGAGAAAATCGAAGATGGAAGAAAAAAATAAAAGATGATAAGGGAAAGGGTGACCATATATAGAGAGGTTTGACGAAGGAGAAGGTGAAACAGTAATCTTATGTTCCGTTGAAGTAATATAATACTATATTAGAGAAGGGATTTACTATGAAGCATCATACGACGACAAAGATACCACGATACATAGATATGGGGACACGTGATATAGCAATTACTAGGAATAGCCATATAACGATATGGAAAATATATAAAAACAATTAATAAAATGTCATGTAATGAATACCAAGAATATTTTTGAGATGTGAAATGTAAACAGAGCCTAGAAGACCAGCTTGAAAATGAAGCACCCCCATCCACTCGAACGCCGCTCCTGCGAGAAAACAATCCTAACCCAAACTACTAGCTAGAGTCGAGGCATCGCGATCGCCTTCCCTCTACCGGTTGCCTGAGTGGTAGATAGAGGGGAGGTGGATCCGCGAGCTCGTCGCGATGAAGCTTGGAGGGGATGAGTACCCTAGTCGCTGCAATTGTGAGAAGAAGAGAAACCCTAACTTGGATGGGGTATAACTTGTCTATTCTTTGGTTAACTATAATGTCCGTCATATCAGAGTTTGCTTTTCTTTCCCCTCTCACAAGGTGACTAGGGAAAGTATTTTCCCCTCGATTTCCGCCGGTGAGCCCGGGCATCCACCTCCCCTCCTTTCGTGGCTCTAGTGGCCGGTGGCGAGGAGGGGATTTCTGGTGCCTCGGCTTGGCTACTAGATAGGCAGCCATCGCGGGGGCGATGTTCGGACGGATGGCGACACTTATTCTTCAAGCCGGTCTTCTGGGCTCTAATCCTCCTCAAATTCGTCCGTTGGGATGTATTATAAGGAGCTCCGACGTAAATTCTTGCAACTCCTCGGGCGGCGAGGTTAGGGTTTTCTCACCATGCGTACGCAACAGCTATATTTGATGCCAAGTTCTTTAGATCGATTCAGGAATTCAATGGCTACGACTGCGGCTCCGGGGTGCTGGCCCTTAGGGGCGTGTGCACGAAGACTCTTCGGGTGTCATCAACAAGATCATGCCGACTCCGATATGGGAGCGGTAACATCGACTCGTCGGGGGCTTGTTCTGACGGCTGCAATGGTCGCTCTATGATCCGTAAACCTTGATATAAAGTTTATTATGCTTTTAGGTGCTTTATGCAGACTCACCAGAAACAACGTCCCACAAGTAACAGAAGCTCTTTAGCTATACTAGTACAAATGTCCGTGCGTTGCAACGGGCAATAAAATTAATAGAACCGGCTCCGTGTGTCATTTCGCAACCTTTCTTATATCCAACTTTGACGAATGTCAGAAATAATGTAAACTCGAGTATCGCTTTTCAGTCCATGAAGTGTGAATGTGTAGAAGCCTCCTTAACATTCTTCGTCACAATATATTTCAGCTCCGCATATTTGTCCGATGATGAAGTAGTGATATTAACGAATAGTCTTTCAGTCGTTTTTTGTTTGTTTAGAATAACATGATTTTTTTAGAATTTTTTTGTAATTTTTTATAACATTATTTGAAAATTGTAAACAATGTTATAAATGTAATCATTTTTATGACTAAGATGTTTTATTTTCATAATTATATTTCATTTGTAAGTACTCCCTAATTGTTTTTGCATCTATTTTTCCCTTGTCAATAATGGTGTTTAAATATGATTCAATGTGTCACATCAAAGATCTTGTAAATTTCTTGCTCAAAGTAAACTTTGGTATACTACTTGTTTGGATAATCCAAATTGCTGATGATAATTTTTTTTTTCATTACAGGTACCCGTGTTCATACACATGTTGAAGGATGTCGTATATGGAAACAGATACCGAAAATACCTGATGTAAAGCTGACCTGTCAAACAACTTAATTGAACCAAAGGTGATGACGTGTGAAATCGACAGGTTAATTGAACCAAAGACTTGAGATTATGTAAGATAAGAATCATTGGAGATAGGATGTATTTGTAGCACAAACGGTGCATGCCTCTAAGTAGGTTTGGGACTCCTGTAAGAATCTAAATAGGATTTGGACTCCTGTGGGAAGCCAGCGAGCGGCACCGCCTCCGTATGCCCTGCGTCCTTTTCTTCATCGATATGGGTCGGCAGCTTCGTTCCCTTTTGGCAACTAAAAGATAGAGATATGGGCCGGCCGGCCGGCTCTGCTTAGTTTTAAGCGTACGTTCCGATTTCTATACGTCGTGATACTCCTGATTTGTATGTTTAATTTTTGATTTTTCTCAAACGAACAAAAGCCTCATAACGGGACGAAATAAAGCGAAACCAAACTAAGAATATCTCTTATTCCCTTTAAGAGTAGGTATAGATATAGATATAGATACAAGCGATCTGCCTAAATTTTCAGAGAGAAAAAACCTTCAGTTCACAGGAGCAATAAAACGAGTTGGATTAACATGGAAGAAACCAACAGGTGGTTTAGTTAAAGACGTGGATGCATCGTTCCATACTCAGGATAATAGAGGCACGACTGGAGTAATTATCCCGACCCCCTCGTAACCCCCTCGTCCGCCCCCGTGGGCGGCCAGGGGGGAAACCCTAGCCGCCGCCACCGTCGGGTGTCTCTCCCCTGCCTCCCTCAACCTCGCTGCCGCCAGCAGGGCCGCCGGGCGAAGCCTGGCCGGGAAGGGCAGCGGCGGGGTATCTCTCCCCTACGCGCGATCTGGCTGGCACGAGACGGCCTACGCGTGAAGTGGCGCCGGACTACCGTGGGGTTTGGCGGTGCTGCGGGCGGATCCTGGCGGCGGCGTGCACGACGCGCCGATGGCTGGAGTCCACGTTTGCAGCGTGGATTGGCGGCTGTGGGAGCGCCAGGAACTGGTGGCTGCGTGAGCCGTCGCGTTCGGGTCAGATTTTTCGCGATCTGGCGCTTGGACGCCAGCGGCCAGTGCGGGGTGGTGGTACTCGTCGTTGCCCAGGTTGGATTCTCTGGATCTGGAGCCTGGACGCTGCACTAGAGTCGCCCATGGTGCTTTCTTCTCCGGATGGTTTCATTTCTCGGTTTGTGGCCAGATCCGGAGCAGACAGAGGATGGTGTACAGGTTGGGGACCGGAGGAAACTTTGGTCGGCTAGCTCGACCCGGCATCGGCGACGGCTTTGGCATCGTTACCCTCCTTGGAGGCGAAGCCAAGGTCCCCTCCTATCCACCTCTGACCCACTCCCGGACGAAAGTCCAAAATCCGTCTTGGATTGGGCGGCGGCGCCCTTAGCATCGTGTCCTCCATGGAGGCGTCGTCTTGGGAGGCTTGGGTGTTCGGGGGAGAGGTACCGTGGGTGGTGGGCTCTACATGGCAGTTCCTGCAGCGGCGACGGTGTGGAGGTCGGTAGGTGGAGCGGCGTTGGATCTACCGCGTCGACGACGACGAGTATTGGCGGCATGGTGTAGCTGATTCTCGACGACGGATGTGTCTGGATGGACGTGCGCAGGAGGAGGAAGCTGTATGGCGTCATGGTGGCGCTGATGGCAGACAGACCTGGCAAGGGCGGTACATCATTTTTGCTCTGAGGATGGACCGAGGGATGATGGAGGTGACGGCCCTTGCAGCGTGCGGTGCTCACTGGGAGTGTGCCAGACCGGGGTGGGACCCAATCCAGGTAGTGGCTTGGATGGGACACCCGGCTTTAGATGTTACGCTTTGGTGCGATGTCTGTTTGGTATTAGGCCCGGACATTCGGCACACTTTCATCAAGGGGATAGGAGTAGCAACAGAGTTGCCTAGATGATGGCTTCAGGCTTATTGATGTAGCACCTTGTATGGTCTTTGTGAACAATTAATAATATGGCTGCATGCATCGTCCAGATGCAGAGGCCGGGGTACATTCTCCTTTTCTAAAAAAACGACTGGAGTAATTATACGAGATGACCATGGAGTGTTTTGACTGCGTCATGTTCCCCAATACCATACATTAGTGATGCATACTCGGCTAAAGTATTGGCGATGTACAAGGGACTGCTACTCGCAAATGACATGGGCTATCATTCAATTCAGATTGAATCCGACTCAGGGGTCATCAATGCATGTGCAGGACATGACAGGATATGGAGTAAAAGATCGGCTATCTATGCAGATTGTTTTTAACTTTGCTGGCATGATAGGATTTGTAGAATTTATGCACCGTCTTCGTGGAACTAATGAGGTAGCCCACTCTTTAGCAAATTTTCTTGTGATAGTAATTCTTCTTGTAAGTGGGTCAATGAACCCCCAGATTTTCTGGTGAATGCCATTGCAAACGATGTAACTATATTACCAATTCAATAAAGTAGCCATGATGGCATTCCCTAAAAAAGATCTGAATTTTTTTTCAAAAAAATATAATGCCATTTCCATTACCCCGTGGAAGTGAAAATGCACTCATACTTTCAGACAAGGTTGCATTTCTTTTTGTGTAATTTTCCTGAAAAGATATTCATGGGTCACAACATATTCATTTGAGTTCTAAGATTAGACATGACAACATTTTGTAGTACAAACATTCAACATGATTAAGAAGATCAAAATTATACAAGAAATAACAATGTTGGGCTGCTTCTCTTGAAGATATCCCTGGTCTCCATCAGCTCAATTAATTATACAAGAGTATAAGAATGAGCCAGAGAGACGACCATGAAGAAGATTCACAGGATGAATCATTATTGAAGGTCCTTTCCTCTATCTTCTACGCCATTGGTACTCCGAGATGAGACTTCTTAGAACAAAACACAAGAGTAGATGAATGAGATAGAGAGATGAGCATGAAGAAGATACATACAATGAACTCTATTGAATCACCTATTAGTGGTGCTAAGTAGATGGCCTGTTTACGAAAGTATCTCACCCTATCCAACCGATCCAACATGCACATGTATATTGGTCAAAACATTTACAAACATATTACAATGCTATAACCAACGATATACGAGATACAATCACTAGTAGAAAAAGGGCCATTTGTCCCGGTTCTAGACGGCCTTTAGTCCCGGTTCTGGAACCGGGACTAAAGGGTCGGTACTAAAGGCCCTCCCTTTAGTCCCGGTTCTTATACGAATCGGGACTAAAGGCCCTCCACGTGGCTGTTGTCTGGAGCTCTACCTTTAGTCCAAAATTTACGATTTTTTTATTATTTTTCGATTTTCAAAATTTTGAATTATTTTACAATTTAATGTCTAATCACCCCTCATCACCGCTCAATTTAACCTCTAATCTCTAATCACCCCTCATCATTCCAAATCATCTAACTTCCCGGCCGGTCACCCATCCTCTCACTACTCCAGCCTGAACACGCTTAACTTCCGGATTCTATTCCCCCTCGTTTCCAAGTCTGCACTTGTTGTTTTCCTGATAATAGTGAGATGTCAATCTTATTAACCCTCAGGAGTTTAGCTTGAGCATGAAGTCACACATTTCACTGTTTGAGTTTGAAACTATTATTCTAAAAAACAATAATTATTTAGTAACACTAATATTTCTTGAGTAAGTAGTTTGACCATAGTTGACCAAAATTCAGAAAAACTGAAATAATTATTTAGTAACACTAATATTCTTGAATAATTATGTAGTAACACTAATACTTCTTGAATAAGTAGTTTGACCATAGTTTGACCAGATTTAACCAAAATTCAAAAAAAAACTGAAATTTGAGCATATCTTTTTTTTCTTTTGGAATTTGAGGATTCTAAAAATTTGCAAACAGGCCGTAGGCGGTCAAAATCGGATGCGAATTTTCGTGCTGAAAATTTTGATATATTATACGTTTTTTTCCGACATCGTATACAAAAGTTATAGCCGTTTTACTTTTTCATGACACTTTTTTGCAAAACATGTCCAAATTTAAGTTTTTTAATTTTCCTAACTAGTAGATATAGTAATATAACTACATCTCGAAGGATTTTATTTTTTGAAGTTTTTATCATTTTCTTTTGTTTTTTTCAAAACTAAAATGGCGATAAGGGGGGGTAGAGTTTGAGAAATTGGCCCTTTAGTCCCGGTTTGAGACACGAACCGGGACTAAAGGGCATCGCACCGTTTAGTCCCGGTTCACCTTTAGTCCCGGTAGACACGAACCGGGACTAAAGGGTGCGATGCCCTTTTGTCCCGGTTCGTGTCTCAAATCGGGACTAAAGGGCCCATTTGAACCGGGACTAATGCCTTTAGCCGCTTGAACCGGGACTAATGCTCGCATTAGTCCCGGTTCGTAATGCAACCGGAACTAATGTGTATTTTGCTGTGACCAAAGCCCTGTTTTCTACTAGTAAATCCTCGAGATAAAAAAAAACAAGTTTCCGAATCGCGCCGCGGATGTACGACCTAGAAAATGCATGCTCCAAATCCTCTGTCGTGATCAGCTAACAGGACCAAAGAATTTTCAAGGACAATGATCCATAGAAGGGCGAACCTAACCAACCAGCTCTTCGTTTGTCTAGTTCAATTACCCTCGTGGTCATATCTAGTGAAGGCCCGAACGAAAGTGGGGCAAAATCCTGGCGTTCTGTTGCTGCACGTGTTAGGGTTTGCTTGGGTGCACCTATTCCACGCGTTACGTGTTGGATACGGTGCAAATGCGTGGGCCTTTCCCTCTCGACCCATATTCTTCTCTCTACTCGCTCTTTGTTTCGTTTGACTTTTTTGGTTACTAATTGCTCTGCTTTTCGTTAGACTGGATCTTTCATTGTTAAATCATGATCAAATCAAAGACACAAAACACAAGAAAATGAATTAATTTTGAACAAGAACACAATATATTTTCCTTAAAACTTGTGAACAAGAAATGAATTACTTGTGAATTCAAAAAAAAATTCACAAATTTTAGAAATGTTATCAATTATAAAAATGTTCTTGACTTCATTTTTTTATGAATTTGGAAAGAAAAAATAATCTGCAAATTCTAAAAATGTTCATGAATATGGAAAAATCGTGAATTCAAAAAGAATAATGAATTTTAAAAATGTTTATAAGTTCAAAAAGAATGTTTAGCCAACTCAAAAAATATCATAAATTCAAAAGATGTCTACGGAATTCACAAAATGTTAATGATTATTCTATGAATTTTATAATTATTTGTGAAATAAAAAATGTGCATAATTTTTTTTCATGATTCCAGTTTTCTTCATGAAATCCAGCAATGTTCACGAAATCAAGATTTCTCGTGTAGAAAAGGAAAAAAATGGAAAAAGCAAAAAAACGTGAATGGAAAACAACTATTATAGAAGAAAAAAAATTATTCACAAAACCGATGGGCTGGCCGATGGGCAAAAGGAAAATGAGCTGGCCCATGTAGCAGCCGGGCTCTCATCAGGGGGCTCGGCCTTGCGCTGTATCCCCCCACGTTACCCGGGAATAGGATCCACCGCAAAATCTTTCCCGCCATTTGGCCTCCCCCGTTCCCGCCACTTCCCTCCCCAGACCCCAAATCCATCCGTCCGTCCGTCCCACCCCACTCCTCCTCCATCCCCGCCGCCGAAACCCAAATCCCCACCCGACCGACCGACCGACCGACGCGCCGCCGCTCCCCAACGACCCCTCCATCCACAGAGTCAGCCCGCCCACGGCCGCGATGGAGGAGGAGATCCGCGCGGAGTTCGAGGGCAGCGGCTTCACCATCGGCGGCGACAGCGCCCAGATCCTCTCCACGCGTAAGCAGGCGCCCCTCGTTTCCCCGGTTTTCTTGTGCTCCGTTCCGTTTGGCCGGCGCCGGCTGGTCTGCTGATGCGCGTGGGGTTGGTTCCTGTGTGTTTCGCAGTGCTGACCTACTGCGTCAACTACAAGATGAGCCCCGCGGATCTCGTCTCCAACTGGGAGGTCTACTACCTCAACAGGTCAGTCCGCATGTATATATTTTTTGCACAATGTGGTAATTTCTTTCACATAGAGCCGTCTAAGTTTCGATGCCAATCATCGATTCTGACCTTTATTGGTACCATATCTGAAACATGTCATGCGACTTTGGGGAAAAATTTACTGAATATTTGGTCTGGATATAAGCCAGTATTTCTTCAGTAATGTGCTTTATTAGCTCAATTAATCCTAGAAGAAGTAGCGATGTGTTTTGCTGGAATGGATATCAGTAGCGCATGGAAGCACACAAAACCTCAAGAATAGTGGATAGACGCGCGCAAAGGAGAAGATTCACCTTTGCAAGTATGATCCATGTCTCCCTTGACTATGGAGCACTTGCCATGGTGATGCCCGTGCTTGTTTGTATTTCCTGCCGAGGCTTTAAAGCTTGTCCATATTTAGGCAGTGAAAATGGCTAAAATCTTGTGGCTTATGTTGTATACTGCCTGATGCACTAAAGAATTCCGCCCAGCGTTCGTTACACCAAGTCTTGTATTTTAGATTTCCTGAACTCTATCTGCCAAACCATATTTGCTACAAATTACAGCTCTGGTGGAGAAACTTCTATTTTGTTTTGTTTTTTATTATACGATACTGCCCAAGGAAACTGAACCAACCGATTTATGCAGGCAACTGGATGGGTTAAAGGTCGAAAGCTCATACCTGGATGGTTTTCTGTCACACCTTCAAAATGAAGTAAAGGAAAAGCTTATAAAAGAAGAAACAGACCTTCACATTTACTCCAGTAATGATGTTGACATGTTAGTTCCAAATCCAGGCTTCTCTGGTGTGCATTGGTTCTACTTCACTTTTAGCAAAAGTGTATACTTTTTTCTATTCTCAAGGAAAAACATAATGTAGAAGTAACTGTTGCAGGCTCTTGAGCAATACACACACAGATGAAGAGGGCTTGCTGGGCACACCAAGCACGAAACAGGAAAAGCCACATGGAGAGTCATCTAACTCCGAGCTAACTCCTCTGACAACCGAAAGGCCATCATCCATCAGAGCAGCTAAAACAAATGGTGACCGTATTACCCCGTTTGCACAACGAGTAAATAAATTTACTCAGCATTATGTTCTGAATGCTGATAACGTGGCTAGCCTGCCAAGTAAAGATGAGGTTGAAACCTCAGAAGATGAATTAATTAGAAGGATCCCACCAAGTCAAAAGTGTACCTTGCAAGTTCAACGCTCAAAGCCTGAACCAGGTTGCAGGTTCATGTATGACAGGATGGAAGACCGAGTAAGGGCAATACTTATTTGTTTGTTTAATTTGTATCTATAGCTGCTTATTAGATTAAGTTTCCAGTTTAATTACCTGGAAGATCGGATTGGAAGGTCAGCAAGATTGTTTTCTGCAACTGGGCTTTATGGACAACCTGCAGATGCTACCCTTGCTTCAGAGGTTTGCTGCATTCTATCTGAACTTTCCTGAGTGAACTATCATTTTTTTCTTGAAAGCAGATGTAATTATTCTTGCTTTTCAGGAGAACATGTTTGCAGTTGGCATGGTAATTTGCGATGGGGAAGGTCGTTTGAATGAAAAATCTATCTTGTTGCAGGGCAGGTAAGTGCTTCTTGGGCCTGTTCACGTGGACTTTTCCCGGTCACTATTATGTTGTTTCTTTAGGCTAACTAAAGGATCAACTTTTTCTAGTGTTGAGCACTCCAGGGGACAGCGTGTACGCCTTGATTTGAAGGATATAAACCAGTTCTCTTTGTTTTCTGGCCAGGTATGCACAGCTTGTTCTCATGCCATATGCATTATCTAGTGCACTATTAACATAAAGTTAAATAACAGGTTGTGGGTATTGAAGGCCACAATCCTAGTGGACACTGTTTTGTCGCATCAAAGTTGATTGATTCCATACCAGTTTCTGTGGATGATCAATTGCCTTGTGCTAAGAAACAAGCTGTTGACCATGAAGGACATCAAAATTCGAACACACTATCAAGGGTGTTGTCATCGGTTAGTCCCTGATTATTGGAGAAACATTCGAGTGCAATACCTGTTTGATTATTTATGGCACTGTTACATGCTAGCCATAAACTGATGATTTATTTACTCTAGAAGGAAAATATGATTCAATACTACCATGACAATGTTCATTCTATCATAAAAAAACATGGATTCATTTTATTTTCCTCTTTTCCTTGCCTTGCTATTGGAGTACCATCATGTTTCACTTCACATTTTGTATTCCAGATGACTAGCAGAACGGTAGGCTGGTAGAATGTCCTTAGAACTAAGGAACTCAAATCTTTAATAGTATTTATCCTCAGAACTAATCAACTCAAATCTTAGTTATTTACTATCAATACATTTTAACAGAAAAATGTACCCATGCATGAAAAAATTATTACCTACAATGTTGACACACTAATATGCTGTTTGGTTCGCGTCCTGGCCTGGGGGCTCACACCCAGGCATCATCATCCAACCCTGGGCCTTACAAATCAGACACCTGAGATTACTGCCTAGCCATGGCAAGCTGGCGAGAACAGCAACCAAACATGCACTATATGCAGCAACATCTATTTCTTATACTGTCTTTACCAGACTTAGCTACATTGTTTTAGGAAAAGGACCAAACTTAGCTACATGTTATAATAATAGTGCTCACTGATAGTAATATTTTTTCTTGCAAAGGATTGCGTCTCGATGCATAGATAGATAAAGAAGGTTTGTACAGACCTGAAATGGGCCACATTACAACGCCACGCTCCTAAATGCTAGGATCCAGGGGAATGATCTCTGTTAGTAGGGGTGACCAAAGCTGAGAAACTGCAGTCACCCAGGTGGACATTGTACAGCTTCACTGTGCGGCCTGTCCACACAATTATTATTCCTCCCCGAGTGTCTGTAGCCGGCAAGCAGAAATAATTGTCGGGCTTCCATTACTGGAGAAGGGGTTACAATTGCCAACTTAGTCTCATGGAGGCAGACAATGGCCATGCCTGTCATACTGACAAGGCTCTGAATACCTGTATGCTGAGGTCGACTATTTAGCCGCCATACATTCCATACCAACATCTTAGGTTCGTATAACACTGGAAAGACGGAGACACCCGAGAGACGAGGGTGAGGTGGTCAGACCTTGGCGAGGCTACAACCTATACGTTGTTGTGATCATCATGACAATGGAGTTTTATAGTTAGTTTTTCCATGTTTGAATTCCTGATGTCTCTTCTTACAGGTCATTGCAGCAGGTCCCTTCACAACAACCGATAATCTTTTGTTCGAGCCATTGCAAGAATTGCTCTCATATGCATGTCGTAAGCAGCCCCAATTGCTCATACTGGTGAGGCCTTTGAATCCTGATCAGGAAATATTGTGTGTATTTATATGTTTCGTTGCTACACATATCAATAACTATTTTTTTCTGTAGATGGGACCCTTTATTGACTCTGATCATCCTGAAATCAAAAAAGGAACTTCTGACCAGAGCTTTCATGATATTTTCCATTTTGAGATTCTGAGGAAGGTAGGTAGTGACAAAAGATTCATGCCTGCAGGTTGAAAAATCCATTATTAAGTAATACTTGTTTGTTTCATATCTTTGTCCAGCTTCAGGATTTTACCCAGTATTTGGGGCATAACGTTCGCGTAATTCTTGTTCCATCTGTGCGTGATGCTCATCATGACGCTGTTTTCCCCCAGGTGTGTAGCTTTCCTCATTTAGAGACACCAGCCTTTAATTTTCTATTTTGGCAATTATAAACACAATGCTATGTTATGATGTATCAACAAATGTCTGTAGTCCTTATAAACATATTTACTACCATCTTAAACCAGAACTGCCCTACAATTAGGGATTGTCTAAGCTAGAGCCTGTTAATATGTGTAACTGCACCATGCTTTATCTATGTGTGCCTTCTTTTACCGATTGATCCACACATCTGTATTTGCTTATGATGCATCTCTTTGTTCTGTTTATTGCGAAGAACTCTAATGATATATCTGTGCTATTGCTGTCTGCAGCCTGCATTTGACTCGCATTTACCTGAAGATATCACACAACAGGTAATACATCACTCTTTATGATTAAACTTTTTGCTATATATCTAGTAATAATAATTATATTCTTTTGTTCTGTTTGTGTACATTATGCAGATTACTTGTCTGTCAAATCCAAGTCTGTTCAGTTCTAATGAGGTACGCCTACCAAATTGGACGAAAGAATTAATGTGATGGACATGCATACAGTTTGATGTTGCACAACACAATTATGCAAGCTACAAGACACTTGCAATAATATTTGTTAGTTATATCTATATTTATGCTCCTTTTTTGTGCTATTCTGCTACTAAGTAATATTTTGAATTATGGCCATTTAGCTTATGGAAGTATTCTCTTTATGTTAGCCTTAAGATACTTATTTTATTTTCTACCTTAGTGTTACATGTACAGGAAGAGTGAATTCCCCATTATGCCTACTTTGTGAACTCAGCTCAGATGATGTGGATTACTTTCATGCACGTTATAAAAAAATCAATTAGCCTTATTATGTTAGACTTCTGTACAACTGTTTGTCTTTCCTGTTCCAGATACAATTTGGCTGTTGCACAGTAGACATCTTAAAACAGCTGAGTGGTGATGAAATTTCTCGCAAGCCACCTGGAGGAAAGGCTGCAGATAGGATCGGGAGACTTGCAACACATATAGTGAAGCAACAAAGGCAATTTTGTTTCTATTAAGCAAATTTGTGTTAGTCAGGACAGACGATGTTTGTAGTTCTGAATTCTTATGCAAAGTCCACTTCTTACAGCTACTACCCTCTGTATCCACCTGCTGCTGGTGTGCCCATGGACTTCTCACTTGCCAAGGAAGCATTGGAGATCCCATCAGCTCCTGATGTTCTTCTGCTTCCTTCTGATCTTGCTCCATCTGTGAAGGTAATTGTGTGATACACACTGTAATCTTGAAATTTCAAAATCGTTAGGTCACAAGGGAGTTTGATTTTTCATGTTGTACTTTGTGAAGCAGGTACTTTCTGTGAACGAAGACACGGAGGAACATAAACGATTCATCTGTGTGAACCCCGGGAGGCTATCAAAAGGTATAGGTGGAGGCACGTTTGTAGAGCTTTACTACAACGAGGACACCGAGAAGACGAAAGCCTTCATTATGCGCATCTAAAAAAGGTACGAGGTTGTAGTTTATCAGTGAAAATTAAACAAAGGCACTTATCCTGGAAATGAAGGAAATCATCCACACTGCTTATGTGGCAAGCCTTCCTCCATGACTAGTTTGAGCAAGCAAAATGAACTCATTTCTGACTTGCTTTATTCTCACTTTGCAGGATTGTAACATTTTCCTATTCACCAAGTACTGGACTGGAAAGATGAGGCTAGTATGAAGTACATCAGTTCTGTTATCGCCCCACTCTGCTGTGAATTAGATCCAGAGAGTCTGTAAGCTTGTAATTCTAGTTAGTTAATTCAGCTTAGTATTGGTGGAAAACATCTCCAAAACCTATTTGTAAGCTGTACGTACATTTTATATTCAGCACAAGCTCAGTAGTCCATATTGGGGAATTTGACAGCTTCAGTTCTCCATTTCATTATAATATAGCCTCTGTTTCAACCCTTGTCTTGGAAACACCGCCCACCCTCACTTGGTGCTCCGCCTCCACAGTAGTCAGCAAGTGGCTGGCCATGGTGCTGCTTCTGTCTCTGTGCCCACAAATCTGGTGCCTTTGCTGCCCTCCATTGGTGTTGTCGGCGTGTGCTTGTTTTGTTGTTTTTTTTGTTTCTATGGTGTTATGCCCGTCCGTATCTACAAATTTCTGCGATGGTGCAGCATCTTCAGATGAAGTGTGATGAATGAATAAGTGAGCCCTGAATTCGTGTGTAATTCTTGTTCTGTTGTTAATGTGACTGTTGTCTAAGTCTGGGTTTTTCCTTTTGGATTTGATATCTTCCATTTAAGAGCCTAATTTGTCTTAGGGGTTTTCAGGTCATCCTAACGTCTCTGGTAGGCGAGAGGAACTACCATGCAACTTGTCCCGTGTTTCAACAGGCGCATGTGCAGTGCCACCCTCTCCGCCTTGCCATGTACGTAGCTCACAGGGCGGTCACCTCCAGAGCTGCAGTCTCTGCACTCCACTCAACCGTCGCCTCCATCCAATGATGCATGTTCTCATTTGCACCTGCATTGCTTGCCGATGACGGGGACCCTCAAGCCCACTGGCTGGCTGGTCATAGTCCACCTCTGTTTTGCCGTCCTCCATCTCCGCCTTATTGCTGTCGTCATGGCACGACTAGGAGGAGGCGGGAGCCGTGAAGGATAGAGTAGCGCTCAGCTTCGCTGTCATCAACGTCAAGCTCCTGCTCACACAATGTGTCTCGTTGCGACTCCACTTTCACGTCTAGAGTGTGAGTAAACCACGATCAGACATCTCCCATTCTAGTTGCTACCACCCTTCTGATACCTATCACTCCTACCCAATGGCTGGACCGCCGTGACAACGAGCGAAAAAGTGAAAAAAAAATGGAAGAACAAACCCAGCACCACTAGTTCTTCTAACGCTGGGAATTGTTCTCTCAAAAGATGTTGGGAACACAAGGGAGGTTGTGTAAATATGTAGGCTGTAGCTGACCTTGAAAATTTTGTGTAATGAAGGTGAGAGATATTTTGACATGGAGCATGGATCACCTAGAATTTTAGGTCGGAGAGTTATTCTAGGTTGCAGGTTAAAAATATAAATACTTTGAAACTAAGTTCACTTCTCATGAGAACTAGCTTCTTTCACCAAAGTGTACATTCATCCGGTAAGAAGAGGATTTGATTTTTCTCTATGAATGCCTCCTGCACAAGAGGGCGGCTAAGCTATCCTTGTGGAGAAAATAGACTAACATGAAGGGAATAAAGAAAAAGAATGTATATTTCTTGGAACTTTCTATACTCCGAGGAAGCAACCATAAATATTGATCTGTAAGAAACCCGGCTCTTCTGTGCAACCTATGGGGTTGTAATAGTGGTCATCGGCTGTCGTTGAGATGTGGTGGTCGCCCATTGTGTCTCCTTCATGGGTTGCCATTGCTGAGATCCGACAGCCACCTAAAATCTGCAACGAGATGGCCACCTGTCTCCATCCGGGTCTATCATCGCTGCCATCCATGGGGTGCCTCTCGCGTGCCTCCGTAGCATACCGACGCCAGGCTGTAGTAGCCGCCTACCTAGGGTCAATCTTGGTGAGTACTATTAATTCCTTTGTTTGACCAGGTAAGGTGACAACCCAACAAAGGGACCCCACATAGGAAGCTAAGGCGATTGGGTAAAAAATACCATTAAGGGGCTATAAGTATATGAGTGATTTCAAATATCTGTCTACCACTGTTTGTTGAGTAATTAACCGAAGACTGTTTCGAAAAGAAGCTCAACAGTTGGAATGATAAGTTTTTTTCATTTGAAGGACGACTTACCCTCATCAACATTGTCCTTACTAGTCTACTGATGTTCATGCTATTCTTTTTTGAGATACCTAAAGGGGTATTAAAATGGCTAGACTTTTATAGGTTTAGGTTCTTTTGGCAATGCGAGGAGCAGAAACAGAAGTATGCTAAATGAGACATTTTGTGTAGGCCTAAGGATGAGGGTGGGTTGGGCATTGAAAACCTAGAAATAAAAAACAAGTGCTTATTCAGTAAATGGTTGTATAAGATACTTAACGAGGAAGATGTTTGGCAAGAGTTGTTACATAACAAATACCTGAACTCCAAAAAATTATCCCAAATAGATGCTAAGCCTAGCAATTCTTTGATGATGGTCAAGTCATCCTTTGTTATGAGAGGATCCTTTAAGGTTGGTGATGGCCAATCGACACGTTTTTGGGAAGATACATGGTTGGGTGACACTCTATTAGCTCTACAATACCAGACGCTATATAATTGTGTTTAGAAAATAGGATTAAGCAGCTTCTATTCTTGGGGCTAGCCCTTTGAACATCCAATTCTGCAGGGCTTTGCTGAGTGACAAATGGACTAAGTCGATCCATTTGGTTTCTAGGTTGATGTCGATTAATCTAACTTAGAGGCTAGATTCATTCCAGTGAAGGTTAAGCACTAATGGTGTATTTCCTATGAAGTCTATATATGTGGATCTGATGCATTTTGAACCTATTTTTGTGCAGAAAAAATATTGGAAAACAAAGGTTCCTACCTAGATCAAAGTTTTCATGTGGTTCTTGCAAAGGAAGTAGTTCTTACAAAAAATAATTATGCTAAACGTAACTAGCATGGTAGTAAAAAAGTGTTGTTTTTGTGATCAGGAGGAGAGACAATTCATCATTTATTTCTATCATGTCCATTTACTACCTTGACCTGGTGCACGATTCGTGTTACTTACAATTTAGCACCACCAACAAGCATTCCAAATTTGTTTGGGTACTGGTTGGGTGGTATTCATCATAAGCTGATGGGCCAAACCCGTGTGGGAGTTTGTGCAAATCTGTGAGCAACATGGAATTGCCGGAATGACTGCGTTTTTAACCAATCATCAACTCCTAATTTCTTGCAGGTTATCTAATGGGCTATAACTTCAATCCATATGTGGTCATCACCGCAGCATGTGGATGCGCATGCGATTATGACCTCTGGGTGCAACTGGCTGGAAACAGTTGCGTAGGGCTTATTCAACCAGTTTGGTAGATGAGTCACTTGTTGATTATGTGGATGAGCTATTTAATCTCGAGTATGACCGATTGTGTTCATGTTTTCTTTTTATTTGCCTTATTTTCTGGCACTTGAGGCCGGGTACTCCCCCTTTCAAAAAAATGTTTGTGGGGTAATTAGAAATTTGAACCTTACATGTTTATTCTAATTTTCTTATTGTCAAATATAGAAGTACTAGATTGCTACTTTTCTTACTATTATTAGGTTCTTCTAGTTTGAAAATAAGATACTAAATTTATGTCTAGCGGAGGGAGTAGAAGCTAAGAGAGATAAATTGCAGGACTTCCACATTTGCTTAAAAAACTTACTGTAGGCAGTACACATCTCGGTATCTTGAGGATCATATGCATGGCATTGATAAAAAAAAATCATCCATTTGACTAACCTATGATGCATATGTTTAAACTTTTATATAGTGATCTCTATCAAAGCGAAATTAAGTAATATCCAAGTTTTCCCTTTGTTGATATATGTGCAACATGTCAACAAGGGTACCTTACTACCTCCCGCTTGGCTGCAAATTCAACATGCATTTTTTCGCTAACAATGATCATAATGTCCTATATGTCTTTCTTCATACTCCTCTCTACTTACTCTACTTACTCATGGACTGTCCAAGTCCTACCCTTCTTCATTCTCTTAAACTTTTAGCTATCCTTTTCACGCTCCCTGTACTATCTCAGCTTTGTTTGTAAGATGATTACAAGGCTTGCTTGCCTCCCCTTATCTCCCCACCACTTAATATTTTGTTTTTGCTAGCTCACTGGCCTAACCATTCATGCTCGATGCCTTGATGGGAATGGCAGGTATTGGGACATGAAAACAATGACACATCATAGTGTGCTGATACCCTTCAATTAGCTTTACTATTTTTTTCTTGGATTTCTCATAGGAAACTGATTAGATGGAATGAGCTGCCAATTTGTTAGAACTGAGAAGGAAAATCCAGCCAACTCTTGCAAACTTCTCCATTTTTTTTTCCGAGAAAGACTTTGCTTCTGACACTAAAACAACTACATCTAAATTGTAGGTGCACAGAAGATTTTTACTCATTAACGATGTATCCTTCGGTGGTGTGACCATTTGCCCGGTAAGGCAACATTTCAGTTATAGCAACTTTTATTAGTGTGTAAATCATATACAAACGGGCCCCTCATATCCTCTCCAAACATCCGTGCGGACAACCCGGTCATTGCCTGGACGGGAGAGAGAAATAAAAATGCCACCCGACCAGTCCTCTCATGTTTTCCTCATATGTCGGGCTGTCCACAAATCCCCATATCCAGCCATATATAGGGAGGGTATGGGGATGTCCACGTAGGATGTGGCTCACTTTGGCTCTTTCTTTTCTCTCTCTTTTCATCACATCAATCAGATGCATGTGTAGGGCCTATGCATGTAACCGGACAATTCAGGGACAAAGTAGGGGACATTTTTTTGACCCCGAAACCATAGAACAATTGTTCTACGGTAATTTTCATTAATAACAAAATGTGTACAAGGAAGAAAAGTACAAGCAGGCTATCCAACTCCTGTTTTCTCTAACATGGGAAATAAATCAGTTGCTGAGAACTAAGAAAAGAGAGAGTTCATCCATTGCTCTAGGCAATCGATGTTCTTGCTTTTGGTTCTATGTTTAACTAGAGCGAGATCGTGTTGCAGTCCATGCTTCCAGGCTCGGGGTACTACTACGGAAATTTTTTCCATTCCTTTGCATCCATATATTCCAGCATCCCATTATAACAATGTCCATGGCGATCTATGTAGGGAGGGCTTGTTGGAGGAAGATGATGTCATCAAAAGCAGATATCCCTCTGTGTCTATTTGGGGCAATGGAGTCCCAACATGATAGAGCAAACTGACAGTCCCAGAGCAGGTGTAGGGATGTATCTTCGACTTGTTCTTGGCAGAGTGCACACTTATAGCTTTGCAACAAGAAGTTCTTTCTTTTGAGGAGATTCCTAGAGCTGATTGTGTCATATAGTAGCAGCCAAAATAATATTTTGTGCCTGATTCTGCTTGCTGTAGGGGACATAGTTACATGCATACACAAATGGGGGCTTGGACGGACATATGTACAAACACTGGGCGGATGCGCCCGCGGATGTTTGAGAGGCCAAATTTGCTCATTATGATTGTAGGTGTCCTTATGTCCTGTAACAGTACACATTCGAAGACTTGTCGTGTGAGCACATATGAACGTGCACACTCAGGCCCGTCAATGAGGATGCGTGAGCTACACGGTTGCGCAGTGTTCCCCAAAATTGAGGGATCAGACCCAAGCGATGACAAGAATGGTGTCAAATGGGTTGAGTCGAACCCGTAGGAAGCGAGCCTGGCTGTGTCTAGTGAAGTGAACTTGGTTCCTATGTATTCGGGAGTAGGTGAGGAGGAGGGCATCAAATTAGTTGATGTAGCCTGAACTTTTCCCCTCTGCTGTTCTTCTTCTTTCCCAGAACTCATCTTTGTTTGTACCTCAGATTGTACTGAATCCCTTCCCCAAATTCGCTTGGTGTGATACCACCGAATATTCAAAATAACTACAAAATGAAATCAAGAAAATATCAAACCTGCTGTTAATGATTTGGCTAGCATTGTTATGCCGCAGAGGAAATTCTTTGCCGGAATCTCAGTTTGGGGGCTGAAGAATAAAATTCAAGTCAACTATGCAATCCGGGCTTGGTTCCACAATGGATTTTGGAAACTTTTGTTTAGAAAGTGGTGTCACGACCGTGGGGATCAAATGGATGGTTCAGGAAAGTCTAGTGAAGCGGCAAGGAGCATGAACTGAAGCTGGTTATTTACTTAGACTATCCACAGTGGGAGTAACATAGATAGTAACATCACACATATCTAAATAAAGTAGATGATGTGACAAACAATAAATGAAGAAAAAGAGCAAAGTAGTAACATAGCTAGTTACTAGTAGTATGAGTAACATCACACATATCAAGGCAAGATGTGTCTATAGCCTAATAAATGAAGTGTTGCATGTTACCACACATATGTTACTCCCCACTATAGAGATAGTAACATAGACTAGTAACATGCCCATGTTACTAGTCTATGTTACTACCCATTGTGACTAGTCTTAAAAGAGGAAACGGCTAGTCAACCAACCAACCAAGCAAGGAAGTGAGCTCCCTATAAAGGAACTTCGCCCAAAGCAAAGAAATGGTTTCGGTAATGGCACTTTGCAAGGTCCCCTTCTCAGAACAGCAGCAAGTCAGCGCACCGAAGTAAACTCTTTCTATTGCGGGGCTTATGGAGCCCGTTAAAAGGACGCTTACTTTGCGAACAAAGTTCATAATCAACAAGGGTTCTCCGAACGAAGGGAGTGTACAACTGGGGCGCAGCCCAACTTTTTTGTTGGAGAGATAGAATGGAGTTCTTCACGGAGCAAATCTAAGGACAAATTGTGAGCATAGCTCAACAATGCGTGGGACGTTGAGCCCAGTAGGAAAGGCCGGCGCCATAACATGTCAATGAGAGTCAATAAGCACCTAAGAGCATCTCCAGCCGCGCCTTTAGAAAGGCCCATTTTTTCGCGCCGGCGCCGAAAAATCGGCCCAGTCGCGCCTCAGGAGCCCGATTTTCGCCGGCCTGGGCCGAAATTAGCGCCGGCGGACCCAGGCCGAACCCGACGCGCAGGGGGCGCCGGGGCGAGCGGTTTTGGCACGAAAGAGCCGCGGGTCGTCTTCCCCCAATGCCTCGGTTTCCCGCGGGGAATCATTGGCAAGGCTGCCGCCGGTCATCCTTACCATTGATTCCTCACGGGCGGCGCGTCACGGGGCGGCGCGCCGACGCCTCCCCTTCCTCGCACGCATACACACGAGCGCGGCACGGCTATATAAGCCGGTGGCCTCCCTCGCCTCTGGCTACAGCAGCCCTAGCCGCCGAGCTCTACCTCTCCCGAGAGCCGCCGCCGAGCCCTCCCTCTCCCGTGCGCCGCCGTCAAGCCCTCCCTCTCCCGATGGCCGAGCATTTCCCCGGAGATGAGGCGGCGGCCAACGGCTTCGGCCGCCGCTCGCTCCGCGAACAGGAGTCTTGGCTCCTGTTCCAGGCGAACATCCCGGTGCCGCCGGACATGCGCGCTGGGCCGACGGGGTGGAGGCTCAGCAACGGGGAAGTGCCCATTCCCCCGTTGCCCGACGCCGTGGCGAAACCCTCCTACTTCGCCGACGAGGTCGAGGTCGTGCGCGCCTCCCTCACCGACGCCCAGCTCGCCCTCCCCCAGTACGCCGACGACAACCAAGCGGCGTGGACGGCGTACTTCCAGCGCCGGCAGCAGCAGAGGATGGCGTCCACCAACGGCGCCCCGGTGGTGGCCGGCCTGAAGAACAGCGAGGGACGCCACCTGTGGTGGGGTGTCCCCGGCCGCACCCTCGAGGGCGTTCTGACGTACCTCGAGGGCGGCAACGACCTGCCGTTGGCATACCCCCCGGTGAGGGCGGCCGCCACGGCCACGGCTCACCGCCGACGCGACGGGCAATGGTTGCCCAGGAGGTTCGGCGCCTCCTCTTCTTCCTCCTCATCACGCTCTTCTTCGCACTCCTCCGGCTCTCCGGCGCTGCTCGGCGTCAAGGCCGAGCCCGCGGCGGAGACGCCGCTCGGCCGGCGCACTCGCAGCGCCGTCATCGTCATCAACGAGGGCGGCCGGTGCGCCTCCTCGTCGGCTCCTCCGCGCTTCGTCAAGCCCAAGACGAAGCCGGGGCTCGCGCCGGTGAAGACGGAGCCAGGCCTCCCCGCGGTGGCGACGCCGCCACCAGTCCGCGTTGGCGACGCCGGTCAGGGGTCCACCAGGGACGGCCGCGTCAAGGAGGAGAAGCCCGACGACGATGTAATAAAAATCCGCGACTATTATGTAATATATGCCGAACTTCGACGAACTTTGCCAAAATTTGCTATATATTTGCCTTGTTTGAACGCGCCTGGGGCGGCCCTAGGGCGGGCGGCTGGGGACCAACTCGTTCCCAGGGCGATTTTTTGCACCGGCTCACCCCCAGGCGGCGATTTTAGGCGCCCGGGAGGGCGAACGGCTGGAGATGCTCTAACCAATTAAGGATTAAGAACAATTTGCCTCGCCGACCTCGACCTTGCTGCGCCATGTCCAATGAACATTGCATTGCATGGAACAGCTGCCTGCTGCCAGGTTTAGTGGATCTGCACCCCCACGAAAGCGATGGAGGACTGCGACATCGCGACTAATTGAAATCTCTCAAGAATGATAATGGGCCGTTGGTCACACACTAGTAGACTAATGATGGACGCATCTGTTGTCTTGTTTTGCTCGGATGTAGTACATTCCTCAATGTCATGTGTATAACCGATACACTTACCACATATACATATAGTGACTGACACATACATATATATGACATACTGAACAAACGCATGTTATTGTGGTCCTACAGACACGTATATATAACCGACAAAGGCTGGAGATACTAGTACAGTAGTGTGTACTAGAGTTTTAGTTCAGCATCAGCATCATGCCCAAGCAGTTGCGATGCACAAGCGCGTGTGGATGTCTCCCAGTGATGTTGTACTTGGACGGATGAGGTCTCTTCACGATCACTTCAGCACATTAATTTGCACGCCCCTTTTGAAATGTATTGTTGGTCACAGGCATGCTCATGCATCCAATCCAATGCCCCTTTTGCACTTTAATTTTTATAGCATCCGTCCAAAAACAAATGTATAAAATCACAGGGAATCTTTGGATTAATTGCAGAGGTTAAAAGACCAGAGAATGTTCCCATGATTAACTCATCATAGCTACTAATGCATCCACCACCCATGCTTAGCAGATTTTTGATTGTGCTTACTGGAAGTGAGAGGTATAACTGACAACCTACTTCTGAAAGGGTTGTAAAATATGAAGGTCATTTCCAAGGATATGCCCTGAAAAGGGCATGTTACTTAATTACTTCGAGTCCTACTCCCTGAAAAAGGGCATGTTACATCTCAGCAAGCTTGCCTTTGCAACTTGCAAGCGTCATATGCTACTAGACAGGTAAGTACTATGAAACAGAGTGATATCTTGCAAGGCTCTCCCAGAAGATGAGCATGGAAAAATACGCTACCAGCTGAGATGTGTAGAGTGTTAGTAAACCACCATCACTTAGCCGCCGTCCTTTTTGCTACCTCTCTCCCGATACCTATCACTCCCATCCAATGGCTAGGTTGCTGAGAAAGCGAGGGAAAGACAACAAACCTACCACCATCGCTAATTCTTACAATTAATGCCAGGAAATTGACATGGTAAAAAAGACGTTGGGACATGAAGGGAGGCTGTGTAAACATGGAGAGCATGTAATGAAGGTGAGAGATTTGATGACATGGAGAGCATGGGTCACGTACAATATTAGGTCAGGAGAGTTATTTCAATTGTTGGTTCAAAATATGAGTGGCCTTAAACTATACAACTTTGGTTATCTTTAATGGACCTGAATGCTTTTTTGTAATTTATGACCATTTCTAAAACATGTGAACACCTTTTTCAATTAGATAAATATTTTTCAAAATGTGTGAACACTTCTTTAATCACATGAACATTTTGTAAATTAAATGATCATTTTCTTAAAATAAGTGAACTCATTTTTTGAATACATGTTTGTAGAAGTACATGCATTTTTGTTAGAAAGAGGATTGATGGAATTTTTCGATATATTGCTTGAGCCCCGTGGGCATATATATAGGAGTACAAAGACCAACTTGGAGTACAAGACAAGGCAGGACCAAATCCTAGTATATTCTATACTTCCTAATAATCAATATACTCAACATCCTCCCACAGTCACAACGGTAGCGACGCAGACGGTGGGACTGGAGAAGAATCCGAAGGCAAGCCGACGGACACACCCCCCACAGTCGTAATGGTCGATGCATCGCGGAGTCGTGACTGGAGTAAAAACCGACGAGGTTGCTCAAGCAGGCGGTAGCCCTTTGTGCCGTTTGTCGAAGTAGCCGAGAGCGTAGGTGGTGTAGCCGTGGTCGAGGTTGCCGTGCGAAGAACGCCGTGGTCGATGTCGAGTCGGGGTAGCCGGTGTCGAGAAAGTCGCCGTGGAGCCGCGGGCGCAAAGAGGCGCCGAGTTAGTCATGGGCGCAGTGTGTCGAAGTAGTGGTGCACCGGGAAGAAGATGTTGTTGACGATGCTTCGCAGCGGGTTTGCCAAGCCCGGGGACACATCGTAGACGAAGGCACGCACCGGTGTTGCCAGCACTGGGCATGCGTAGCCGGACGAAGACGAAGTTGACGAAGCGCCGTACCAGACTTGCCAGGCCCGGGGACACGTCGTGGATGAAGGCATGCTTCGGTGTTGCCAGCACCGGGCATGCGTAGACTGGGACCTGCACGAGCTGTACGCCATGTCGAAGAAGTCGGAGAAGCCAGCAGAGAAGGACTCGACGACGGTTGCGGCGCCAATCGGCGCGGGGCCGATGTCGCCCGCGGTTGTCGAAGTAGACAAAGTGGTCGGCGTAGACGGCGACGTTGGCGACGGGCTGGTGCTGGACGAAGACGAAGGGGGTGGACGGGCGGCTGCGGCGGTGGTGGCCGAAGAACAGCGGCCGCGGCAGCCTGACGGCGGCTGCTAGGTAGGAGCGCAGTGGTGATGCTCGAAGGAGGTGAAGAACCCGACAACGTGACGAAGACCGGCGCGGACGGTGGCGTTCCCGCGCCAAGGAAGACGGCGCAGCGTATACCACGGAAAGTCGACGCGCGGGGACGGTGAAGTGGACCGCGGGCCACGGCACAACGACGACCCGAAGGACGACGCAGCGGCGGCGGGCAGGTCGGGGCGACGGCGAGAAGACCTCAGGGCGGCAACGGTGACCGCGGGCCGCTACGCGATGGCCCGGAGGGGCGGTGCAGCAACGGAACCCGGGTCGGTGCAACCGCGGGAACGACTCAGGACGGCAGCGTGACCGCATGCCATTCTCGCTACGGCCCGATGGGGCGACGCAGCGGCGACGCGATGGTCGGTGCAGCCACAGGACGGCCGGGAGCGGACGGCCTCAGGGCAGCGATGGACCGCGGGCCGCAACACTACGGCCCGAAGGGGCGACGTAGCGGTGACGCGGGTCGGTGCAGCCGGGAGAAGAACCACGAGGCGGCGGCGCTGCGGCCCGACGGGGCGACGCAGCGTCAGCCCGTTGCTCGATCGGTGGAGGGGCGCGCTGAACTCGAGGACGATCTTCACGGGACCTGCAGACGTGCGCGCGACCGATGGGCCAGGTCGGTAGCACGACGTAGATGAGGCGATTCGCGGGCGGTCAGGTGATCAATCCGATCACTCACAAAGATGAAGTGGAGCTCGATTGGAGACGACGAAATGCAACGAGACGTGATAGTGCAGCCGGCCACCGAGGACACACGCCGGGCAGGGAGACCGATTCGGACGCGCACAGAAAGGCGTACAGCAGGCGCGGGCACGCACTCAATCGCTGCATGGGGCGGGGAAGTGGGTTGCGTGGCACAACACATCCGGCGTGCACAGCACCTGGGTCGCGCTGTGTGGTGCTGGTGGCCAAGCTAGCCATGCAAGGCACGGCCAATGTGTTGCACTAGTACACGCCACACGAGACGCATCATCCTCCGAGAAAAAGATGCACCCGGTTGCAATCGAGCTGGATGGAGACGATGTGGAAGGAGGATCCCGATCCAAGGCGACGATGGTTGGCGGAGAACGACGCGGGCGACTGATGTGCGGACGGCGGCCGTTCCGGGCCGCTGCATGTCGCGCCAGACCGTCGTGTCGGAGAAAAAGCCGTGTAGTCGTGCCGATGTCGGAGTAGAGGGGTGCGGCGGCGGCGGGCGACGCAAATCGATTATAGATCGGAAGATAAAAAAGAAAACGCCGATCAAAACGACCGGCGAGAGAGCGAAAAAACCCAGAGCAAGGACTTGGAAAAAAAACTCTCTAGGGCAGCCGGTCAACACGACCGGCGGACGAACACTAGGTACGGGCGGCGCGGTCCCCGGCGGCGGTATGGAGGCCAACCACCCCGGGGGCGGCGCGCGGGTGCGGAAGCGGCGGCGGCTAGGGTTTAGGATCAATTAGGCTGATACCATGTTAAAAAGGAGAGAGAGGATTGATGGAATTGTTCGATATATTGCTTGAGCCCCGTGGATATATATATATAAGAGTACGAAGATCAACTTGGAGTACAAGAGAAGACCGGATGAAATCCTAGCATATCCTATACTTCCTAATAATCAATATAGTCAACAATTTTATATCTGTGAATACTTTTAATTATTTTATTATTAAATAGATAAAATATAATTGTGTAATATAATGTATATATTTTAGATTTGTGAATAATTGGAAGAATAAATTGTTCCTATTTTTCTATTTGGCCACACTAATTGCAGCCCATTCAACCCCACACTACTAGGAAAAGGCCTACTAGTGGCGCACCAGTTTTGCCTATTAATGGCGCACTACTGGTGCGCCACTAGTACCACGCCACTAGTATTAAATACTAATGGCGCACCACAGGTGCGCCATTAGTATAGCTCAGGAGCACGCTTAACTTCGCAATTCTATCCAACCCCAGCACCAGCTCACTTCACAGGCACTTGTTGATATATCTATCATATCAATCCTATTAAACCTTGTTGATGTTTAGGACTTTGTTCATGTTCATGAGTATGATCAAATTTTGAAAAAATATTTCAAACTTCCCGGTCATATTACGTATCATATTTTGAAAAAAAATTCCAAATTTTTTTTTCGAAACCAATTTTTTTCTGTTACTAGTGGAAGCCCCGTCACACATTTCACTGTTTGAGTTTGAAACTATTGTTTTAAAAACAATAATTATTTAGTAACACTAATATTTCTTGAATAATTAGTTTGACCACAGTTTGACCACAATTTGACCACAGTTTGACCAGATTTGACCAAAATTTAAAAAAACTGAAATAATTATTTAGTAACACTAATATTCTAAAATAATTAGTTTGACCATTGTTTGACCACAGTTTGACCAGATTTGACCAAAATTCAAAAAAACTGAAATAATTATTTAGTAACACTAATATTCTAGAATAATTAGTTTGACCACAGTTTGACCAGATTTGACCAAGTTTGAAATTTTTTCCATTTTTTTCCACTCTAGATCTTAAAAGCCCTGTAACTTTTTTCTGTTAGGTTTTTGAAAATGTTTACCGGGGTTCCCCCCGTTAAATTCGGATGTAACTTTTCGAGTAGATGATTTTTCATATAAAAAACTTTTTAATCCGAGTTCGTATGCAAAAGTTATGCCCATTTTACAAATTCCAGAGAGATTTTGCAAATAAAGTCAAAATTCATATTTGTAAATTTTCCCAACAAGTAGACCACATATCACATGGGAAACTTATTTTCTTTTATTTTTTTTTGACGTTTCCATCATTTTCTTTTATTTTTTAAACTGAAAAGGCGGTCGGGGGGTGCATTCGGTGGAATTTTTGGGCCAAGTTAGTAATGGCGCACCGTGGGAATGGCGCACCACACACACGGTGCGCCATTACTAGTTTTGAAAAAAATTAAAAAAATTGAAATTTTTTTTGGAAAAAAAATTACTAGTGGCGCACCGTGGATGTGGTGCGCCATTACTAGTTTAACTAGTAATGGCGCACTATGCACTGGTGCGCCATTACTAGTTTTGAAAAAAAAAATTGAAAAAAAATTACTAGTGGCGCACCGTGGATGTGCCATTACTAGTTCTGCAAAGAAAATGAAAAATAAAAATTGTTACTAATGGCGCACCGTGGATGTGGTGCGCCATTAGTATTTGGACACTAATGGCGCACCGACACATGATGCGCCATTAGTATATAGTAGTGGCGCACCACATGTCTGGTGCGCCATTAGTGGCCATATCATCTATAACCCTTTTCCTAGTAGTGCCATCAGGGAACAAGAAAATTAGTTCAACGGTTGTGATGATTTTTGCCCGGTTTTCCATAATTAACTGGACAATCTAGTTTTCTTTGGGTTTTTCTGTATTAACCGAGCAACTCTTTTCTTTTTAATGAATGCAGGAATCATGCCATTTCAAAAGCTTCACATCTTTGTAGACTATAAATAAATTTATTTCTTTATGAAATTCTACATATGTGTAATGGAATGAGCATCTCTATTTACGAAGCAGCTCGAAGACGGTCAGATCCTTGCTGTCTACAAAGGAGCCAAGCCTTCACTTGGTGCCCCACCCCCGTGGTGGTAAGTTAGTGGTTGGCCACGGCGCTTCTTCAGTCCCTGGGCTCACATTTCATCGAACACTTGTCATGCAGCCTACGGAACACACATGGATTGACTGAATCTTTGTACACCGCGGACGACAGAACAAACAGCAAGCCCAATTGCTTAGAGTCACAGACGGCCGGGGAAGCACGGCATGAGGAGGAGCACCGGCGAGAGCACCACCATCAGCAGCCCACGGTAGCGGTGCAGGCGGTCGGAGACGACCTCCCCTTGCTGCTGCCGCGCGTCCACGGCCGAGAGAAGGAGCGCTTCCTGGCGGCTACCGCAAGCCGCAAGCCGCAGCGGCATCGATGACGGAGGGGCGAGCGGTAGCGAATGCGGCCGTTGGTCGGGGAAAGGCTTCAGCACCTCCTGCTGTGACGGCTCCAGGGCGTCAGACAAGGAGGCCGCGCGCGGCCTTGCACAGTGTCTCGCTGAGGTGGGGGTGGGCGACGCCAAATGGCGCCCCGGATCTCTCCGTCGTGGCTCACAGCTACCGCTGGGTTTGACCCCGGTGAGGCCACGAGACGATGACGGCAGGGACGGGGACGATGGGGAAACGGTGGTGGGCCCGATTGGGGCCAGTGGCGGCGGTGGCCCAGGGCAGCGGTGGATTTGAGGTAAGAGTGTTGCAGAGGGTGAGGGGATTTTACTCGGCCAGCTCCAGGTCGAGTAATGAAAATTTTCACTCCTCTAACAGATTTAGGAGATAGGTAGGTACTGTATGGAGAAGTAAAACCAAAATTTTACTCCTTTAGACTTTCAGGGGTTCGACTAGAGATGGCCGTTAGCGAGGAGCAGGGACACCATGGGAACCAAGAGCTCACTTGCACGCCATTGATTTCCGAGAACCCCTCCCGAGCTTGGAGCAGCATCCTAACGACCGAGCCCTCTCTCCCGCAATGGGCTGCTTCCAGCTGGCCCAAGTTGGGAGTGAAGAGGCCCGCAGTCCCACTAGCTGGGCTGCCAACATACTGTAGCGCTCGGAGGAGTTGCAGTTGCCCAACAGTTTTCTACCGCCACGTGGCATTCGACAGGGAGACCCAATTTCTCCATATCTATTCTTGATTGCAGCAGAAGCCCTTTCGTGCCTCCTTAAATCTGTTGATGAGTCATCCAACCTTAATGGCATCCAAGTGGCCCCTTCGGTGCCACCGGTTAACCATTTATTATTTGCTGATGACAGCCTGCTGTTTTTTAAAGCTAGTATTGATGGAGCAAACGAGGTCAACCAGTTGTTGAACAAGTATTGTCAGGCGTCTGGGCAACGAATAAACAATGATAAATCATCTATTCATTTCAATAAGGGTTGTCCAGAAAGTGTAAGGTTGGAGGTCAAGAATCAGCTACATGTTCCAAATGAGTCTTTGAGTGCTAAATATTTGGGCCTACCAATAGAAGTGGGTTCATCAAAGAACGGTTCTTTCAAATATCTCAAGGATTATTTATGGAGTAAAGTGCAAGGGTGGATTGAACAAACAATGTCAACGGCAGGTGCAAAGGCCGTTGCACAGGCAGTTCTAGTGTTTTCTATGTCATGTTTTAAGCTTCCAAGAGGATTGTATGAGCACCTTAATATGTTGACACGGAAGTTTTGGTGGGGATCTAAGGAAGGAAAAAGGAAGCCAGCCTGGGTGTCTTGGGAAGCTATGACCCAACCCAAAAGATTGGGAGGTTTGGGTTTTAAAGATTTTGAGTTGTTTAACTTGGCCTTGCTAGCTAAGCAGGCATGGAGAATTTTACAAAATCCTGAATCTTTAGGTGCTAGAATTCTAAAGGGGGCTTACTTCCCAAACAGAACTATTCTGAATGCTGAGTTTGGGAGCCGGCCTAGCCAGATATGGCGAGCTGTCATAGAAGGCCGGGACATACTTAAGTTGGGTCTTATTAGACAGATTGGTAACAGAGCAGCAACAAACATATGGCAAGACAATTGCTTACCTAGAGCTGTGATGATGCGCCCTTATGGGAGGCGTGGCGGTAGCAATGCAGAAAATGTTTCCAGAGTTGATTGATAAAACTGCAGCCACATGGAATATGGCGAAATTAGAAGAGGTGTGCCTCCCGATTGACATACCATCTATATTGAGCATCCCATTGAGTACCACCGAGATGGAGGACACGTGGGCATGGAACTTTGAAAGAAGTGGTAAGTACACTGTAAGATCAGCATACAGAATGATGGTAGAGACCAAGTTCCGAAGGGGGGCCTGGATTGATGGATCAACGGGTTCATCAAGTACAGATCGTGACGGAGAGTCTTGGAAACTGCTATGGAACACACCGGTGCCCAGCAAGATTCGGATGTTTTTATGGCGTCTTGCCAAACATTCGCTTCCAACAGAGGATATTTAGAGAAAACAGGAACATGTCAGCATCAAGTCTGTGCGGGTTATGTGGAGCTGAGGACTCATGGTGTCATTCGCTTCTTGAGTGTTCGATGGCTAGATGCATTTCTGCTTTGGTGGACGGAGAGCTAGCAGAACATCTGTGCGAGACCACGGAGCCAAGTGCCAAACAGTGGATATTTTCGATGATAGATACACTATCACATGATGCTTTTCTAAAGTTTGTTGTAACGTTGTGGGCGATATGGTGGGCGAGAAGGAAGGCAATCCATGAAGAGATATTCCAAAGTCCTTCAGCCACACACCAATTCATAAACAGATTCATTTTAGATCTTGATTTTTTGCCAAAGAAAGTACCAAGTGCTCTGAAACAGCAGGCAAGCAGCACAACCAAACCAAAAGCTCCACCACAAGGTTACTCCAAAATCCATGTGGACGCTGGCTTTGCAAGAGAACGAGCTAGAGGAGCAGCAGCTGCAGTGTGCAGAGATGAGAAGGGAATTTTTTTAGGTAGCTCAGCACTAGTCGTCAATGGCATAACAGATGTTGTTACTCTTGAATCAATAGCATGCAGGGAGGCATTATTTTTGGCGGAGGATCTACAGCTGCAGGACTTCATTGTTGCTTCGGATTCAAAACAAGTTATTATTGATATTGAGAGGGGGAGCCAGGGAGGATATGGAGTCATCATACAGGAAATCAAACAGCGGGCATTGTCTTTTAATTGTCTTTTCACTTTTGAAGGTCGTTCTACTAATGTAGACGCTGATAGGTTAGCCAAGTTTTTGCATTCACTTGATCAAGGTAGACATGTTTGGTTAATCCAACCGCATGATCCTTTTTGTATCCCTCTCCATCAGGAGTTTGATTAATAAAGCTTGGTGATACCCCTAAAAAAAACAGTTTCCTACCGCCAGGTGAAGCGAGAATCCAAGCAAGAAGCTGAATCTGATAAGTTTTTGAGAAGCTGTAGGATATCAGAAAAGGCCCTAAGTGATATCAGGTTATCCTAATGCAGTTGTTCTTGTTTAAGGCTTGCTTTTGGCAGTTCTTTTGGATTTTGATATCTTGCAACTAATTGACTACTTTGTCTTAGGGGTTTTCAGGTTATCCTAATGTCTCTTGTGAGGCAAGGAACTATCATGCAACTTGTACCCATTTGCAAGATGTTAGAATTTTTGCGGCTTTCCAAGATGCCAATTGTTGCCCGCCCATGCTACGCCGTATTATGCCCATATTATTGTGGCAAGGATTTTTCTTTATCCTTTTTGTTGTTTCAACAAACAAGCAGAGATAACTCAGATGATACTCAAACACAAGTTCATTTTACCCTGTCAATTGAGGTTTTTTAACATGTTAAAATTGCTGCTGTTAATTACTCTTTTTTGAGAAAGAAAACAAAGGGCACGTCACTGGCGCCGCAAGCTAACTCATAAAATTTTATATTAGCGGCCGCCGATGAAGACCTGGATGACTACTTGTCCACGGAAATGTAGCTCGAGCGTAGGTGCGGTGCCACGCTCTCTTGTCTCGCGCCACAACTCCATTGCGTGTCTGTGTCCAATGCCCTCACCTCTAGCATTGTTGTCCTGGTGTCCGGCTCGACCGTCGCCGCCGTCCTATGATAGAGGTCCTTGTTGCATGGCCCCATATTGCTCGTTGGTGTTGACACTTGACACGCGCACGTGACAGGGACCCTCCAGCCCTCTGGTCGGCTGGTCGTACTCATTCTGGTCCTTCCAGTACTTCATCTCTACCCTATCACTGTATTCATGACACGATGAGGAGGAGGCGGGAGTCATGGAGAATGTAGTAGTGCTCAGCCTCGTGGTCGCTCTTGATTGTTTCCAATCGTCCAAGGTTATTCATTGCGACTTGAGACGTGTATACTGTGAGTGAACCACAATCAGACGCATGTCATAACTGTTTACCACTCTGACTCTCTCCCGATACCTATCACTCCTACCCAATGGCTATTCTGCCGAGATAGCGAGCGAAAAGTGCTACTTCTTCCAACGCTGGGAAAGTGACATCTCAAAGATATGGTCGAAGGGAAGTGAGGGTGTGTAAATATGTAGGCAGTAGTAGAACTCGAAAATTTCTGTAATAAAGGTGAGATATTGCATGACATGGATACCATAGATTACGTACGATGTTAGGTGCCGAGAGTTATTCTTTGCAGGTTTAAAATATGAGTAGTTCAAAATTACAACTTCACTTCTCTTAAGAGCTAGCTTCCTTTTTCACCAAAGCGTACATGCATGCATGTTTTTAGGAGAAGAGGATTTTGGTAGATAATAAGCCACGGCGACCGCGTCTGGTGCGTGTGCATGCGCGGGCCGGGCGTGTCGGGCCACGTCGGGTCCGTGCCAGGGCGAATGTAAGTGTGTGCGTGTGTGGCAGGGTATGCGCGCCTGTGTAGGCCAAGGTTGTTGGCGAGCTGCACGGGGTGATCGTGGGAGTTTATGTTGGAGCTCATCATGAGCTGCGCGCATCGGAACACGTCGCAGGCGTGGCTAGAGCTGGCGGAACAGGCGCATGATCAGAGAGTGGAGGCATGGGTGCGTGCCAGGGGTATAAAACCTGTGCGGTGAATGTTATAATAGTTGTGGCGACAGAGTTCGTGCTCTCGGAAGTAAATTGGCCGGCGTTGCGGCGGGCGTTCGTGCGCCAGAAAACTACCACCGTGCCCCTTGTCTTCTCCATTTTCTTCTTCCTTTGTTTGGTTTGTCCCAGAGAGAAGTGAGCAGAGAGAGTGAGAGAGTTAGGGCTAGGGCTTTGACACCAACAATTGGCATCAGAGCTGCGGTTGCGGGGGTGATCGCCGACAATGTCGCTTGTGCCGTACACCGGCGGAGCGGGGAGTCCGATGTCCCTGCAGTGCTGCTCACCAGTGACAATTACACCATGTGGGCGATCAACGTGGAGGCTAACCTTGATGCACAGGGGTTGTGGGAGGCAGTGGCTCCGGGGGATGGCGCGACAGCGGTCGACCCGAAGAAGAACAAGACGGCGAGGGTGTGCTTGTTGGTAGCGCTCGTCGAGGACATTCTGCTGCAGGTGTCGTCAAAGAAGACGGCAGCGGAGGTGTGGGGCAGTCTCAAGGCACGATTCGTTGACGCGGATCGGGTCAGGGCGGCGCGGCTGGCCACCCTCCGTGGCGATTTCGACCGGCTGCGCATGGCGGACGGCGAGTCATTGGACTCCTTCGCTGGAAAAATTGATGGGATGGCGGCACGCTATGCGTGGCTAGGATCGACGCTGGACAACCCGGCGGTGGTGAAAAAGCTCCTGGACTCCGTCCCGGATCGCCTGTACGCCGCCATCGCGGGATAGAACAATTCTGCGACGTGGAGACCATGTCGTTTGAGGAGGCACTCGGGCGGTTAAAGATGTTTGAGGAGAGATCGCGGCCGTGCACAAGCCGCTGGTGAGCGGGCGGACGAGCAGTTGATGCTCACGGCGGCGCTGTGGGCGGCTCGGCGATGACAGCAGAATGGTGGATTCGACCACGACGATTACGGCGGCAGCACGGTGTCAGGCGGCGGAGGGAAGTGGCGCGGTCGCTACTACAATTGCGGCTAGCGCGGGCACTTCCGACGCGAGTGCACGAAGCCGCAGAAGGCAGAGGCGGCGAAGCAGTCTCTTCTCGCCGACACCGACGTCGAGGGGCTCGGACTCCTCTAGGCCATGGCTTAGGGCACAATTATGGGCTAGTCTATGCTCAGATTCGGCAAGGGTCGTGGCCAGGAGCGTCGTGCCTGCCCCGCCTTCGTCGGTGATAGGTCTTGGGGTGACCACACTAGCATGCAGTGGCGGCTTCGTGGCTGATTGCAATGGCCATCATAAGATCTTCTTGAGGGTTCCTCCCTTCATAACTGATGTTTGATTTTGGTGATGAGATGCAAACTATAGACGATGGCTTGACGCAGAGGAACGGTTGCATAGCGGCGGCGGCACAGTTAGCTGCTAGGATTGTGAAAAGGTTGTGGCTACAACACAATTGATGTCGATGGGGGTGCTACTCGAGCGCCCGGTCTCGAGCTCCGGGGTGAAAGGTCTGACTGGAGATGGTTATGCCTGGCAATGGTGACGTTTTACATCGTTACCTTATTGATGACATTGCTTGGATATTCTCAGACTGGCTCTTCAGGGTGAAACCTTAGATTTCTGCCTTGGTGGTTGGATCTTGACGGTGGAGCTTGAGGGTCGCTCCCTTTTGAAGGTGTTGCTGTTAAAGAACATCTTGCCCCATGCGGTGTTATGAGATGCTTGGAGTGGATATGGTCATAATTGTAGTTTGCTCATCGCGGATCTAATCGCTTTTTGTTTTTCCCCGCCGACGCATAGCTTTGGTCTTATATGACGTAGCTATTTGTTGGCTTGTTTTGTGTGTGTGTGTTGATGTTAGCTGTGTGCATCATATCTATACAAAGGGCGGGTGTGTGCTCATTGTGTTTGTATCCTCTTGATGCTCCATTTTGAGCCAATAAAACCACCATTTGTCGAAAAAAGAACTGGGAAACTTAAACTCACATTAACAAAAAAAAGGTGATTTGTCTTTAGCTTTTTAACATCTCCTGGCTTTACGTTGAAGTAATTCAGAAATTTTAAATTCAGATGCCAACACTTATAAGCTATCATGGAACTTATCTGACCCGGTTTGTTATTGCACCCAAAGCATCATAGCAGAAAGTAGGGGCATCAGACAAATCCACCGGACATGGCCAATGTTTAAATTAGCGGGCTATCCCATTTAGCTGCGCCTTGGCCATATGTTATGAAATGCTATAGAGGATCTATAGCAAAGCTAAGCCCCATTTAGCATTTTTTTGCTTAAAGCTTGAAAAATGGGGAAAAACATACAATCTCGCATCATATATTATGTATGACATATACTTGACATATACATGTTCAGGCATAAAAAACCGAGAACTTATCAGACATCCTAATTCAATAACTAAGCTTTGCATCAATGCACAATATATATCAAAAACAAGTAGGAAGAATAAGGCAAATTGATGGCTGTGTGGAACTTACTTGAATCCCTCCTCTGGCTGCAGCGACTTACGGCCCTAAATGACTCTAAATTTAGCACTATAGTGGGAATTAGCGAGTAATTAGCGTTATTTGCAGTTTAGTGTTAAAAGTGCATAGCTTTAGCGGGAGGGCTCTCCAAAAGCTGCAACACTATAGCAGGCTATTTAGAACTTTGGAAGTACCATAGTGCAGAAAGTAGAATAGAGCTTGGCATCGATTGGTGGGTGGTGGATTCATAGGTTTTCCTCAATCATGGAGGGAGTGCACTGACCCTGAGCTATATGCTGCATCAGAAGGCGTCATCGCTTCCATCTCCGTGGAATCAAGGCGGGCCCCATATGTATGATCTTTTGGCTAGCCGCCACATTGCAATGAGTGGGAGTATGGAGTATCCAACATCAATGCAAAATATTTCATTTCTTTGGATGGAACACACAAATGAATTTGGAAGCATCGTATTTTCTCATGCCCCGTATATTCTATGACCTGTCACATTCTATAAAAAGGAAATATGGAGATGTGTCACGAGCGGTAAGGCAGAGGAAGATAAAATCCAACTAAAAAGAAAAAAAACATTCCTCGAAATGCTTTGATCAGGTTAAGCCAGCTTTCCAACACATGTTGTAGTCGGTGAAGTTTCCTGCTGAATATGGCGTTATGGAATAGCTCAGATTGCAGGGATGGGCTGAATAGCTAACATGGGACTATTAGGTCGTCCCCGGTGTCTAGAAGTGATGATTTTTTTACAAAACGTGAATGCATTACAAAGCCGCGAAGCAGTGATTTGATGGCTATATCTACGGTTTCATGCGGACAGGGAATAGCCCAGGCACAGAGTAGGGGGGAGAGGTTCCACGATAAAGAATGGGAAATTGTACAAGTTGTAATTATGGTAATCTATTCCTAATTCCTGGCGCCTCCTATGCTTATATCTCTATAAAATCAAAAAGTATAATGTGTAGAGATTCAACAAATCATTCACAAAATGGCACTAGATAATTCTAAGGAAGAGAAGCAAAATGTGGCAAGATTTTTCATCTTTTGCTTGACGAAGCTTTGCTCTTATAGAAGTCTTGAGTGGCAGCCATTACTATGAAGTTGTTTGGTCCACTGGTGGATAACTTCTAGAATCCGTTCATTATGACTTTGATCCTTGGGTAGGAAGTACGTACTAGAGCTCGATCAATCAAGAACTATATTTTTCTTAGTCCTTTGTTTTTGAAAGGGAATAAATTATATCGAACTTCCGAGGTCTGCATTAATTAAGATGATGCATTTAGGTAATCCATATTTTATATCACACGTTCATACAAGAAAATAAAGCCCAATGGTTAATGTTCTCCTTGGAGATAAAACGAGCCAAGTAAGACATAATAGCAGTCTGATACAGTTGCAGCCCAAAACAATTCGACAGATTATCATGCAACCGAGATAATATCATGAGTTCATGACACATTAGTTCCTTCGACAATGGAACTTGAGTACTCACACTAATAATTCGACAAACGCATCAGGTAAGTGGAAGTTTTGAATGCGGATCAAGACGTTGACCGACCTCGTCATCTGCAGCGTCAGGTACCTATTCTTCCCCTGCAGACACATCTCGGTGCCGACTTGCCGTGCTGCAGCAAGCCGTTGGAGAAGGCCAGCTACCGGAGGCACCGCCGTTCCGAGATGGATGAAAAAACTGGGTAGTCAAAAAGAAAAAGAACACAGTTACGGAGCTGGGCCGCATCTCGCTATGAGCCAACCTAGCTTGCCTGCTACACGCGCTTTAAGCCCAAGTAAGCCTCTCTTTGTTTCTCAAAAAAAAGTAAGCCTCTCTTTTTGACTTAGTTGGAGATGGGCCACATCTCACCTTAACCCACTTAGTTGTGCTCTTGCCATGTACAATCCCTTTGTTTTTTTTTTTTTTTGCGATAGAAAGAGAGTTTTATTCCATATGCATAGGGTTACAATCGAGAGGCACCAAATCCTCAATACAAGGTGGGCTCCTCCCCAGCCATGCAGCAGTAGTAGACTCTGTACGACTATACAACGCCAACTGATGTGCTACCCTATTTTGCTGACACTTGATTTTTGATGGAACAAGCTCTCGAGCCTCTAGATGAAGCCTCATCTCTGCTACCAAATGCCCATAAGCAGACCTGGACAAGCTGTCCCCGGTCATTGCAGCTAGTGCCATGGATGAGTCTGACTGAACTACAATTGGCAAGGACGAAAGCTGCAGGGCCAAGGCCATACCCTGCATTATTGCATGTAATTCCGCCTCCAACGCGTCATTACAGTTGAAGATGCACCTGTACGCCGCGAAGATCACACTACCATCATGACGCCATAGTATCATGCCCGCCACCGCCGATCCGTCCTCTTGCATGAAAGCCCCATCCACCGAGAGCGCAGCCCAGTCCGTCGGCGGCCGCGGCCAGTGAAGAGGGGTTCGAGGGTTAGGGACCTCGACGGTTGCTTCCCGGACCATTGGCATTTTCCTTTTGAGAATTTCTTCCATGGAGAATCTGCTACATAGGTTCAAGGAATTCATATAGCTTTGAAGGTAGTCCGACGTTGCCGTTACGGGAGGAGCATCCTTCCCGTGTGTAAGGTCCGATCGTAGAGACCAGATCCTCCATATCAACATAATCGTGCAATCCCGCATGTGATCATCACAGTTTGCTAGGACGTTTAAGAGCCACTCCTTCCCTATATCATGAAGAAACTCTTGGCTCGACAGTCGCCAAACTGTTCTCATCTGAGCCCATATCCTCCTCGCATGCTCACAGGATACTAGAGCATGAAAGCTAGTCTCCTTTTCTCGGCCGCACACCGGACAACCACCTCTAGTAGAAATGTGCCGGTATTTCTTACACTCATTTGTAGCGAGAGCCCTCGAGACAGCCTTTCACGCCATAATTCTCATCTTCAGAGGTACTTGAGCGCTCCAGGTCCGCTGCCAAATGGGCCTCCGACCTGAAGAGTTGCTACTTGACGAGCTGAGTCGCATTGAGTACTGGACCTCCGTAGCTAGATGATATGCGCTACGGACAGTGAATTGTCCAGACCGCTCCGGAGACCAAGCGATGAAATCCTGCCCGTTCCTTGGAGATGTGTGAATCTTCAAGATCTCCCTAACATCCATGTCCCAAAAATGCTCCCGAAGCCGTTCCACATTCCATGCACCATGCTCATTCAAGAAATCAGCCACCCAATTGTAACAACAATTTCTTTTAGGAGTGACCGGCCTGAAATTGTGTCCACGGGGAATCCAAGAATCTCTCCAAGTCTTTATCATTGTGCCATTGCCAACGCGCCATATAAAGCCTTTCTTCACCAGCTCAAGTCCATGAACGATACCTTTCCACACTGCCGAACTATTAGATGAAAAAACAGTGTCAAGCAAATTTCCCCTTGGGTAATATTTAGCCTTCAATAATCTCACACATAAGCTGTCTGGGCTATCCAGTAGGCGCCAGGCCTGCTTGGCAAGCAAAGCTTGATTAAAAGCCCTCATGTCTCGGAATCCCATGCCCCCCATGGCCTTGGGTAACATCATCCTCTTCCAGCTTAGCCATGCCATCTTCCTCTTGCCATTTTCCACCCCCACCAATATTGCCTCATCATCTTGGTTAGATCATCACACACTGAGGCCGGTAGTTTGAACACACTCATAACATAGGTGGGTATCGCCTGAGCCACGGCTTTAATAAGAATCTCTTTATTTCCAACCGAAACGTATTGTTCACTCCAATCAATCAGTCTTTTCCTCAATCTATCTTGCGGCGTCTCAAATTGCCCTTTATGAACTCTTCCTTCAGGAACCGGAAGTCCAAGGTATTTTGGTTCAAACACCTGCTGTGTTACCTCCAATATATTATTGATCTCGTCCGCAACTGACCCAACGCAATTGTCAGAAAAAAGGATGGAACACTTCTCGGGGTTTATAAGTTGACCCGTCGCCGAGGAATAAGTGTTCAACAAGCCTTTAACAACATTCGCCTGCTGGCCTGAAGCGTCAAAAAATAGCAAGGTGTCATCCGCAAAGAGGAGGTGAGATATCTCCGGTGCACCCCGACAAATGCTCACCCCATTTAAGCTTCCTTCATTCACTGACTTAGACAGGAGAGCAGATAACGCATCAGCAACAAAGAGAAACAAAAACGGAGACAATGGGTCACCTTGTTGAAGGCCTCTCGATGGTGAAAAAACTTCCAAAAGCTTTCCATTAAGTTTAACCGAATATCGGACTGATTTAACACACGTCATTATCCAGGCAATCCACTGCTCCGAAAAACCCCATCTGCTAAGCGCCTTCTCCAGAAAGTCCGCGTCGACCCGATCGTACGCCTTTGAGAGATCGAGTTTGTACGCGCAGGCCGCCCGACTGTTACTCTTCAGAGACTGTATGTGATGGATGCACTTGAAAGCAATAATAGAATTATCCGAGATGAGCCGGCCCGGAATAAAAGCACTTTGGTTTTCAGAAATCAGCTCCGACAGACAGGGACGGAGACGATTAACCAAACATTTAGAAACCAGTTTGTAAATTACATTGCATAAGCTGATCGGCCTGAAGTCTTTGAGCTCCTTGGGATGAGGGACTTTCGGAATGAGGACGATCGCTGTATCATTAACCCCTTCTGGCATGGAGCCAGATACAAAGAACTCCAACACTGCAGCTGTGATTTCAGATTTTAGAGCTGCCCAATTCCGTTGATAGAACCTTGCCGGGAAGCCATCCGTGCCCGGAGCTTTGAGCGGGCCGATTTGAAACATGACGTTCAACACTTCATCCTCAGAAAATAGCGCCCTCAACATGGCGTTCATCTGTTCAGTTACCTTAGGTTCAATAGCCTCGAGCACGACATCAGGTGTGAGAGTCGGATCTTTGGTGTAAACTTCCTTGAAGTAGGAAGTGGCCATGCGTTCCATGTCCGATGGAGAGGAGCACCACGATCCATCAGTGCACCGTAGTCTCTATATGTAATTCCTTCGCGCACGCCACAAAGCTCGCCTATGCAAGTATGCCGTGTTCCTTTCTCCTTCCTTCAGCCACGTAATGCGCGATCTCTGTAACCACATCATCTCTTCCAGCTCATCAAGCTGAAACATCTTCTGACGGATCAACGTTCTGTCCGCATCTTTTAGTTGTAAATCAGCCAGCTCCGCCCTTAACTTCTCCAATTCTGTAGCAGCATGACCGAAGTTCTCCTTACTCCACGCCCGAAGGCCATTCATCATTTCATGCAGGGCGTCCCGCACGGCTGCCAGATTGCCGGCTGGTTTACTCTTCCTCCATCTACTCGCCACCACCTCTGACAGCGCCGGGTGGCGTTCCCACATGATCTCATACCGAGGAGAGGCTCTAGTCCTCCTCGGATCCACGAGAGCAAGCTGAACCAAGATCGGGCAATGGTCAGAACATGAAGATGCCAGGTGAACAACTTGCGCGGCAGGGAAAAGCTCCCTCCAACTCTCATCCGCACATGCCCGGTCAAGGCGAACTCGCACGTTCCTCTCACCAAGCTGTCCATTATCATATGTAAAAGGATACCCCGAGAAACCGAGGTCCCACAGTTCGCATGCCAACAAACAGTCCCGGAATAGCCCCATCTGATTTTCAGAGCGCTGGGATCTAGACATATGCTCATGCTGCCACATCGCCTCGTTGAAGTCGCCACACACTAACCACGACTCCGACGAGAGCGCACGGAGCTGGGAGAGTGAACTCCACATGAGATGACGGTTTTCAGCCCGAGGTTCACCATAAACAAAAGTCGTTCTCCAAATCTTGTCACTTGCCACATCTACAATCCGCACGTCAATGTACCGTGCACAGGAATCCAACACTGTCACTTGCAACTTCTCATCCCAAAAGAGCGCAAGTCCTCCACTGAGACCATCACTCGAGACACCAGCAAAACCCTTCATCTGCAATCTCCACTTTAGTTTCTCCATCTTCGAAGAGGCCTGTCTTGTTTCCGAGAGAAAAACAAGCCCCGGGGAATTGGCTTTAGAGAAGGGCAACACCTCACGAAATGTCCAGCGGTCCCCCCCGGCAGTTCCAAACTAGGATATTCATTGCATCCGGCGGTCCTCCTCGAAGGAGGCCGCCGATCTATCACCTGACACACCGCTTGAGTCAACACGAGCCCTCTTGCTGCTAGTGCTACTGTAGGCGAGGCATGTTCTCCATCCTCACCCTTCCCCTGTGTGAGCGTCAACAGACCACTCGGCCTTGCCAAGGCATTGGCCCCTGGTGCTACATCATCCATAGAGAGTCTTTTGCGAGCTACCGGGTCTCCATGCTTGGATATGTGTCCTTCCTTGGCTGGGCTTGTAGCCGTATCTAGGATGTCCGGATCGACCACTGTCTTTCCAGGCGACTTCTGCTGTTGAGATTGAGGTGTAGGTTGCTTCTGACTCCTTCCCTGGCCAAAACTATCATTGGACGGGGGTTTATTCAATCCATCCGCATAGAGACAAGAGCCATACTTCTTGTCCTTCTCCTCATGCACACCTGATCCGCACTCTTTGCAGTCATGACCAATGAGCCCACATACACTGCAGAAGCGCGCCAATTTCTCATAGCGCACCAAATAGACTTGGCGCTTTTCCCCCTTACAATACTGACATACTTGGTGAGAGGCCGGCGAACCTCATGCCGAACCCTAACCCTAATGTAGTCACCACGGGTATTTCCATTTAGTCTCATCTCCAAGATCTCACCTGAGTTTTTTAGCAGATTTTCCACAATGTTCTTCCTGCAGAAACCCTCTGGAATCTTGTGAATCTGTAGCCAAATTGGCATAAACACCATGGGCACTTCCTCTGCCTTTGTGAACCCATCATATGGAACCATCAACACAAGCAAATTCCTGAAGAGCCAAGGCCCTTGATACATCATGCGTTCCCAATCTCCCAAGCATGATGCCTGCACAACAAAAAGCTTCGGACCAACCGGGTGAAACCTTACCGGCTGCGCAGGGTTCCAAGCTGCACGCATATCCTTGTAGAAGGCCGCTTGGCTGAAGGATTTATCGGTATGAACCCTAGCCAGCGCGAGCCATCTCCGGATCAGCCTCATCTATCACCAGATCATCAAAATCTTCCTCTTCCAGGTTGAGTTGTTCCATGAAATCTCCAAGGTCCGACGTTCCGGGGGAGCCGCCGCCAGCGCTGGTGCCCGACAGGGCGTCCGCAAGAGGATCCATCACTACCGAGGAGGGGGGAGGATCGAGGGATGGCCAATCGAGGTTCCACTCGCGGGGAGGGGATCAATCGGGATGGGAGACTCAGGGGCGACGGATCGCCCGAGAGGAAGAGAAACCCTAGCCTTGCGGGAGGGGAAAAACTGGCTCGTCGACATGTACAATCCCTTTGTATTGCTAAAAAAAGTATAATCCCTTTGTACCACAATGTAGTGCATATTAGGTTTTTTAAAAGTGAACCATATCTATGTTTACCAAGTTTACAAAATAAACCATTGACATATAAAATATTAAATAAATAAATTATAAAAATAAATTTTATGATGAATCTAATGATGCTAATTTTGTAATATGGATGTTGATTATTTTTCTATAAGCTTAGTCAAACATAGATATGTTTGACTTTCAAAAAACCTAATGTGCACTATATTTTGGAACAGAGGAATTATACTAGCAAGAAAACTAAAACCACCTTGATTCCTACCTTCTCCCCTCGCCAATTCACCTTTTTGTAACCATCTGGGTATTATGATGATACGGAAGACATAATCTTCAATTCGGAATCCTTTCTGGATTGGTTTAGTTTTCTTATTCGAGTAGAGTTATAGGATGTAGCAGGTTTGGAATCCACAATGTAGCAGCCGCCGTAGAAAGATCGGGCGACCACCTCCGCCGCCGCCCACCTGCGCCGTCGCCCACCTGCGGTTGCTCCGCCGCTGCGAACGTGGGTCGTCCACACGGAGGCGAGCTGCCCCGCCGCTGCGAACGTGGCCTTCCGCACGGAGGCGAGCTGCCCCGCCGCCCAGCTGAGGCTGCTCCCCCAAGGCGACCACCTCGACGGGCGCCTCCTCCTCGTGGCCCTGCTCGCGTCCCTGGCCCTGCTCGCCGGTTCTTCACCCCCGAGGCAACCCCAGCCGCCGCTGCCGACCCCGGTCGCCGCTCCCCTCTTGAAGAATTCGGCAGGCAGGGCCAGGCGGATCTTCCCCGCCGACGAGATGACCACGCAGACCTGCTGATGCCACTGCCACCTGCCCTCGTCTGTTGATTGCCTCTGCCCTCGATCACCTCGACTACTGATTGCCTCTGCTGCTGCTGTTGGCTGCAGGTACAGTGCCAATTGCAGTATCAATTTCAGTTGTCAATGAAGTACTCCATCAGCGTCAATTGCAGTGTTAATTGGAGTATTAAAATTGTCAATTGCAATGCTGATCTACTGCTGATGTTATCTGAAATTTACAGTGTTCTGTGTCTGTCAATCATACTCCATTCAGTGTCCTGTGTCAGAAATTTGGTGAAGTGAAGGTGAGGTGAAGTAACTGAATTCACTTGCATAATCTGAATCAAACAAAGCATAGTTTGAATTCACTAGCATAACCTGTTGTAGAAACTAGAATGAGCCTTCTTTTTTTCCCGCCCCCGACCCCGACGCGCGACGCCTCTGGTACTCCGCCTCTGTTCCTGCGAAATCTTGATCACATTAGAGTAAATTGTTCATTTGTTCCTGCGAAAGCTTGATTGCAATCAAAATTAACAGGTTATACAAAGAGTTTAATTGGATTACAATCGAAATTCATTGTCAGGGTCAAAATTCAAAGTATTTCATGCTTGCTGTTACTGTTGCTTGTGAGCAGTGAGAACACAATATTGGCTAGTTACTATTGCTGTTAATTCCCATTTTCAGTCACCGGAAGCATGTGAAGGAGCAGGGGCAGGGTACTTTACCTGAGTTTGCAATGGTTGGATCAAGACCAGGGGTAGCAGGAATAGATATTGATGCTTTGAAGTTTTCCAAACTAAGTGTTGTGAATGTGATCTGTAACTTAAACTGAGAGCAGTACAAATGTGCTTGTGCTCACATTACTAGAATATGTAACTTAAACTGACTGGTCATTCCAGGTCAAATCTGCAACTTAAACTGAGAGCAAAACAATTTAGTTAGAGCAAAGTGTTATGAATGTAATTGAAAATTTGTAACTTCTTCTTATTTCTAGCACACTGACACAGAAGATTTTTGCTCTGATTCACTTTTAGTCTAAAAAAAAGGCATGACACACTAGAGAAAAAAGAAGAAGAAAGAAGAAATCATGCCTTGCTGAAGAAAAAGAAATCCCAGAAACACTTAACTGTTTTAGACACTTTCAGTTAACTGTTTGAATTGTCCAAGTGACACACTAGAGCAGTACAAGAGTTGATTGATGTTTCTTCTTTTGAAGTTACCATGTTTCTGTAAGGAATGGCCATCATGTTCCTCTAGTTACAGCCAAGAGTAATTTGACGGAGTAAGAGAACTCGGTACACTGTGTACTCCAAATTTTCTACTCCTGTCAGTCCAACAATGCAAAGTTCAATTTTCCTTGCAAAATTCAGTTAGCATGTTAACAAGATCAGTTAACCGCACAACCAAGAAAAGGCTTGCCAAAGAATAAGAAAATGCTACTGATACCCTGGACTTAGTAGACTAGTGAATACCCCTACCAATAAATCTCAGGTTCATCAGGAAAAATTCCTGGAAGTAGGATGATAAAATGTGTGGTTCTGAACTCGAAAATTATTCAGGTGTGGTTCTGTTCCTTTTTTCAGTTATAGCAGAACTTGAATCTAGCAGTCTGAAGAATTTTGAAACAATGACAGAAGTCTTGATTGCAGTCTGAAACAATGACTAAAGTACTTGCCACATCATGAAACAAATGGCCAAGTGTGATCCCCTAGTGAGATTTGTCCACCAGGTTTTGCTAACTGAAGAAACAAGTGTGATCCTCGCAGTCTTAAGCAAATGTCAGAAGCAGCAAATTTCAGTAAAAAAAAAAATCAGTTTTGACACATAAATCATGGAGGGGAATTGAAGGAGGGAGGCTTAACCTGCCAAGAAGACGCCACCGCCGTCGTCGAGCTCGCAGTACAGTATGTGAAGGCATGGTGGAGCTCGCAGTACAGAAGACGTCTCCGCCGCCGTCGAGCTCGCCATCAAGCTTGCTGTCGTCGGGCTCGTCGGCTACGTCTCCTGCCGTCTGGCCTCGCAGCCACCATATCAGCCTTGCCGACGCCGGATTTGAAGCAGCCGGAGCAGAGCGCGGCGGTCACTAGGGATGGGGGAAGCTAGGGGAGGAAGGCAAGCTGGAGCTGCGCGAGCAGGAGAGAGCCGCGGAGGAGTCAGTTACGGCGGTGGCAAGCTGTGGCGGTGGTGGAGCAGGGCAGCTGCGGCTTCTGTCGGAGGAGGTCGGAAAAATCGATGCTTCTCCTCGCCGGGGAAGCAACGCGGCGGAGGAGGAGGGGAGCAAGGAGGGGGAGCAGAGCAGGGAGCTTCTTGCGCGGGGAATCTCCGGCGACGCCAGCAGCAGCTTCTTGGGGAGCCGAGCAGAGGGCTCCGGCAAGGGAGGAGACAAGCAGGGGGAACCGGCGGGGAGAGGAGCGGAGGTGGGGGAGTGCGTCGTTTGTCGGGAATACACCGAGGAGGTTTTCGTAAAATTGCCACGAAGACAACTTTTCCCGGACGGAGGGAGTAACTACGTGTATTTTTTTTTTCAGTAGAAAAAGTAAGACCTTGCACAAGAGATGGTCTCAGTTACCAACTGGATTTACAGAAGACACCACTCAGCAAAAGACAAGCACCAGTGCTTCCTCGAAGAACATGCACCCACCAGGACGGTGTAATGTTGGAGTAGTACAAAATTGACCGATCGCGACCTTGTCTGCAGGCGTTTGACGCCGTCACTCGGCTCATTTCAGTGAACCACACAAGGCATCAGTGATCACTAGTTCACTACCATACCAAAACCGGAAATCGCTTGTAACGCGCAGATTCAATCAGTATATATTAGGCAGAACATTATCACATGTTCGTACCCATCGATGCGTCCAAGACATTTTGTCCGTCCACCTGCTCTTAGGATACGTCTGTCCGTGGGATACTGCTAAAATGTGCACTGACCTAAAACTGATCGTTCCTGAGCTGTGCTTCAGTTACGCGTCTACTTCATGCGTTCACTTGTGACATTCAGACGCTGCATGCTTGTGTAGTGGTGCCAAAACTGGTAACCCGGGACGCCATGCCCTTGCCAAGAAGAGCAGGTTGAATGGACGTCTCGCCTACTCTCTCCCGCCTGTTAATAACCCTGTAGAATAGCAGGCGGTAACAAATTAAAGCTAGTGCGGTGCATCATCGCTGGCATTTGCCATTGATCGAGGATCCGACGCGCACCGATCGATCAGTCTGCGAAACTGAGTAGAGTCCGCTGGATGAACAGTGGGACGCCGCTGGGCTATACAAATTCAGGCGCCCGCCGCACACCTCCACACATCCACATTCCCACTGCTCTCCCACTCTGACTTGTCTTCGATCATCACTCCCGCTGTGAGTTGCGAGCTCGATCGCGCAGGCAATGGCGGCCCGCGGTGGAAGGCTGAGGGCCCTGGCGTTGGTCGCTCTCATCTCCTTCCTCTTGGTCTAAGGGGCGCTTGGGCTTGGAGCTGCTGCGGAGTTCGGACGCTGCTACTGCAATAAGTACCGCAAGTGCGGGCTCCAGCACAATGGAGAGCTCACCTGCATCAAGACAGCCCACTATGGCTGCATAAAGAAGTTCAAGACGCTTTGCTCCAAGCATCCTGCTGGCCCCGCTGGTGAGTTCTGCTTCGTTCCCGTCTTTGTTTCAGCTTATGCCCGACTCCGCAGGCTAGCTTACTTGGCGATCTGTTCTCTGCAAATTAGTTTAACTGTTTCTTTGACTGTTCCTCTTTCTGGTGAATCTTGGCAGACATGGGTGCGGCCGTTGCAGCTGCAGCCGATGGTCGCAACCTCAGCGAGGCCAACGGCACCGGAGAGGGAACCGCTCCATGAGAGCTGGACTGCTGCCTGCTGGAGGATGAAGGTGGTATGATGGAGGACAAGACATGTTCGGCCACAGCCCAGGCTGAGAATATATATTAACTAAGTAGAATAAATAATGCCAGACCATCCTTCCTTCATACTATTACGTAGTAGCTAGCTTGTTATGACTGAATGTCCTGCCACTGAGAACGTTTGCTGTCCTGGTTATATGAACTTGAGCATGTGCTTGCCGTTTTATATGTGATCAATCAATGATAACACTAGTAGAAAAAGAGGCTTCCATACGCCCCCATTAGTCCCCAAAACAATCGAACCGCGACAAAAGGGGCCTTTAGTCGCGGTTCGGAAGGAGACCCGCGACCAACTATCTGGGCCCAGCGCGCTCGGTCGACAGCTGGCGGACGGGAGGGGCTTTAGTCCCGGTTGGCCTGGCCAACCGGGACTAAAGGTCCCCGAAGGCCTTTAGTCGCGGTTGGCCAGGCCAACCGGGACTAAAGGCCCATCCCTATATATAGGACTCAGCTCACTTCACTTCACTCAGCTCACTTCACAATTTTCAGAAGGGGGTGGTGGGTTTGCTTTTGGTTCCTCCTATGCACACAAGGTGTTCGATGAAATGCCCGAGAGCCTGAAACATAGATGAAATGCCCGAGAGCCTGAAACAAACATGATATGAAGTGTCCGAGCCACACTTGAGCTTTCTCATTTATTTTTCCTCCGCGATCGCGGTTAGCAACTTGAACCTTTCATGTGTCATTGATAAAACACGCATGTGTGTAGTTCATTGTTTAATTTGTATTATTTCTAGCTAGTTAGTTTAACAAATGCATGATGGTTAATTATATACTTTATATAATAATAATGCAGATGAATCGGCAATGGATGTACGGTCCCCGACTCTCCGGCGAGTTCACTACGGGTTTGAAAGATTTCCTCGTAGTGGCAAATGCGAACAAGCAGCAAGGTTTTATTATCTGTCCATGTGCTGTCTGTAAGAATCAGAAGGGTTACTCCTCCTCAAGAGACGTTCACATGCACCTGCTTCGGCACGGTTTCATGCCAAGCTATAATTGTTGGACCAAGCATGGAGAAAGAGGGGTTAGAATGGAAGAAGATGAAGAAGGGGATGATATCGATGACAACTATCATGATCATTTCGGTGATACTTTCATGGAGGATGATGCTGAAGGTGGGGAAGGGTTAGGTGAAGGTGAAGAAGAGGCACATGATGAGCCCGCTGATGATCTTGGTCGGACCATTGCTGATGCACGGAGACGCTGCGAAACTCACAAGGATAGGGAGAATTTGGATCGCATGTTAGAGGATCACAAAAAGTCGTTGTATCCAGGATGCGATAATAGTCTGAAAAAGCTGGGCTGCACACTGGATTTGCTAAAATGGAAGGCACAGGAAGGTGTAGGTGACTCATCATTTGAAAATTTGCTGAAAATGTTGAAGAATATGTTTCCGAAGAATAACGAGTTGCCCGCCAGTACGTACGAAGCAAAGAAGGTTGTCTGCCCTCTAGGTTTAGAGGTTCTGAAGATACATGCATGCATTAACGACTGCATCCTCTACCGTGGTGAATACGAGAATTTGAATGAATGCCCTGTATGCACTGCATTGCGTTATAAGATCAGAGGCGATGACCCTGGTGACGATGTTGAGGGCGAGAAACCCAGGAAGAGGGTTCCCGCCAAGGTGATGTGGTATGCTCCTATAATACCACGGTTGAAACGTCTGTTCATGAACAAAAAGCATGCCAAGTCGTTGTGATGGCACAAAGAGGACCGTAAGTCCGACGGGGAGTTGAGACACCCCGCTGATGGAACGCAATGGAGAAAGATCGACAGAGTGTTCAAAGATTTTGCAGCTGACGCAAGGAACATAAGATTTGGTCTAAGTACTGATGGCATGAATCCTTTTGGCGAGCAGAGCTCCAGCCATAGCACCTGGCCCGTGACTCTATGCATCTACAACCTTCCTCCTTGGTTGTGCATGAAGCGGAAGTTCATTATGATGCCAGTGCTCATCCAAGGTCCAAAGCAACCCGGGAACGACATCGATGTGTACCTAAGGCCATTAGTTGATGAACTTTTACAGTTGTGGGCCAGACCTGGTGTACGTGTCTGGGATGAGCACAAAGGAGAGGAATTTGACCTACGAGCGTTGCTTTTTGTAACCATCAACGATTGGCCTGCTCTCAGTAACCTTTCGGGACAGACAAATAAGGGATACAATGCATGCACGCACTGCTTACATGAGACTGAAAGTGTACGTTTGGTTAATTGTAAGAAGAACGTGTACCTGGGTCATCGTCGATTTCTTCCCCGAAATCATAACGTAAGAAAGAAAGGCAAGCATTTCAACGACAAGGCAGATCACCGGCCGAAGCCTGCGGAACGTACTGGTGCTGAGATATTTGATATGGTCAAGGATTTGAAAGTCATCTTTGGAAAGGGTCCTGGCGGACAATCAGTTCCGCGGGGAGTTGACGGGCACGCACCCATGTGGAAGAAGAAATCTATATTTTGGGAGCTAGAATATTGGAAAGTCCTAGATGTCCGCTCTGCAATCGACGTGATGCATGTTACGAAGAATATTTGCGTGAACCTGCTAAGCTTCTTGGGCGTGTATGGGAAGACAAATGATACAAAGGAAGCACGGCAGGACCAACAACTTTTGAAAGACCCAGATGACCGGCATCCGGAATGGTTTCAAGGTCGTGCCAGCTACGCTCTTACCAAAGAAGAGAAAGTCATTTTTTTGAATGCCTGAGCAGTATGAAGGTCCCGTCTGGCTTCTCGTCGAATATAAAGGGAATAATAAACATGGCGGAGAAAAAGTTCGAAAACCTGAAGTCTCACGACTGCCACGTGATTATGACGCAATTGATTCTGATTGCTTTGAGGGGGCTCCTACCGGAAAATGTTCGAGTAGCCATTGTGAAGCTATGTGCATTCCTCAATGCAATCTCTCAGAAGGTAATCAATCCAGAAGATCTACCACGGTTACAGAACGATGTGGTCCAATGCCTTGTCAGTTTCGAGTTGGTGTTCCCACCATCCTTCTTCGATATTATGACGCACCTCCTGCTCCACCTAGTCGAAGAGATTTCCATTCTCGGTCCTGTATTTCTACACAATATGTTCCCCTTTGAGAGGTTCATGGGAGTATTAAAGAAATATGTTCGTAACCGTGCTAGGCCAGAAGGAAGCATCGTCAAGGGCTATGGAAATGAGGAGGTAATTGAGTTCTGTATTGACTATGTTCCTGACCTTAAGTCGATTGGTATTCCTCAATCGCGGCACGAGGGGAGACTAAGTGGAAAAGGCAAGATCGGAAGGAAATCCACGATATGTATGGACGGTCATTCTATGACTGAAGCACACCACACAGTTCTGCAAAATTCCAGCTTTGTGGCTCCGTACTTCGAGCAACACAAGAATATTTTACGCTCGGACAACCCGGGGAAGCCTGAATCCTGGATTAGAAAGGCCCACATGGAGACTTTCGGCAGTTGGTTGCGAAAACATTTAATGAATGACAATGATGTTGGAGATCAGCTGTACATGTTGGCCAAGAAACCATCTTCGACTATAACGATTTTCCAAGGGTACGAGATAAATGGGAATACATTTTACACCATCGCCCAAGATAAAAAGAGCACCAACCAAAACAGTGGTGTCCGCTTTGATGCAGCAACCGAGAATGGGCGAAATGTCACATATTATGGTTACATAGAGGAGATATGGGAACTTGACTATGGACCCTCCTTTAAGGTCCCTTTGTTCCGGTGCAAATGGTTCAAGCTAACAGGAGGTGGGGTAAAGGTGGACGAGCAATACGGAATGACAATGGTGGATTTCAACAATCTTGGTTACCTTGACGAACCATTCGTCCTTGCCAAAGATGTCGCTCAGGTTTTTTATTTGAAGGACATGAGTAGCAAACCGAGGAAACGGAAAGATAAGAAACGATCAGTACATCATGCGATGATCCAAGCGCCACATTGTTCTTTCAGGGAAAAGAAACATCGTGGGAGTGGAGGACAAGACAGACATGTCAGAAGATTATAATATGTTTGGTGAAATTCCGCCCTTCAAAGTGAACACTGACCCAAGCATTAAGTTAAATGATGAGGATGCTCCATGGATACGGCACAATCGTAAGCAAGCAGGGACACAAGGAAAGAATTGATGTGTAATAATTTATTGTACCAAACTTTGTATTTGGTCGATGAACTGAATGATGTATCAAACCTTTTGTCAAACCTTCAAGGGATTTTAAAATGAATTAGTTTTATTTTTCTGATTTTTTTGATATATAATTGTATTTTTAAGATTTTAAAATGAATTAGTTTTATTTTTCTGATTTTTTTGATATATTATTTGTATTTTTAAGATTTTAAAATGAATTAGTTTTATTTTCTTATTTTTTTGATATATAATTGTATTTTTAAGATTTTAAAATGAATTAGAAACAAAATAATATAAACTTTAATAAAATATATAAGTACAAACAAAATAAAATAAATTTTAATAACATAAATAAAATTTATGAAACTAAAATTATCAAAGTATTTTCTGTTCAAAACATTATAAGCAACCTCTAGTATTTTTGAAACTAAAATTATATAAAATTGATTCAACTAAAATTATCGAAGTATTTTCTGTTCAAAATCATTGAAAGCTAAAAGAATTTTCATAAAGAACTTTTTTTGTTAGAAACTTTAATAACAAAAATAATTATCATAAAGTAAAATAAATAAGTAATTAGAAACAAAATAAAATAAAATAAATAAGTTTTTTGTTGTAAGTAGAAACAAAACAAAATAAATAAAGCAAAAAAAAAACAAAAAACAGGCAAAAAATAAAAAATATGCCACCTACTGGGTGACCACGGCCTGAATACGACTAGAAACCCATCGACGGGCCAGGATTCAGGCCCGCAGAAGGCCTAGTAGGCCCATCAGGCATAGCAGTGACAATTAGGCCCGTAAGCCTGCAATGGAGAGGGGCTCAAGAGGGGAGCGGCAGTGGGGCTTATAAACCACTGCGCGCCCCTCTCAACTAGCGAGGTGGGACTAAACTTTCGACGCGGGCGTAGCAGCACAATGCCTTTAGTCCCGGTTGGGGAGGCGGACCGGGACTAAAGGGTACCCTTTAGTCGCGGTTGTTGTCCCCAACCGCGACTAAAGGCTCTTTCTGCGCGGGAACGAAAGCGGCGCCAAAACCCTTTAGTCCCGGTTGGGGAGGCGGACCGCGACTAAAGGTACCCTTTAGTCGCGGTTGGTGTGGCCAACCGCGACTAAAGGGTACCTTTAGTCGCGGTCCGCCTCCCCAACCGGGACTAAAGGTATGTGTATATATACTGCACTTAGCAGTTTCCGCCACTTCCCATTCTCCTCTCTCGACGCCGAAGCCCTGCCCCGACGCCGATCGACGCCGAAGCCCTGCCCCGACGCCGACGCCGAAGCCCTGCCCCGACGCCGACGCCGACGCCCTGCGCGCCGCCGCCCCCATCCCCAGTGAGCGCCGCCGCCGCCCGAGCCCTGCCCTTAGCGCTCCGCCGCCGCCGCAGCGTGCCCCTGCCCTTGCCTGCCGCAGCCCCTGCCCTTGCCCGCCGCCCGACGCCCTGCGCGTCGCCGCCCCCGTCCCCAGTGAGCGCCGCCGCCGCCCGTGCCCTGCCGCCCGCCGCCGCCCGCCCGCTGCCCCTGCCCGCCGCCCGCCGCCCGCTGCTCTGCCAAAAGAAACCAAAAAGAAAGAAGAAAGAAAGAAGAAGAAAAAAAAAAGAAAACAAAACAAAACCAAAAGAAAGAAGAAAAAAAAAAAACAAAACAAGACCAAAAGAAAGAAGAAGAAAAAAGGAAGAAGAAGAAAAAAGGAAGAAGTAAAAAAGGAAGAAGAAAAAAGGAAGAAGAAAAAAAGGAAGAAGAAAAAAAGAAAGAAGAAAGAAAGAAGAAAGAAAAAGGAACAAGAAAAAAAGAAGAAAGAAAAAGGAAGAAGAAAAAAATGAAAACAAAACAAAACCAAAAGAAAGAAGAAAAAAAGGAAGAAGAAAAAAAGGAAGAAGAAAAAAAGAAAGAAGAAAGAAAGAAGAAAGAAAAAGGAACAAGAAAAAAAGAAGAAAGAAAAAGGAAGAAGAAAAAAATGAAAACAAAACAAAACCAAAAGAAAGAAGAAAAAAAGGAAGAAGAAAAAAGGAAGAAGAAAAAAAGGAAGAAGAAAAAAAGAAAGAAGAAAAAGGAAGAAGAAAAAAAGAAGAAAGAAAAAGGAAGAAAAAAAATGAAAACCAAAAGAAAGAAGAAAGAAAAAGGAAGAAGAAAAAAAGAAGAAGAAAGGAAGAAGAAAGGAAGAAGAAGAAAGAAAGAAGAAAGAAAAAGGAAGAAGAAGAAACAAAGAAGAAAGAAACCAAATGAAAAAAGAAGAAAAGAAAGAAGAAAGAAAGAAGAAAGAAAAAGGAAGAAGAAAAAAGGAAGAAGAAAGAAAAAGGAAGAAGAAAAAAAAAGAAAACAAAACAAAAGAAACCAAATGAAAACCAAAAAGAAAGAAGAAAGAAAACCAAATGAAAACCAAAAGAAAGAAGAAAAAAAAAGGAAGAAGAAGAAAAAAAGGAAGAAGAAAAAAAGAAGAAGAAAGGAAGAAGAAAGGAAGAAGAAGAAAGAAAGAAGAAAGAAAAAGGAAGAAGAAGAAGAAAGAAAGAAGAAAGAGGAAGAAGAAAGGAAGAAGAAGAAAAAAGAAGAAAAAAGGAAGAAGAAAGAAACCAAATGAAAACCAAAAAGAAAAACAAAGAAAACAAAACAAAATACTTGGCAGTGCTCAATAATCTTATTTTTTAATTCCTCCTCCTCTATGTCCCCTTAATCTTATTTTTTAATTCCTTTATACTTAAAGAAATTTTACTACATGCAGGAGTGACATATGGCGGACGATAGAGCCGAGCCGCTTAGGGATCCGGAGGCTGAACGTTATTTAATGGGCATCATCAACAACGAGATTCCTTATGTGCCGGGCTCAGAATATGAGCAAGAAGAGGATGTAGTCTCTTCTTTTCCGAACCTTGACGGTGGAACAGAGATTGTCGATGATCAAGAAGGTGAAGGAACGGACATTGTCGACGGAGGTCAACCGTCAACAAACGACGATCTCGAATTGCAAGTAGCAACCACCTCCGGCGAGGTATATATATACATTGAGCCTCTCGTGATACAAACTTACTGAAATGTGAATACATATATATTAACGCGCGCGACTCTCTTTCTTTTTTTAGCCCTCCGGATCGAGTACGACAAAGCGTGGCAAATCCAAGGCGATGAAAACAGGAGAAACATATGCCATTGAGTTTGTCAGTGAAACCGGCAAGCCCCTACAGCACACCTCAAAGTTTATCAACCAATGCGGAGTCGTTGTTAGAGACAACGTCCCGATCACCGTCCAGGAATGGAAGGAGCCAAAGAAGGCACGTCTTGGTTTCAGTTTTGTCGACAAGAGAACGAAAAAGGATTGCTGGAGAAAGCTTATGGAACATTTCATTCTACCTCCGGAATACAACAAAGTAGGTGAATTCGGTAACGAGGTTCCGGGTGGACGTCAGAGGAGGAGGCTAGTTAAAGAGTTCGCTCTTCAGAAGATGGGCGAAGCATTCCGGAACTTCAAGAAAAATTTAACCCGTGACTATGTCAACAAGGGCAAGACTCCGGATTTCAATGGACAACATGAGAAACTGAAAGATGATTGGCCAGAATTTGTGAGGCAAAAGCAATCGGAGCATTTCAAGGAAATATCGAAAAAAATAAGGATAATGAGAGTAAGAAAAAGTTCCATCATATTATGGGGCCAGGAGGATACCGCCTTTCGGAGCCTAGGTGGCAGAAGATGGAGGAGGACCTGAGGGTGCGCGGAATCCCTCTAGGTACAGAGGGATGGGACCCAAGGGCCAAAAGCTGGTGGTACGGGCATGGGGGATCGCTAGACCCGGAGACAGGGGTGTGTGTTCACCGGCAGAGACAGTTTGCTCCCACCCAAGCCCTTATTGACGCAATGACCCAAGCTCAAGAGGGCTTGATCAAGTTCAACAGAGAGAAAGACGCACTGACAACAGCCCTCGGGAATGATGAACACGGAGGACGTGTACGAGGCAAAGGAAAAGTTCCGTGGAAAGTAGGGTTTTCCCAGGACAATGACCCGTACTGTTACAGAAGCCGTAAGAGAAAGACGGACCGGGATGCAGATCTTATGACGAAGTTTGCATCGGAACTCCATGAGTTGAAGCAGACCGTGCATGAACTAGTAAAAGAAAAATCGGCTGCAGGGCCGCATGAAGATCATGAAGCGGATCGCGGAAGCCAGCAGCGGAGAAGCAGCGTGGCTTCCACGGATGCCCCGCCTGGTGCTAGTGCACCGATGATCGAGATTCGTGCACCGGAGCCTCACTACCCCGTGGATGATGTAAAGGAGATGAAAGAATGTGATCTGCATTATCCCGTGGGGAACGTTTCCACGAAGGTAGCTAGCGGCAGTGCTTTACCCTGTACACCTGGAGCACTCCACCACAACAACCCCATTGCATATGGCTATGCTCGTGTCACGGTGGAAGACATAGTCCAAGGGTTTGAGGACCTGGAGATTGACAAACCTACACCCGAAGGGGAGAGAAGACTTGGAGATGTCAAGCGCCAGTTCATTCTATGGAAAAAGAAGTACATAGTGTTTCCAGGCGAGGCGCCAAGGCTAGCAAGTCCACCCCCCTCCGATGGTGGTGGTGGTGGTGGTGGTGGCGGTGGTGGCGGTGGTGGTGGTCGTGGTGGTTCACCTACACCTCCTTCACGCCATTCGACGCCGTCCCCCGATCCACAACCTCCGGCGGGTACGACGCCCCCCAATCCTCCTCCGGCGGGTACGACGCCCCCCAATCCACCTCCGGCGAAGAAGCAGAAGCAGGCGGACAACAAGGAAACCCGCTCCTGGACTATTAACCCGGACCCTTATGTACCTAAGACCACAAGGGTACCGGAGCCATCACTGAAGCCTCTCCTCCCAAGGCCTGGGGAACTTAGCGAAGCTGAAACCAAATTGGCCGCGTCTGCTGATTATGAGAAATGGAAGGCGGATATGAAGGCGATAAAAGAGCCTGAGCCCAAGCAAGTATTCACTGAGAAGCAAAAGAAGTGGGCTAAGGATTTTTTGACGACACCGTCCCAAGCCGAGCTGAATATGCCTGACGACTATGGACATGAACTTCGTAGGCAAGCAAAAATATTGAAGGAGGAGAAAGAAAAAAGTAAAAAAAGCGGGAAACAAGTTGACCAGCTCGGGATGCAGAAGAAACAATCGATCCCCCGCTCATAGTGAAAGCCGGTCCGGAAGAGGACCCCGAGATCATAGCAGCTGCGGCAGCACTTGGATTGACTGTAGCGAGTGCCATGAAACAAGCGTCCGAGATGGGTTTGACTCTTCGTGCCTTCTTAGGCCTTGAGGATGCGCCAGTATGTGAGATAGCATTACAATATGTGCGGAATGGGCCTCTCGTCGAGCCTGCGCGGGAAAAGAGTCTACCACCACAAATGCGAAATCTGCTACGTTGGTACAAGCAATTCATAACATGGGCCGACAAAGAATATGTTTATGCGGATGTTACAGATGAGCATCACACCAAACGGTACTCTGTACAAGTTCATATGAGTGAATTGTTCCAGCTGTTCAATCTGCGCGACCTCGACAAATCTATGCTGAGTTGCTACGTTCTGTAAGTGATTTATTTCTACCTCATCTCGTTCTTCATTGCCTGCACTATATATATATATATTGTCCTAACTATATTGTTGCGTACGCTATTATGCAGATTGAAGATTTGGGAATGCAAAATAAGAAACATCCATGATGTTGGGTTCATTGACCCACATATCGTTAATGGACATGTGTTACAACATCACCCCGAAGACGTGGAGAAAGACTTGTACAAGTTTCTTAGAAAGCATCAACTCAAAAGTCATATTCTATTTCCTTACCATTTTGGGTGAGTGTTTCTCTCTTGTGCCCATTCTCTTTTGTTTACTCCATGCATGGTATGTCTAATCGATGAGTTATGCATGACTGTGCATGTAACGTGTCCGCAGGTTCCACTGAATTCTGCTAAATATTGAACTTCACACCTCCAGAGTTCTAATCATGGACTCTATGGATTCGGATCCAAAGCGTTGGGCCGACATGAGAAAAATGCTGCAAAAGTAATTATTTTCAATCATTTGAGCTCTATATCGATCGGTCTCTTTCGTTCATTTCCTAATATCAAGTAACTAATAACTCCCTTGTTCATTTAATTTTCTTTGCCCTGTAGGGTTTGGAGACGGTTCTCAGAAGAAATTGTCGGTGAATTCAAACATGAGCTAGATTTCAGAAGGTTAGTTAATGTGGATAAGTAGCCACCGGGGACCAATCTATGTGGATACTATGTTTGTGAGAACATCCGGAGACACACCTCTGAGCGGAAGGCATCGGATAGCGTGCGGAACGCGACGGATAACTTGCGGAGGAGGCTTAGTCCAGAAGCTCGCTTCCGACCAATTCAAGAAGAATTAGCAGGATTTTTCATGAGGGAAGTCATCAATCCTAAAGGAGAACACTATACCGAGGACGAAGAAATTTATATGCATACCCGAGATTGAAACTTATTCGAAGTTGTATATGGTCATCCATCCTAATTGTGTATGGAAACTTGTTCGAAGTTGTATATGGTCACCCGAGATTGAATATATATTATATATTCCTCTTGAATTCTTCTTGTTTGAAATTTCATATGCATGTATATAGTAGCGTAGAATATGTGTACTGAAACTTCATCAAAATTAAAATAAAACACAAAATAAAATATAAAAGAAATAAAACACTCCAAACTAGAAAGAAACCAGGTTTAGGGGGGCTAAAATCCTAAACCTGCGGAGGAGGCCTTTAGTCCCGGTTGGCCACGAGAACCGGGACTAAAGGTCCTCCGCCCCGACGGACCACTGGCGCCCACGTGGACGGGCCTTTAGTCCCGGTCAGCCACAAGAACCGGGACTATAAAGCCTTTAGCCGCGGTCCGTAAGAGGCGCGACTAAAGGAGGGTCTTTAGTCGCGCATATTTAGTCCCGGTTGCACAGCCGGGACTAAAGGCTGTTGCGAACCGGGACTAAAGGGCTTTTTTCTACCAGTGTAAAGAGCTTGCATGCACGTAATTGGCTAAAGTCCGGCCGTATTTTATCCCATCCCGCACGTCCATAGGATTGCTGGAGATACATTTTTTTTTTTTCGTTTTCGAGAAAGAAAAAAACAGCAACATTACACCATCGATGGCTATGGCTACGCGGCACTGGTCACTGTCACTGACTCACTGGCAGTCGTCCTCTGATGTGTTTTCTTTTGAACTTCTTGTTTTGGGACTAGTTCTTTAATGCTAGCTTTACGGTCTTGCAGTGAAAGATAAACCTATCTATACTACTCCTATATTTTGGATATGCCGTATGCGTAGCAGAGGAAGTATGATTTATTCATTCATCTAGCCACGGAACAGTCTTTTCTTACGAATTCCACAACATAAACCCAATACAAGAAAATCTGTGAGGTTCTAAATTGGTCTATTTTTTTTAGAAAAGGAGGATGTACCCCCGGCCTCTGCATCTGGACGATGCATATGCAGCCATAAATCTAAATTGGTCTATACACAAGAAGAGGGCACATCTTTGGCCCAGTTCGCAATTTTCTCCCCCAAGCCCTTACAAGCACCGTGAACCTATCCCAAATCCTTCCCTGATAAAGTTTCCAACACATCCAGAATTCAACCAGGTCTTCTTCTACTTATGCATCTTCTTCTTCCTGCCTTGTGGCCACACCACAATATCTAGGTACACTTGCTAAACGCGAAAGTGTCCTTCTGCTCCTGAGCTCAAATGAGCTTGGCGAACAATAAAATCGAAAGAAAGAAATCTGATTTTTTTTTTGTGACAAACATTGACCAAATTTTCAACTGCTTGCAAAAATTATTCATGAAATCACGTCCCCGTAAGGCGGGGAAACAAAACACAAAACCAGTGCTCCATAATGTGCTTTTGAAATTAGCATTTTCAAAGTATCCATTTTTTCCCACGCCTTCTAGGAATGTGATTCCATGACGAATTTTTATAAGCACTTAAAACTTTTGTCAATGTTTCTCACAAAAAAAATTGTTTTTTATTTTACTGTTCACCCGAGCTCATTGCACTACTAGGAAAAAAGCTACTAGCAGCGCAGCTAAAATGGCTACTAGCAGCGCGGGCGCTACAGCTAATAGTTAGTAGTAGCGTGGGTTAAACCCGCGCTGCTACTAAGTTTGTTAGTAGCAGCGTGTGCCACCCACGCTACTGCTATTTCGTACCCACGCTACTATAACGAAATAGTAGTAGCGTGTCTATAACACCAACGCTACTAGTATCCTAGATACTAGTAGCGAGCAGTTTTTTCCCACGCTACTACTAACTTATTAGAAATTAAAAAAAATAAAATTAATCAATTCCATTCTATCACACAATTGCCATATCTACTATCACAATTCCTCATTGTAAAGGCAACTCGTGTATAATTCATATCTTTTACATAAGTAAGAGAGTAAACACAATGTTGAGCGTGTCAGCTACCTACATAAGTGGTTCTTGCCATGCAAATTCAAAACTTTACCACTACTTCTAGAAGTCAGAGACTGAGACACGTTGTTATGGTCCGATCCAAAAATTGGCTCACTCGTCAATGCATGGCGCCTTCCTGGCCTGATCTCGCGGCCTGCAGCTGCAACGAAATACAACGAGCAGCCTCGACGAGCCACACTTGACCGATGACAGCCGCCGCCTTGAGTTGTGACGCCATCACGTCCCTCGCCCTAGCCCTCGGCTCAAGCAGGCCCCGGTCAATGTCGGCCTCGTGCCACGCCACCAGCTTTCTAGCAAATGCTCCCAACTATCTTCTCTCTGCATGGAGGGAGTTCACACCAACAAATCAGCAAGTTAAGAATAAAATGGCTACAAGAAAGAATGCAGAGCCTTGATCAACACCCAGGAGTCACGAGTAACTTAACTCGACAGTCTCGAAGCCATATATGACCCACTTGTCCTCGTCTCGAGCAAAGCAGACGTAGCGGTCATCAGCATAGCAGATCTGCAAGAGTTTGGATTGCAAGGTAGCATAAGATGGATGCTAAATTGCACTGCATTTGCAAAGAGTGACTATGCTTCCATATGTAAGCAGCCAAATTAAGTAACCAGATCATTAAACCAACCTTGCAATAGGCCTGTACTAATACTCAAAGCAACAGAAGAATAAACACACACACACACACACACACACAGGGAAGGAAAATAATGCAAAATATACTTGTGAGAGCAGCAGACTTTAAAAGGTCTAACCAGTTTACCTACATATGATACTTCTTCAACCGTTCAATCAATGGAACGTTTATAAAAAGAACTCAGCGACATAAGGATCACACAAGCTATTGATTCTTGCTGAAATTCTTCTGTCGAGTCTTCTAAATATCTTGATATAAGTGAAGTAGGCAGGAAAAAATATGCCACAGATAGGACCATTCAAAAACTTGCAAATATCTCTCCAACTCCAAGTACGAACCAACTCAGATATGATGTATCATAGTTTAAACCTTCTATCCACTTCTTTAGAAATAGAAGCAAAATGCCTTGTCAATATAACCTAGGCAATTTGAACCAGGTGACAACGCCATTTAACCATGATCCGTTTTGTTCCACAAAAATAAGAACCTTGCTTCAGTCTTAGAACAATACCAACTTGGCCTCCAGTAACAGTCAAGGAACAGTAAATAATTAGCAACACAACTTATAAAAGGTCATGAACGTCAACCAATACAAATAGCTCATTGCTTTTTCTCATTTCAGGATTACCTTAACATGAGAATTAAATGATAAAAGTATTTGTTCAGCTCCATTAACAATTCAATTTAGGAAAATAGAATAGTTTGCTGTGCACGTACCATGGAGGTGACAGCATACATAGCTGCAGAATGAGCACTTCTGCAAAAGAACTCAGTGTCAAGGGGAGACGTGATGCCAGCCAGAACTTCAGATAGTGCGTCCTGGCTTTCACTGCTACCCAGCCAGTTCAAAACTGCCAACATGATGAATATTTGTTGGTGTAAACTACTACAAGCTATGATGTATGAATAAAATAAAAGCCAACTTATAATTTGAGACAAGTAGCATTACCTATTGTAAAGAATTGTGGTGTGTTTGAAAGAAAGAGATCAATATTCTGCAGACTTCCACAATGATGTTGTGCCCACCCTATGGCCCCTGTCCTCAAGCCTTGGTTCTGTTCTTATATTGGACCACTAGGTAGCTGAACATGGCAGTAATATGCTCCAACAAAATTCAGCCAAGTTCAGAGATAACAAGGATGGGTAATAATCAAGGGATGAACTAGCATAGTAATACTCGCAGCTGAAGAAGCTAACTTTAACCAAATCCACCCGCGGGGATTAGCGAGTGCTAATCCCAGACGAGCTCAGGCGCAACCAATCAAACATGTTGTGTGCGTTCGGAAAAAAGGTAATCTGGCTACCCTGTTTGAAATCCCAATCCCAACACGAGCAGGGAAATTTCATCGCCGAATCCCATCCAATCCCGAATTTTTCGAACCGCACACGCACGCACGCCGCGTCAATCTACACATACTACAGCACGCGCGGAGCAGCCCGGCCCAGCCGACGCGGGGCGTCCGTACGCGGCCGTCGTGAGGCGAGGAGGCCTCGTAGTAGCAGCTCACCATGAAGAGGTCGAGCTCCTCGCCCCCGGAGGGCGCGGCGGCGGGGCGCGCGCGGCGATCTGCGTGTCGATGCGCAGGAGCTGGTCAACGGGGGTGGCGACGCGCAGGCAGGCGACGTGCGCCTCCAGCAGCCGCTCGTACGGCGGGTGCGCTTCGATGGCCGCCTTCTCCCTCTCCCACCCGCCGGGCGCGCCCGCGCCCAGGCCTGGCGCGAAGCCGCCGCCGGGGTTCCCCGCCGCCGCCGCCGGGTCCATCCCCAGCGCGGCCGCCGTGTGGTCCTGGTGGTGGTACTGGTACGCCATGGCCGGCCGATGATTCAGCAGGCATCCCCTCCCCGCGCGCGCAGGAGAGGAGAGGCGGGAGCTTCGTATTCGCTGCCTCGCTCCGAGTGGAGGAGGGAGAGGGCGGTGGCGGTGGCGGACGGGTGGTGCTTGGTGGGGACGGCGGGCGGCGGCGCCGGGGACTTGGGAAAAAGGAGAGGAAGAGCAGGCGGAGTGGTCAGGCGAGGCGGAGGGGAATTTGGGCTTTGGCCTCCGCGAGCTATATAGTAGTAGCGCTGGGTTTATACCCACGCTGCTACTGCGGCCTGTCGCGGGAGGGCACCATGAGGACTACATAGCAGTAGCGTGGGGTTCATACACCGCGTAACTACTATCAAGTTAGTAGTATTGTGGATTTATATCCCGCGCTACTACTACTGCTTGTTCCGGTAGGCACGGTGAAAACCACTTAGTATTAGCGTGGTTTTATACCCCGCGCTACTACTATCAACTTAGTAGTAGCGTGTTTTTCTTAACCGCGCTGCTGCTAAGATTCTGTGTATAAGGTTTTTTCTAGTAGTGTTGAGCTCGGGCTGAGAAACTCTATGTCTGCTAAACGCTGCTATAATTACCAAAAAGGGTTGCCCCCCGCTTTATATTATAAAGCACCATCACCAAGCATCCGACAACAACAAGGTTTGAAAATAAGAAGGGAAGAGAGCACAACTCATAGCAAGGGGAACAGGGAAGGTCTTTGCTGGGGGCACAACAGAACAAGCCCCAAAACAAACTAAGAAAACAACTACTAATCCGGCTCCGGAGGATGAGGTGGGGGCAGTGGAGCCATCGCAGCTACAGTGGAGCGAAGACCCATGATGATGGCGTCAATGTTGACCTGGTCGCACCGCTTGCTAAGTGGTCTCCATAGCTGTAAGAATCCACACAATTTGAAGACGGCGTCAGTCACACGATAGGGGATAATGTGCTCTATGACTAGCTTGTTGCGCATGTTCCAGAGGGTTCAGGCAAGGGCACCCATCACAACCCAAAGGGAGGGTCGCCTACTACACGGGAAACTAAGGATTTCCTGGAAAGTGTCTGGGAGGTTATCATGGCGCCAAGTCCCTCCCACAACTTCCCGGAAACAAGTCCATAGGAATCCCACTGCCGGGCATCGGAAGAAGATGTGGTTGGTGTCTTCGGGATTCCACATAGAGGGCATAAGCCATCATCCGGGCCATTACGTTTAAGAATCTCAGTGCCCGAGGGCAGTCGACCACACACCCATTGCCACAAGAAGATACGGATCTTCAATGGCAGTTTAATATCCCAAAGCACCGTGAGCTCGGTAGGGCCTGGCGTAGCTACCATGGCGTGGTATAGAGATTTCATGGTAAACACGCCGTGTGGGTCGAGGTGCGACGCAATGGAATCTGGTTCAAGGGAGGGAGTGTGCAAGGCTATGCACTCTGGTAGCTCCTCCCATTGCTCCTGTTCACGCACCTCGAAGGTGTAGCGGAAAGAAATAGCGCCCAAATTATCCAAAGCGGCGCTCATCGTCAGGTGAGGGCGAGTGCAAATCAAAAACAGCACAAAGAACCGCTCGGCGAACGGTCTTGCTCCAGACCATCAATCCACCCAAATAGAGTGTTGCTACCGGATCCCACGGTAATTGATGTTCCAATCCGAAGGACCGGCATCAATTGGGTTATGGACTGCCAAAACCGGGATCCTCCCACTCTAGTGGCGAACGCCAGCGGTTGCCCGCGAAGATATTTCGCACGAATGATATCTAGCTATAGCCCTCCATTACCCGTTCCAATACGCCATAACCATTTCGCAAGGAGGGTGATGTTCATCCGTTTGATGGAGATTACCCGAAGGCCACTTTGGTCCTTGGGTTTGCAGATCTCAGATCACTTGACCATGTGGTATTTCTATTTACCATCTTCTCCAGCCTAGAACACTACTAGGAAAAAGGCTATAGCTGATATGGACATTAATGACGCACCATTAGTGTTCTCATTACTAATGGCGCACCAGACATACAGTGTGTCATTACTAGCAATTTTTTTTATTTTTCCAAAACTATTAATAGCGCATCAGGGCACAGTGCGCCATTAATAGCAATTTTCTTTATTTTTTCAAAACTAGTAATGGCACACCAGGGTACAGTGCGCCATTACTAGTTCAAACAAGTAATGGCGCACGACAATCAAGGTGCGCCACTACTAACAATTATATTTTTTGTTTGTTTTGCAAAACTAGTAATGATATTTCTTCTGTTCTAGTCCTCATGAATATTTATTTATGTGTTTATTCTGGTATTGAATTTCTAACTCACAAAACGTATTGAATTTGTTAATATTTTTTGAACTCATGAATATTTTTAAATTTCATGGGCACTTTTTGAATTCATGAATATTTTTTCAAATCATAGTCTTCATTTCTCGATTGTATTTAAATTGTAGTTTTCATATTCATAAATGTTTTCTAAAAAATTATTAGATGCAACTAAAAATCCAAAAAAAAAATCAAATAACAAATTTGATGATATTTTTTCATATTCATATTTTTTCATGAATGTTTTGAAATCTGATGATATTTTTCCACATTCATAAATGTTTTTAAATTTGATCGTCATTTTCTAAATAATTATTAGATGTAACTAAAAATTACTAATGGCGCACCGCTAGGTGGTGCGCCATTGCTATAAAAAAAAGTTACTAATGGCGCACCGCTAGGTGGTGCGCCATTGCTATCCCCCCCACTAAAATCCCCAATCCCCAATCTCACATCTCTCTCAGCCCCCCACTGCGCGCCGCTGCCCCGACCCACTGCGCCCCCGCCCCCGCGCCCCCGCCGCGTCCCTCTCCCCATCCTCCCGTTCCTCCCCCTTCCGCCCCCGACCCCACCCCGACACGTCTCCGTCTCCATGCCGTCGAGCACCGAAGCAGGCCGGAGAAGTCCAGCACGAGCGTCTACGTCGTCTCCGTCGGATACGTCGACGAACCGGACCGGAGCCGAGCCGAGGAGCACCGCAAACCCGCCACCGAGCCCTTCTTCCACCTCGGATTCCGCCGCCTCTCCTTCAAGTCCGTCCGGCCTGCTGCTCCTAATCCACCGCCGGGCCTTCGTGTGCCTCCGCGGTGAGCTCCCCTCGCTTCCCCTCTTTTGTTTTCCCTCGTCCCGAGCGCTGTAGACCCCTCGCGCACCCGCTCGCCTGCGCGTACCGCCCGCGCTGGCCGCGTCCACCCTGCCGCTCCCGAACTATTTGGAGGATGACAAGTTTCCCATGTTATAGAAACTTTTAGAAATTGCCATGGCAATTGCTCCAGAAATTCGCCATGACAAGTACTCATAGCAATTCTATCCATCGCAAACTACTCATAGAAAATACTGCCATGGCAACTACTACAGAATTTTGCCATGGCAATTACTCCAGAATTTGGCCATGTCAAAAACTCATAGAGATTCTATCCATGGCAACTACTCATAGCAAAGTCTGCCATGGCAACATAAAAACATTCAGTTTGCCATGGTACTTGAAATAAGTTTGACATGTTGTGGAAATTTCAGAATTTGCCATGTTTTACATTTGCCGTGTTTTTAGCTAAGAGCAATCCTACATTTGCCATGTGACCATGGTCCCAAGATTTGCCATGGCAAAAGATTGTAGCTGTGTAAACAAAAAAAAGTGTGATAGCTCAAAAAATGAGATCTGAACCTACTGCACAAAAATTCAGTTATGTATCAAGGTGGCAAAATGTTTGTTTGTTCTGTAAAATAGCATGGCAAATTTTTATCTAAGAGTTTGTTCTATTTGTATTTATCTAAAGATTAGCATGGAAATTTTCTACATGGCACAATCTTTCAGCATGGCAAAATATAGGATGATAGCATCCTAATTTTTTCATATGGAAAAAATGAAGAAAAGCATCAACTTATACCTGAGGAAAAAATCTGAAGCTAGTGACAGCGCAGTGGCCACGCTTCTACTCTCCCTATATAAGCGTTGACACATTGGCACCCTTTTGATCTGACAATAGCATTAATAGGTGGAGACTGTTTAATACCGGGGTCCTATTGTTTTAGTTCATGACAACTCTTGCGTTTGGTATTGTTGACTTATGTCTCTGCCCGTGACTCTGTTTTGCATACGGGCTGTTTTGTTGTTTGTTCGATCGAAAGAAAAAAAATGTTCCTTGATGCGTTCCAGACACTAGAATAGGATCCACCATAGAACAGACCAGACTCCATCTTGCATTGGCTGGTGAACTCCTCGATCTGTTGTTAGTCCTTATCTGCATTTTCCCACATTGTTCATGTATCTGATCCACCATTGCTTGTACTAGTTTGTCAAGAATACAGGTCTGTATAGCACAGAGAGCACCACAAGTTAAACACCTCAATCTGTTAGTATTTGTCTGCATTTTCTCACATTCTTCTTGTACCTGATCCAGTATTGCTTGTAGTGGTTTGTCCAAAATGTTGAATGATACTGCCTGGAGATGCATATATTGTTTCACCTCTTCACAGGCCAACGTATTTTCCATGTTCTGATGGAGGCCTTTTTTTTAACACTGGGCTTTGCCACCTGTTGTTTGTCTTGTAAATAGCATTGGACAGAGATTTAAGCAAGTAGCACATTGCCTTGTCCACCTGGGATAATGATTTTGCAGGTACCCCGAGAGGCCCTTGAGTTTGCAGGAATGTCGATTAACTTCCGTTCCGGCAAATTCGGGTACTCCATATGTCCTATTTTTAGCAAAGGTCATGCTGAAATTTTCCGTGAATTTTAGCATGATTTTGCTAAAAATAGGACATATGGGGTACTTGTGACTAATGCATGGGCTGGGGTATCTAAGTACTTAATTAAGTAGGATCAACTACCTCTTGTGTTATACATATAGAAGTGTGATATCAACTCATAGTTATTACTAATGTCAGTTGCTCGTCATCGATAAACCCTAATAGGGTAGGAAAGAGGAACCACTCATCCTAACAATTTGCTCTCAAAATTACCACTTCACTTCTTACTACTGAAAATCTTAGACCATCTCCATTCACCAATAGCTCAAACCAGTTCGAAGGGCGTGTTTTCACCACACTGTGGATTTTCATAAGTTTTGAATTATGAACGTAGGAAATGTCGTCATCGGACGACGAAAGTCTCCCGGGGGAGTGCGGCTGGTGCCACGACGATCGAGGTCTGTGCGACAGGCCTCACCTGGACGATGATCGGCGCTTCAGCATTAAGCTCGAGGAGACCTTCGAAGTTGAAAGGGTATGCAACGACGACAAGTGTTTTTTTCATAATTAAGCATGACTTCAACTATTTCAACGTGTAATTTTCATCTTTTACAATTCGAGTATAGCTTATCCTATGCCATGCAAGACGCTATGTCTTGGAGAGGATGGATTTTGAAGACCATGAAAATTATGAAACAAACAAAATTCACCTAAGGACTCATCATGATGTGGATTTTGAAGTAAATCTGTATAATTCTGGGAGCGTAACCCATTTTGGTTGCAAAAATTGGGAAGCATTTTGCAAGATGTATGGTTTTGATGAGGGTATGCTTGTCACCATGGATCTTGGTGATCCTGACATCGACCAAGACAATATGGACATTTGGTCCTTGTTGATACGCCTCCAGTTCTACCGCTATGTGAGTTTCTCAAACATAGTTAATTATTAACTAATTTATATTGTTCATTTCAAAATAGTTGACAGCTTATTTCCATTGACAGCTTATTTTGATTGTTCGAACAATGTGCGGAACATGGTAGACAAAACCCACTACACCGATGGCTCCGAGTTAACTTATCAGGAGAAAAATCATCTGGTCGGATTTTTTACTGATCTTGAGAATTACAATATCTATTGTAAAACCCCTCAACATTATGGGCAATACGTGCCACTAGTGCACGTGTTGAACTACGGTAACTACTATGGAGATACCCTAGTAAGATTTTCTACTATTACGACATTCGTGCATCTTTTGCATACTTCTACAACTAGTACATCATTGCTAACTATGAAGTTATTACTATGTTTTTCAACAGAGAATCCCGACGGATTGTGTGCCTCATTTGATGTATGAGTATGGTAGCCTTCATATTTTGAACATACAACCAGGTCATCCTACGAATCTCAACTGTCCATACCGGATTTCTAAAAGAAGTGGAGACATGCTAATCAGAGAATGGAAAAAAGGTATGGACAGTCGTAAGGAGGTTCTTGGAAGCAAAAGGAAGCGCCGCGCAAGAATTGGAGACAGGATGATCTCCATTCTCCATAATAGAGAGTCAGGGTCTATATTGTTTTATGCTATTTTACCTTAAATAGGGTATTTAGGTCCTGCCTAATACTGATGATCATGTGCTAAGAACAATTAAGTAGGGTTGGTTCGATGACTATCAGGATGATGATCGTATGACTTGTTATTAATAACGAGTACAAGTTGTATGATGATGATTAGTACGACTTGTTAGGATTAGTATTACTTTCGACAAACTCGCTACTCGCGGTCTCGAGACTTGTAACGTTCTAACTTTGTTCGGTCTTTTGAATTCAGAGACTAATATGATGAATTGTATTCGGAGACTAATCTTCTATTGTATTTGATGAATCTGCTGTTTATATGTTGTGCTGTCTATATTCTGTGCAGTAATATATTTTGTAACCTGTGCAAATATCAGAAAAGAAAAAAAATAATTCCTAATATTCATACTAGTGGCGCACCATACAGCACATTAGTGGCACACTGCTATAAAAAATACTAGTGGTGCATTATCTGTTAGTGCGCCATTAGTAACCCAGAGCACAAGGTAAATATGGCCCCCTGGGAGGCATACTAATGGCGCACCGTGTGACTTACTAATGGCGCACTGCCTGGTGCGCCACTATAGTATGGTATACTAATGGTGCACGGGTGCGCCATTAGTATATGTTACTAGTGGCATGATGATAGTGGCGCACCTGTATTGCGCCATTAATGGCCAAAACTGGTGCGCCACTAATAAGCCTTTTCCTAGTAGTGGAAGAACCGGGATAGGTATTTCGCGATCTCCTGATGAAGGGATTCCTACAAACTATAGAATCCCATGAGGTACATCAGTAAACTGGTAAGGGAGGAGTTCATAAGAACCACCCTGGCCGCCTTGGAGAGCCACCGCCCCTACCAAGGCTCCACCCTGTGCTGGAGCTTGGAAACTACGGGACGGAGATCCTTCACTTGAAGGCGGACATCACTAATCGGCATGCCGAGGTAGGTCGTTGGGAAGGAACGCTGCTATAATTCGCTCCCTCGGTCCCTCCCTCCTTGCTTTTGAACCTCTACAGCTCATAGCGACACGACGCAATGGCGTCCATGATGGTCAGGAACACGCTCTCCTCCCATATGGTGTCCTTGATGTAGCCAAGAGCACGAGATCGAAAATCTAAAACTAAGCATTCACAGTTGGTACTTAGCTAAAATAAAACATATCGAGTGCTTTAAATTTGCCGAAACGGAAATGAATCAACATGCCGGCAAAACATAGGCCACTCGGAGGTGTTCCACGCAAAATCATGTATCATGGGCACACACATTCATCGCTACATCAATGACCACACACATTCATCGGTACATCATCCCGGCCCAGCTGAACCGTGATCTCTTTATTGCCACCAAAGCTCACTTCAACTTGGCGGTAGCTGACAGTACCCATGCATGCAACACAACCTACCTAACGAACAACCGACCGACTGAATCGCACCTCGGACACACATTTTTTTTACCAAATTGTACACACTAGTGTACGAAGTATATGTACTCTATCCAAACTCGCATATTTTGGTAGTTCTTTCTTCTATCCTCATGTTTAACAATGAATTCACATGGTATGGTCACATATTAATACTACTGCATGCCAACATTTGAAAAAAATTACTACAAGCCAACATTTGAAAAAATAAAATCAATACTACAAGCCAACATTTGAAAAAAAATGAAGCTGCTACTCTCCGGCGGCGGCAACGTGGGAGGGAGGGAGCGGGCAGAGGCGACGTGGGAGGGAGGAAGACGGCAGCGGCGGCGATGTGGGAGGGAGTGTGGGCAAGAGGAGTGGAGGAAGGGGAGGAAGCGGAGGAAGGAGGGAGGAGGGGGCAACGGCAGGAGGTGGACCGACGACGGGCGACTGTGGCGGCGGGAGGAGGAGTGACGGCGAGAGAGAAAGAGTGAGGAGAGGGGAGTGAGGAACGGGCAGTAAGAGTATAAGAGGGTGCTGGGCTTAGTAGTAGTGCTGGGCACTGGCCAGCGCTACTACTAGCCCATTAGTTGTAGCGTGGGGCGTGTTGCTAGCGCTGCTACTAAGTGGGGCCCACCAGCTAAACTCGTGTATCCATAGCAGTAGTGCCGGACCTATGCCCCGCGCTGCTACTATCTTATTAGCTGTAGCGCAGGTTTTAGACCCAACGCTGCAGCCCCCTGGGGCACTGTGGGGACCGCTTAGAAGTAGCGCGGGGTCACTGTGCCAGCGCTACTGCTAAAGTTTACCTGCATCGCGGTATTTCACCCCGCGCTACTACTACTTACTAATAGCGCAGACCCTTTATGCGGCGCTGCTATTAGGTGGCTGCCAATAGGTTTTTTTTCTAGTTGTGAGGTGGTCGGATGAATGATGAGAGCGAGTAGGGGCCCGTCTCTTGCACTCCCCTACCACGTGGATCATAGCATTAGGCTGCATCAATAAATGAGAGGGCTCCTATATCGATCCTCGGAGCAGCAGCACACTAACGCAACCGTTAGTAATTCACAGTTGGTTTTTTTTAGCGAGGGAGAGGCCTATGTTTTGCCGGAATGTTGATTCATTTCCGTTTCGGCAAATTTAAAGCACTCGATATGTTTTATTTTAGCGAAGGTCGTGCCGAAATTTTTTATGCACGACTTGTGCTATCAAGTGCCCTACCCTAGGAGTAACTAGGAGTACCTATACTGGGAAAACGATAACAGAAAGAAAACATTGCCACAACAGCGAAAAGAGATGATCTATGAAAATGCTGCCACATGTATGAAAAATCATGGTCCATTTGTTTTGTGTGCATCCTGTTATATATAACGTTGATCGATGCTTAGGGTTAAATTCCAGTCTGATGGGACTCCCTGTGTGGTAGATCGATGTTCTTGGTGGAACGATCCCGACTGTTGTCCTGGGGGGGGTCGTTTCTCCTTCTTTTTCTTGTGCTAGACCTTTTGGTAACACTAGGGGAAGGAGGCGAACGGGCACCAACGATCACTTAGATTAGTTTTAGAGTAGGGTTTAGTTACAAATGGTCCAAATTGTAATGAATTTTGTCTGATTTATATGAAAAGTGTTTGAATTATAATGAGTGTGCTCCGGTTTATATGGAAACCCACCGTGCTTGCATGAATTTTGTCGTGTTAATTGAAACCCGGCTTATTGTATGCCGGCAGCGTTGGATGACCGGCTCCCGCATTCTTGTTCGTGGGCTGTCCGCGGACAGATGCGAGAGAGAATTTGCGGGTCAGTGTTGAAGATGCACTTATCCTTCTATCTCAACGGTGCTTTCATCCACTCGTTCCCCATGCAGCCATCCCCTTTCCTTGTGTTCATTAATGCAGGCGCAGCCATCAGTTGTCCCCGAGCATATCGTACGATCTCTCATCTCCTAACGGTTGCCCCCGAGCATATCGTACCATCTCTCATCTCCTACCGTCATTCGCACCATAGAGTGCAAGTAGTTAGTCGACGTCTCCGTCCTCCTCCTTCTCCTCCCTAAACGTGGCTAGGTCATTGGAATGTAGCCTTCTACCTTTGGCTCTGTGAAGACATTGGACGAGCTGCCGTTCGAGCTCTTGTGCATCGCCCTCGCCCCGATGTCGGCCGTGACAGCCGAGTGGTGCTGTAACAGCGACGGTCACCTGCTACAATTATAGAGGACGTGCTGATAATGGCGACGTCCCATGCCTCAACCCGGCAACAAGCGGAGCTACAAACCAGGGCTGATGCCTGATTGTGTCAATAAAGCTGCAACAGGTGTTGTTGAAAGCTACATATGGCACCAGAGGAAAGCTACGAACCGGTAACATGGGGAGATGCGACTAATGCGATGGAATGACAGATATATTCTCCAACGGTTGTAACCGGCATTGACAAAAGTTGCAACCGTCCACGAGGAAAGCTGTGACCAGTGGCAGATGAAGCTACAATGAGCTAGATTTTATTGGGTTGCAACTAGCGCACTGCAGATCTGGATCGACACACGAGATGTTGCAAGCTTAGTGACCACATGCTAGAACCAACAAGCTTATTTGCTGGACCCAGCAGAGACAGAGTTGCGACGAGGCTGCTACTTGAGTCAGCAGGCTGCTACTGCCAATGCACGGAGATGCAACGACGTTTTCTACAAGTGATCGCGATCGGTGCGCCGATGGCGACGGTTATTTGTTACCATACACGGTGATGGTTCGACCGGCCCCGGTGGATGCCGAGAGGCCACGGGACAGCGAGTTAGTGGTGCTGTGTATGTGTGTCGGTGAAAAGCTATGACTGGTGTGGCGCGATGCTATGAAGGGTGAGGTGAGAAGCTGCGATGGTGGTGCAAGAGTTGTGATGATGGCGGCGGCGGTGAGCGTGGTTGTCGTCACTAGTAGAAAAGGGCCATTTGTCTCGGTTCATAAGGCCCATCTGTCCCGGTTGGGGAACCGGGACTAAAGGGTCGTTACTAATGCCCTAGGCCTTTAGTGCCGGTTCTTATACCAACTGGGACAGATGGGCCTCCACGTGGCCGCTCCGGCGAGCCCAGGTAGGAGGGCCTTTGGTCCCGGTTGGTAGCACCAACCGGGACCAATAAGCTTCCACGCGTCAGCATTTCAGGGGCTGTTTTTTTTTCTGAAAGGAGTTGGTTTAGGGGTTTTGGGGGTTAATTTAGGTTGTTATAGGTAGCTAATAGAGAGATGTGTCTTCTCTTATCTCCGTGCTACTGCTACTGCTATGCCTAAACATAACTTAGATTGAAGTGAGGCAACATGTGGTGCATGTCGAAAGTAATACTAATCCTAACTTGATCAAGTTTGGATTGTACTACTTTCGACATGCACCACATGCATGTTGCCTTCACTTCAATCCAATCCATGTTCATTTCACCCACAGATATATAATAACTCTTCATGCTCGCATCATGCATCATCATAATAACAAGTCCTACTAATCATCATCATACAACTTCTACTCGTTATTAATAACAAGTCATATGATCATCATCCTGATAGTCATGGAACTAACCCTACTTAATTGTTTTTAGCACATGATCATCAGTATTATAAAGGACCTAAATACCCTATTTAAGGTAAAATAGCATAAAACAATATAGACCCCGACTCTCCATTATGGAGAATGGAGATCATCCTGTCTCCAATTCTTGCGCGGCGCTTCCTTTTGCTTCCAAGAACCTCCTTACGACTGTCCATACATTTTTTCCATTCTCTGATTAGCATGTCTCCATTTCTTTTAGAAATCCGGTAAGGACTGTTGAGATTCGTAGGATGACCTGGATATATGTTCAAAACACGAAGGCTGCCATTCTGATACATCAAATGAGGCACACAATCCTCTGGGATTCTCTGTTGAAAAACATAGTAATAACTTCATAGTTAGCAATGATGTACTAGTTTTAGAAGTATGCAACAGATGCACGGATGTCGTAATAGTAAAAAATCTTACCATGGTATCTCCATGGTAGTTACCGTAGTTCAACACGTGCACTAGTGGCATGTATTGACCATAATGTTGAGGAGTTTGATTGTAGATATTGTAATTCTCAAGATCAGTACAAAATACGACCAGATGATTTTTCTCCTGATAAGTTAACTCGGAGCCATCGGTGTAGTGGGTTTTGTCTACCATGTTCTGCACATTGTTTGAACAATCAAAATAAGCTGTCAATGGAAATAAGCTGTCAACTATTTTGAAATAAACAATATAAATTAGTTAATGATTAACTATGTTTGAGAAATTCACATAGCGGCAGAACTGAGGCGTGTCAACAAGGACCCAAATGTCCATATTGTCTCCGTCGATGTCAGGATCACCAAGATCCATGGTGACAAGCATACCCTCATCAAAACCATACATCTTGCAAAATGCTTCCCAACTTTTGCAACCAGAATGGGTTACGCTCTCAGCATTATACAGATTTACTTCAAAATCCACATCATGATGGGTCCTTATGTGAATTTTCTTCGTTTCAAAATTTTCATGGTCTTCAAAATCCATACTCTCAAAGACATAGCGTCTTGCATGGCATGGGATAAGCTGTACTCGAATTGTGAAAGATGAAAATTACACGTTGAAATAGTTGAAGTCATGCTTAATTACGAAAAAACACTTGTCGCCATTGCGTACCGTTTCAACATCGAAGGTCTCCTCGAGCTTAATGTTGAAGCGCCGATCATCGTCCAAGTGAGGCCTGTTGCACAAACCTCGATCGTTGTGGCACCAGCCGGACTCCCCCGGGAGACTTTCGTCGTCCGATGATGACATTTCCTACGTTCATAATTCAAAGATTAAACTTGTACAATTAAATATATGTACTACAAAAACTAAATTAGATCATTATTATTTATCACGGGTTGACTATCAGTTTGTCGAGTCTTTTCTTGAAAACTCTCAGCTCATGTGGTGTATACATTCGACCGTTGGTGATGGTCGCTCCTCCATTTGTCCCCGAGTGCATTACACCAAAATTTCTAGCACACGGGAACGAAGGAGAAGCTACCCCACGACAACAGTCGGGATTCTTCGTCCTCTCATATATATATGGTGAAACTCTCCCTCACTGATTCCTCTCTGACATTTGTGACCGTCGGTGATGGTAGCTCCTCCTTTTGTTCCCGAGTGCATTACACCAAATTGTCTAGCACACGGGAACGAAGGAGAAGCTACCCCACGACAACAGTCGGGATTCTTCGTCCTCTCATATATGGTGGAAACTCGACAGACTTAAAGTCAACCCGAAATATCGTTTAATTATCTTTCTAAAAAAGGATTTGGCTGGTCTCACCTCGAGGTCGGAGGGGGTCGGGGACGGGCACGACGGCGGGGATGATGGAGGGGGGCTCCTAGATTTCTACGACAACAAAAACCCTATAAGCTATCAACTAATCATATGCATACGCCTTGCATAGTGCTCTCCAATTTTAGCATTCAAAGTAGGAGTAGTTTTCCAATTTGAGCATTCAATAAGCAAAACCAAATCGTAAAATAAAGTAGTATTCAAATTAGCATGCATTCAATTATAAGCAAAACTACATCATCTCTTCCGTCCATACATCGTCGAATATTATCACTAATACACCTCGAATACTATCATACATATATATAGCATCGCTAGTACAGCTAGAACCGTAGCGCCCGACGGGTATCGGCGCGGGCGGTGGACACCCAAAGGAAAGGAACCATCACAGGATCATAGCTCCAGTGAGATCCCTGAAGAACCTGCCAGGTATTGTCGAACCTGCCCTCCAACGCAACCATGTAGTGACGAACGTGCTCGTCCTCCTCGCTGACACGGTGACGTACCACCTCCGCGGTGTCCGGACGCCTAGGCACCGTCACTGGCCCACGCGACCGTCACCAAACAAGGATCGGGTCAACGACGGGCTGACTCCTCACCAACCTACGCCCCCCGGAAGGTAGCATCTCCCAATACCAGCCCGGCGGAGCCCAGTCCCGGACATGGCCCCTCTGATCAAGCCGGCCTCCCCGCCGAGTCAACGATGAGGATGTGGGATAGGCATCGTCAACGTCGATGCGGGAATAATTGCTTGAACAAAAAAAATAAACTAGTTCGATTAATTTTCTTGCTAAAAATAAACTACTTCTATAGTAAAATAAAGTAGTTTTATTAAATCAACTAGTTCAACTACTAATTAAGCACTTACTATAAATAAAATAAAGTAGTAATTACTAAAAATAAACTACTTCTATATATAGTAAAATAAAGTAGTTTTATTAAATCAACTAGTTCAACTACTAAGCACTTACTATAAATAAAATAAAGTAGTACTTACTAAAAATAAACTACTTCTATAGTAAAATAAAGTAGTTTTATTAAATCAACTTGTTCAACTACTAAGCACTTACTATAAATAAAATAAAGTAGTACTTACTAAAAATAAACTTGTTTAACTAGTTCTATTATTTATCGACCCCCCCTCATGTCGAAGTTATCGGGGAGGGGGTATATCGACAACGACATACCCGATAAAAAATAAGAAGAGGAAGAAGAAGAAAAAAAGAGGAGAAGAAGAAAGAAATAGAGGAGAAGATCGAAGAAAAAAAGAAGAAGAAAAAAGAGGAGAAGAAGAAAGGAATAGAGGAGAAGAACTCTCCTCTATTCCTTTCTTCTTCTCCTCTTTTTCTTCTCCTCTTTTCCTTCTTCTTTTTTCCTCTTCTTATTTATTTCTCCACTTCTTCCTCTCCTCTTCTTCTCCTTCTTCTTCTCCTTTTCCTCTTCTTATTTTCCCTTTTCCTCTCCCCCCTCATCACATGTCCGAGGAGAAGAAGAGAAAAAAGGAGAAGAAGAAGGAACAGAGGAGAAGAAGAAAAAATAGATTTTAATCTATTTTTTTCTTCTCCTCTATTCCTTCTCCTTCTCCTCTTTTTTTCTTCTTCTTCGTCCTCTTCTTATTTTTCTTCTTCTTCCTTCTTCCTCTTTTCTTCTGTCCTTAATTTCTTTCCTCGACAACCCTAACCCTCTCGACGACCCTAACCCTAACTACAACGACTTCGCTTGCATACATATGAACAAATATGATTGATCATCTATGAACAATATAAAAACATCATATGATATATGAACAAAAAAATCACATCTATGAATAAAAAAAAATCATCTAATCATATATTTTTTACGGCGGCCACGGCGGCGGCGGCGGCGGGGGGCAGGGCAGGGGAGCGGGGGCCGGGGCTCACTGGGGGCGGCGTCGGGGCAGGGCGGCGCGGACCGGGGCGGTGACGACGTGGGGCGGTGTGGCGACGGCGTCGGGGCAGGGGCGGCGCGCGGCGACGGCGTTCGGGCAGGGGGCGGCAGCGTCGGGGCAGGGGCGCTTGCGGCGACGGCGTCGGGGCAGGGGAGCATGCGGCGATGGCGTCGGGGCAGTGGGAAGAAGAACTGAACCGAAAATTTCACAAGTGTGGCTTATAAAGACAGACTTTTGGTCCCGGTTCGTGGCAGCAACCGGGACCAAAGCACCCCTTTAGTCCCGGTTGTAGCCGCCAACTGAGACCAAAGGTCGCTTTTCAGCAGCCCAAAGGGCGGGAAGCAGAGGCCTTTGGTCCCGGTTGGTGGCACAAATCGGGACTAAAGGGTGCGCATTGGTACCGGTTGTTGGCATGAACCTGTACCAATGTACGCCTTTAGTACCGGTTGGTGGCGCCAACCGAGACTAAAGGCCTTGTGCTCCCCGCATCGCGGCACGAAAGTTTAGTCCCACCTTGCTAGCTAAGGGAGCTCGAGAGTGGTTTATAAGCCCCACTCCCGCTGCCCTCTCGAGCTCCTCTCAAATGCAGGCTTTCGGGCCTAAACACACTCTATCTATATTGGGCCTTCTACGGACCTGAATCCAGGCCCATGGGTGAGTTTCTAGTCGTATTCAGGCCGTGGTGGCCCAATAGGTTGTTTTTTTTATTTTTTTCCCAGTTTATTTCTTTTCTTTTTTGCTTTATTTATTTCCTTATATCATGATAAATGTTTATTATTCATGCTAGAATTGTATTAACCGGAAACATAATACATGTGTGAAAACATAGACAAACAGAGTGTCACTAGTATGCCTCTACTTGACTAGCTCGTTAATCAAAGATGGTTATGTTTCCTAGCCATAGACATGAGTTGTCATTTGATTAACGAGATCACCTCATTAGTATGTTGCTATTGCTTTCTTCATGACTTATACATGTTCCTATGACTATGAGATTATGCAACTCCCGTTTACCGGAGGAACACTTTGTGTGCTACCAAACGTCACAACGTAACTAGGTGATTATAAAGGTGCTCTACAGGTGTCTCCAAAGGTACTTGTTGGGTTGGCGTATTTCGAGATTAGGATTTGTCACTCCGATTGTCGGAGAGGTATCTCTGGGCCCACTCGGTAATGCACATCACTATAAGCCTTGCAAGCATTGTGACTAATGAGTTAGTTGTGGGATGATGTATTACGGAACGAGTAAAGAGACTTGCCGGTAACGAGATTGAACTAGGTATCGAGATACCGACGATCGAATCTCGGGCAAGTAACATACAGATGACAAAGGGAACAACGTATGTTGTTATGCGGTCTGACCGATAAAGATCTTCGTAGAATATGTGGGAGCCAATATGGGCATCCAGGTCCCGCTATTGGTTATTGACCGGAGACGTGTCTCGGTCATGTCTACATAGTTCTCGAACCCGTAGGGTCCGCACGCTTAAAGTTACGATGACAATTTTATTATGAGTTTATGTATGTTGATGTACCGAAGGAGTTCGGAGTCCCGGATGAGATCGGGGACATGACGAGGAGTCTCGAAATGGTCGAGACGTAAAGATCGATATATTGGACGACTATATTCGGACTTCGGAAAGATTCCGAGTGATTCGGGTATTTTTCGGAGTACCGGAGAGTTACGGGAATACGTATTGGGCCTTATTGGGCCATACGGGAAAGAAGAAAAAAGGCCTCAAGGGTGGCCGCACCCCTCCCCTTGGTCTGGTCCGAATTGGACTAGGGAAGGGGGGCGCCCCCTTCCTTCCTTCTCTTTTTCCCTTCCTCTTTTCCTATTCCATATGGGAGGTGGAATCCTACTAGGACTAGGGAGTCCTAGTAGGACTCCACACTTGGTGCGCCCCCTCCTAGGGCCGGCCTCCTCCTCCCTTGCTCCTTTATATACGGGGGCAGGGGGGCACCCCAGAGACACAACAATTGATCCTTGAGATCTCTTAGCCGTGTGCGGTGCCCCCCTCCACCATATTACACCTCGATAATACCATTGCGGAGCTTAGGCGAAGCCCTTCGTCGGTGGAACATCATCATCGTCACCACGCCGTCGTGCTGACGAAACTCTCCCTCAACACTCGGCTGGATCGGAGTTCGAGGGACGTCATCGAGCTGAACGTGTGTAGAACTCGGAGGTGCCGTGCGTTCGGTACTTGATCGGTCGGATCGTGAAGACGTACGACTACATCAACCGTGTTGTAATAACGCTTCCGCTGTCGGACTACGAGGGTACGTGGACAACACTCTCCCCTCTCGTTGCTATGCATCACCATGATCTTGCGTGTGCGTAGGAATTTTTTTGAAATTACTACGTTTCCCAACAATAAGCCCCACTCCCGCTGCCCTCTCGAGCTCCTCTCAAATGCAGGCTTTCGGGCCTAAACACACTCTATCTATATTGGGCCTTCTACGGGCCTGAATCCAGGCCCATGGGTGGGTTTCTAGTCGTATTCAGGCCGTGGTGGCCCAGTAGGTTGTTTTTTTATTTTTTCCCAGTTTATTTCTTTTCTTTTTTGCTTTATTTATTTTATTTTGTTTCTACTTACAACAAAATACTTATTTTATTATTTTATTTTGTTTCTAATTACTTATTTATTCTATTTTATGATAATTCTTTTTGCTATTAAAGTTTCTAACAAAAAAAGTTCTTTATGAAAATTCTTTTTGCTTTAAATGATTTTGAACAGAACAAACTTTGATAATTTTAGTTGCATCAATTTTATATAATTTTAGTTTCAATAATACAAGAGGTTGCTTATAATGTTTTGAACAGAAAATATGTTGATAATTTTAGTTTCATAAATTTTATTTATGTTATTAAAGTTTATTTTATTTTGTTTCTACTTATATATTTTATTAAAGTTTATTTTATTCTGTTTCTAATTACTTATTTATTTTATTTTATGATATTTGTTATTTTCTATGCATTTACCGATTATTTTGAGCTATAAGACCCTAAAATTGAAAAGCACTACAAATGAACTCTAAAAAGGTTGAAAGTTGGCATGGTATCATCATTTCACCCACATAGCATGTGCAAGAAAGTAGAGAGGGTTACGGCAAAAACTGGATGCACTTCATGTACAAAACGGACAATCTGTTTCGAAGTATCAGGATTTCATACGGAAACTCGTCTGTTACAACAGGCATTTCAAATGAACTACGAAAAGGTTAAAAGTTGGCATGGTATTATCATAATAGTTGTGGAGAGAAAGTCTTCACTTTTTTTCGCTTGTGTGAATTGCTTATTTTGCCGTAACCATGGATAATTTTCATCGTTTATCAGGATGCTTGGGTCAGCCTTGACTTTGAAGGGAGGAATTTCATGAAACTTTTCATAATCTTCAGACATGTCTGTCTTGCCCTCCACTCCCACGATGTCCCTTTTTCCTGAAAGAACTATGTGGCACTTTGGCTCATCGTATGATGTATTCGCTTCCTTATCTTTTCTTTTTCTTGGTTTGGTAGACATGTCCTTCACATAGATAACCTGTGCCACATCACTGGCTAGGACGAACGGTTCGTCAGTGTACCCAAGATTGTTCAGATCCACTGTTGTCATTCCGTACTGTGGGTCTACCTGTACCCCGCCTCCTGACAGATTGACCCATTTGCACTTAAACAAAGGGACCTTAAAATCATGTCCGTAGTCAAGTTCCCATATGTCCATTATGTAACCATAATATGTGTCCTTTCCCCTCTCGGTTGCTGCATCAAAGCGGACACCACTGTTTTGGTTGGTGCTCTTTTGATCTTGGGCGATCGTGTAAAATGTATTCCCATTTATCTCATATACTTTGTAAGTCAATATAGTCGAAGATGGTCCCCTGGACAACGAGTACAGCTCATCAAAAACAGTGGTGTCACCTCTGAGACGTGTTTCCAACCAACTGCTGAAAGTCCTGCTGTGTTCACATGTAATTCAGTCGTCACACTGCTCCGGGTGTTTGGAGCGCAGACTGTTCTTGTGTTCATCGACATACGGGGTCACCAAGGTAAAGTTCTGTAGAACTGTGTAGTGTGCTTGAGACCAAGAATGCCCGTCCCTGCATATTATTGAGTCCGCTCCTAGCGTGCCTTTTCCAGTCAGTCTCCCATCATACCGCGATTTAGGAAGACCTATCTTCTTAAGGCCAGGAATGAAGTCAACACAAAACCCAATGACATCCTTTGTTTGATGGCCCATGGAGATGCTTCCTTCTGGCCTAGCACAGTTACGAACATATTTCTTTAGGACTCCCATGAACCTCTCAAAGGGGAACATATTGTGTAGAAATACGGGGCCCAGAATGACAATCTCGTTGACTAGACGAACTAGGATGTGCGTCATGATATTGAAGAAGGATGGTGGGAACACCAGCTCGAAACTGACAAGACATTGCGCCACATCACTGCTTAGCCTTGATATGATTTATGGATCGATCACCTTCTGAGAGATTGCATTGAGGAATGCACATAGCTTCACAATGGCTAATCGGACGTTTTCCGGTAGAAGCCCCCTCAATGCAACCGAAAGCAGATGCTTCATAATCACGTGGCAGTCATGAGACTTTAGGTTCTGGAACTTTTTCTCTGGAATATTTATTATTCCCTTTATATTCGACGAGAAGCCAGTCGGGACCTTCATACTGAGCAGGCATTCAAAAAATATTTCCTTCTCTTTTTTGGTAAGAGCGTAGCTGGCAGGACCTTCATACTGCTTTGGAGGCATGCAGTCTTTTTCGTGCAAACGTTGCAGGTCCTCCCGTGCCTCAGGTGTATCTTTTGTCTTCCCATACACGCCCAAGAAGCCTAACAGGTTCACGCAAAGGTTCTTCGTCACGTGCATCACGTTGATTGAAGAGCGTACCTCTAGCTCTTTCCAGTAGGGTAGGTCCCAAAATATAGATTTCTTCTTCCACATGGGTGCGCATCCCTCAGTGTCATTCGGAACTGCTAGTCCGCCGGGACCCTTTCCAAATATTACGTGTAAATTAGAGACCATAGCAAGTACGTGATCACCGGTACGCATGGCGGGCTTCTTCCGGTGATCTGCCTCGCCTTTGAAATGCTTGCCTTTCTTTTGACATTGATGGTTGGTCGGGAGAAATCGACAATGGCCCAGGTACACATTCTTCCTGCATCTGTCCAGGTATATACTTTCGGTGTCAGCTAAACAGCGCGTGCATGCGTGGTATCCCTTGTTTGTCTGTCCTGAAAGGTTACCGAGAGTGGGCCAATCATTGATGGTCACGAACAGCAACACCTTTAGGTCAAATTCTTCTCCCATGTGCTCATCCCACACACGTACACCTGTTCTATTCCACAGCTGTAAGAGTTCTTCAACTAATGGCCTTAGGTACACATCAATGTCATTGCCGGGTTGCTTAGGGCCTTGGATGAGAATTGTCATCATAATGAACTTTCGCTTCATGCACATCCAAGGAGGAAGGTTATACATACATAGAGTCACGGGCCAGGTGCTGTGATTGCTGCTCTGCTCCCCGAAAGGGTTAATGCCATCCGCGCTTAAAGTAAACCATACGTTCCTTGGGTCACTTGCAAACTCAGCCCAGAACTTTCTCTCGATTTTTCTCCATTGTGACCCGTCAGCGGGTGCTCTCAACTCCCCGTCTTTCTTACGGCCCTCACTGTGCCATCGCATCAACTTGACATGTCCTTTGTTTCTGAACAGTCATTTCAACCGTGGTATTATAGGAGCATACCACATCACCTTCGCAGGAACCCTCTTCCTGCGGGGCTCGCCCTCAACATCACCAGGGTCATCTCGTCTAATCTTATACCGCAATGCACCGCATACCGGGCATGCATTCAAATCCTTGTACGCACCGCGGTAGAGGATGCAGCCATTAGGGCATGCATGTATCTTCTCCACCTCCAATCCTAGAGGGCATACGACCTTCTTTGCTGCGTACGTATTGTCGGGCAATTCGTTATCCTTTGGAAGCTTCTTCTTCAATATTTTCAGTAGCTTCTCAAATCCTTTGCCAGGCACAGCATTCTCTGCCTTCCACTGCAGCAATTCAAGTATGATACCGAGCTTTGTGTTGACATGTTCGCAATTGGGGTACAACCCTTTTTTGTGATCCTCTAACATGCGATCGAACTTCAGCTTCTCCTTTTCACTTTCGCACTTTTCCCTTGCATCAACAATGACCCGGCGGAGATCATCATCGGGCACATCGTTTGGTTCCTCTGGATCTTCAGCTTCCTCTTGATCTTCAGCTTCCCCCGTTGCAGCATCATCGTATTCAGGGGGCACATAGTTGTCATCGTCCTCTTCTTCTTCGCTGTCTTCCATCATAACCCCTATTTCTCCAGCTTCATCCAAACATTATAGTGTGGCATGAAACCCTTATAAAGCAGGTGGGTGTGAAGGATTTTCTTGTCAAAGTAAGACCTCGTTTTCCCACAATTAGGGCATGGACAACACATAAAACCATTCTGCTTGTTTGCCTCAGCCACTTCGTGAAAATTATGCACGCCCTTAATGTACTCAGAGGTGTGTCTGTCACCGTACATCCATTGCCGGTTCATCTGCGTGCATTATATATAACTATGTGTGTCAAAAGTAAGAAAATTAGACAAGTATCTATTTAAAGTAAGATATTTTTTCTTTCAGAAAGAAGATAAGAACAAGAGGCTCACCACGGTGGTGCCGGCGACGAGATCGGCGCGGCCGATCGACGGCGGTGAAGACGAGGACGGGGCGTGACAGACCGCTAAACCTAGACAAATCTCGGAAAAAATGGTCGTCGGGGGTCGAGCTTCGAGAGGAGAAAGCTTAACTAGTGTGGCTCGGGCATTTCATCGAACACCTCACATGCATAAGAGGTGAGCTAGAGCACCCAAATGCCCTTCCTCGTCGGCCAGCAAAAAACAGAGCACTGTGGAGTGCTCTGCTCGCCGGCGATGGGGTATATATAGGCAACTCATTTGTCCCGGTTCGTGGCTAGAACCGGGACTAAAGGCCATCCTTCTGTTCCGGTTCCTTCCACGAATCGGGACCAATGTTTGTGGGCCAGGAGCGAGGCTCGTTGGTCCCGGTTCGTGCCAAGAGCCGGGACAAATGGGCCCAGACGAACCGGGACCAATGCCCACGAGGCCCCGGCCGGCCCCCTGGGCTCACGAACCGGGACAAATGCCTCCATTGGTCCCAGTTCATGGCAGAACCGGGACTAATGGGCTGGCCAGGCCCGAACGAAAGCCCCTTTTTCTACTAGTGCGTGGAGGACACCAGGTGGGGGAGGGCGACAAAAGAGCAACCACACTGTGCGTGGGGTGAACAGTCTTTTTTATTCTTGACAGACGTGGGGCGAACGGTCTTGTGCGCGTGTGAATCGCGAATCTATTGGGGAAAGAAAAAAAATGACTTGGAGGCTTGATCTGACGGCTGGGAGGCAACGAATGGTACATATGGGATGAGACCGGCCAGGGGTTTGGCGCCGGTTAGTCTTACATTATATCGCAATGTCCTACTTGGTACTCCTCAATACTTACTCAAATACGTAATCCCTTCCTTCTTTACTCTCTTATTAAACTTTCAACTACTCTTTTTTCATGTTTTCCTCACGTTTATTTATAAGTTGTCCATCTAGCTTCATTGCCGTCCCGGATCTCTCACCACTTTATCATCTGTATTTTAGCTCCTTGGCCTAACCATTTGTGCGAGCGGTAGAAATGGGAGGTATTGGGACATGCAGATGAATACACATGACACAACGTTGATACCCTTGAAGTAGCGGAAACTCTCAGAAGCAAGCAAGGACAGACGAACGCATGCATGCAGTTGCCGAATTGCTTCAAATTCTTTGAACATGTTTGCTTCAAAGCATCTGATTACTGTAGGCTGGGGTCCATTCATACATGGTTTTAGCATCTTTTGTCATACCTACATGTGCCATCCAGCTAACCTCTCACGCCTTTTTCATTTAATCTTTTAATTCAATCTACTATATCTTTTTAACCGAAAGTCCAAAGTAATTTCGTTTGCATATTTGTGTTCGTCACGACGAGGACTTCTAAATTTCAAGTTTCAAATATTGAAACATGATAGTCCTAACATTAAGCTGTACTAAGTGTTACCAAGTTTCATATGCTTTTAGGACTTTAGGGTTATCAGTGTAAGGCTTAGGGTTTACAATTTACGCATTAGGGTTTAAGTTTAAGTTTTTGAAATTTGCTAAATGTATCATCGTTCCTATCAAGTTTTAGTAGTTAAAACTTGCCGAACCCCTCGATTTGCCTCGTGATCCGCAAAATCGTTGGATTCCGCACAAGGGCACACCAAGTTTTAAGTCCCGGTTTATAAAAATTACAATTTCATCGTTCGCTCATACCGAGTTTCAGCAGTTAAACTTAAAAAATTTTAAGAACTCGTCAAAATGTATTAAAAATGGATCTTATTTGAAAGCTCTCATCACAAAAAGAAGAGTATACGAATGGAATATAAATAGAATTTTCAGTTCAAAAGGTATATTAGATTCAAATTTGGAAGTCAAAAGAAAAACCATGAAATGCGGGATATGTGGAGCTCCCAAAAGCTGCACGCATGGACACCATCCAAAGCATGCAAATAGTAAACCAGTTTACGTACCATGAGGCAATCAAGCAACCGCAAATCTGCATGCCCCCGTCCCTGTGTTAGATGTGTGTAGTCCCTTTTTGGTATATCCCCATTGTATAAGGGGTTTCCTGCATTTTAACACACATGTATATGTAATGGCCTTTGGCCCTCGGTGAATACTAGTTGTTGTTCATCTAACATGGTATCAGATATTAGGTTAGCCTCTCGTTCCCGCACGATGCAACTCCGTGCGTGCTCTCGATTCTGCTCGTCGCCGGTCGCTCCCGCCCGGATCTGACGCTCTCTAACGAGCTCCTCCTCGCGTAGCTGGTTCCTGCTGCTGGTTCGCTGCCACTCCTTCAGCTAGCTTCGCTGGCCGCCTTGTCCAGGCTGCACGAGCGAGCTGCCGGCGGCCCGGCCGTCTGCCTTCCCTGGCTGCCTGCCTCTCCCGGCCGCCGTTGCTCTGCCTGGCCGCCTCCGTTGCAGCCTGCTCCGCCTGGCTACCCTCGGGCCCTCCTCCGCCCGGCCGCCCCCGGCCACTCCTCCGCCCAGCCGCTCCGGCCCCTCCTCAGCCCGGCTACCTCCGGCAACTCTTGTGCTCAGGCCGCCCCTGGCCCCTCCTCATCGATCTCCCGCAGCTGAGCCCATTGTCGCTCGTTTGCTGTTGTTTTCCCGATCCAGATCGGGTCCTCTCTGAAGGTTGACCAAAAGAAAGGGGGCCAGAGACTCCTCATCTCTTCTTCGGGCTATATTGTTGTTCCTCGGTGCTCAGTGATCTTCGACGGCACCAACTATGCTGAGTTTGTGGGCTTCATGCGCATCCATATGCGGGGTCTTCTTCTGTGGGGCGTTCTCTCTGGCGAGGTTCCCTGTCCGCCCTGCCCTGCTGCTCCGGTGGCTCCTGTTCCGCCGGTACCGCCGGTGCTTGCTGCTGATGCTTCTCAGGCTGATTGGGATGCAGCCAAGGCTCTTGATGATGCTGCAGTTGATGCTTATGATCAGCAGGTATCCACATATTCTGATGCTCTTTCTGTCTACCGGGATGATCTGTCTGCTTACACTCAGTGGTGCAATGATGATGCTCGGGCCTTGGCACTGCGAGTGTCCTCCCTCAGTTTGCTTCGGAATTCATGGGCCTTGGCACTGTTGCAGCGATGTGGTCCTACCTTTGTCAGCGCTATCAGCTCTCTGGCAATGCTCTATACCTTTCTATGGTGCGTCAGGAGCATGCTCTTCAGCAGGGTGACTCGTCTGTTGATGAGTTCTATTCTCAGTGCTCTGCCATCTGGCGTCCTCTTGACTCACTGCAGACAGTTGTTTGTGACACTTGCTGTTGCTGTCAGACTACACGGTCTGACTTGGAGTTTCAGAGGGTTCATGATTTCTTATCTCGTCTCCGCTCCGATTTTGAGCCCCGACGTGCTCACTTGCTTGCTCGTGGTCGTGTTCCTATCTCGGAGGTGCTTGTTGAGCTTCGTGCTGAGGAGACCCGCCTTCGCTCTGCTGGGTTACTTGTGGTTCCTTCACTATTGGCCGCCCGAGCTCCTGTGTCATCTACTCGCCTCACCGCTCCACCACTCACGCCTACTCCTTCAAGGGGGGTGAGTCGCCCTCCTTATGCTGAGAAGAGTACGTCGCGCTGTGGCACATTCTGTGGTTACTGCTCTCGGTCAGGTCACCCAGAGTCTGATTGTCGCCAGAAGAAGCGAGACCAGAGGCGCTCCTCTTCCAACAGCACTCCAACGTCTTCCTCGACTCCATCACTCACTGACCAGGACATTGTACGCCTAAATCGTTTACTTGCTTCCTCCGGCTCCTCGTCGACTGGTTCCGCTGCTGCTGTGACTGCATCCACTTCTCCACCACCGCAGGCATCTACATAGTCAGGTACATCTTCGTGGGTTCTGGATTTTGGAGCCTCCTTCCATATGTCCTCTGATTCTTCCGTGCTGTCTTCTCTCCGACCTCTTGATTCGCTTGTTAATGTTCTTACCACCGATGGCACACCTCTTCCTGTTGCTAGTCGTGGTCTTCTTTCCACTCCATCTTTTTCTGTTCCTAGTGTTTCACATGTTCCTCGCCTTACCATGAACCTTTTTTCTGCTGCCCAACTTACTGATTCTGGTTGTCGTGTCATTCTTGATACCGAGTCTTGCTCCATTCAAGATCGTCGCACCAAGGCTTTGGTTGGTGCTGGCCCACGGCGCCGTGAGTCAGAGGGCCTTTGGGAGGTTGACTGGCTTTGTGTTCCTTCCGCTGCCACCACTTCTGCCGGCTCCCATGCTCTTGCTGCCTCTTCGTCTGCGTCCTTCCAGCAGTGGCATCATCGCCTTGGTCACATCTTTGGCTCTCGCTTGTCCACTTTAGTTCCTCAGGGCCTCTTAGGGTTTGTATCTTGAGCTGTTTCTTTACATTGTAATGGTTGCAGACTGTTGGGGAACGTAGCAATAATTCAAATTTTTCTATGCATCACCAAGAACAATCTATGGAGTCTTCTAGCAACGAGATGGAAAAGAGTGCATCTACATACCCTTGTAGATCGCGAGCGGAAGCATTCAAGTGAACGGGGTTGATGGAGTCGTACTCGTCGTGATCCAAATCACCGATGACCGAGCGCCAAACGGACGGCACCTCCGCGTTCAACACACGTATGGTTGGGAAGACGTCTCCTCCTTCTTGATCCAGCAAGGGGAGGGAGAGGTTGATGGAGATCCAGCAGCACGACGGCATGGTGGTGGAAGCAGCGGGGATCTCGGCAGGGCTTCGCCAAGCTCAGCGAGAGGGAGAGGTGTCACGGGAGGGAGAGGGAGGCGCCAGGGGCTTGGGGTGCTGCTCCCATGCGCCTCCCCACTATATAAAGGGGTGGAGGGGCTGGTTTCTTGCCCTCCAAGTCCATTGGGGCGTTGGAATAGGTGGGGGAAAGAAATCCCATCATTTCCCTTCCCCACCGATTGTTATCCCCCCTTTTTAGGGATCTTGATCTTATCCCTTCGGGATATGATCGTATTCCTTCCAAGGTGGGATCTTGGTGCGCCTTGACCAGGGGTGTGGGGCCTTGCCCCCACTACCCACGTTCATGTGGGTCCCCCCATGCAGGTGGGCCCCACTTCGGAATCTTCTAGAACCTTCCCGGTACAATACCGAAAAATCCCGAACATTTTCCGGTGGCCAAAATAGGACTTCCCATATATAAATCTTTACCTCCTGACCATTCCGGAACTCCTCGTGACGTCCGGGATCTCATCCGGGACTCCGAACGACTTTCGGATTTCCGCATACTAATATCTCTACAACCGTAGCGTCACCGAACCTTAAGTGTGTAGACCCTACGGGTTCGGGAGACATGCAGACATGACCGAGACGACTCTCCGGTCAATAAACAACAGCGGGATCTGGATACCCATGTTGGCTCCCACATGTTCCACGATGATCTCATCAGATGAACCACGATGTCGAGGATTCAATCAATCCCGTATACAATTCCCTTTGTCAATCGGTACGTTACTTGCCCGAGATTCGATCGTCGGTATCCCAATACCTTGTTCAATCTCGTTACCGGCAAGTCACTTTACTCGTATCGTAATGCATGATCCCGTGACCAAACACTTGGTCACATTGAGCTCATTATGATGATGCATTACCGAGTGGGCCCACAGATACCTCTCCGTCATACGGAGTGAAAAATCCCAGTCTCGATTCGTGCCAACCCAACAGACACTTTTGGAGATACCCGTAGTGCACCTTTATAGCCACCCAGTTACGTTGTGACGTTTGGCACACCCAAAGCACTCCTATGGTATCCGGGAGTTGCACAATCTCATGGTCTAAGGAAATGATACTTGACATTTGGAAAAGCTCTAGAAAATGAACTACACGATCTTGTGCTATGCTTAGGATTGGGTCTTGTCCATCACATCATTCTCCTAATGATTTGATCCCGTTATCAATGACATAAATGTCCATAGTCAGGAAACCATGACTATCTGTTGATCAACGAGCTAGTCAACGAGAGGCTCACTAGGGACATGTTGTGGTCTATGTATTCACACATGTATTACGGTTTCCAGTTAATACAATTATAGCATGAACAACAGACAATTATCATGAACAAGGAAATGCAATAATAACCATTTTATTATTGCCTCTAGGGCATATGTCCAACAGTCTCCCACTTGCACTAGAGTCAATAATCTAGTTCACATCACCATGTGATTAACACTCAAAGTTCACATCGCCATGTGACTAATACCCAAGAGTTTACTAGAGTCAATAATCTAGTCCACATCACCATGTGATTAACACTCAATGAGTTCTAGGGTTTGATCATGTTATGCTTACGAGAGAGGTTTTAGTCAACGGGTCTGCAACATTCAGATCCGTGTGTGCTTTACAAATCTCTATGTCATCTTGTAGATATAGCTACCACGCACTACTTGGAGCTATTCCAAATAACTGCTCTACTATACAAATCCGGTTTACTACTCAGAGTCATCCGGATTAGTGTCATAGTTTGCATCGACATAACCCTTTACGACGAGCTCTTTTAGCACCACCATAATCGAGAAAATTCCTTAGTCCACTAGATACTAAGGATAAGTTCGACCGCTGTCATGTGATCCATTCCTGGATCACTCTTGTACCCCTTCACTAATTCATAGCAAGGCACACTTCAGGTGCGGTACACAGGATAGCATACTGTAGAGCCTACGTCTAAAGCATAGGGGACGACCTTCGTCCTTGCTCTCTCTTCTGCCGTGGTCAGGTCTTGAGTCTCACTCAATACTCACACCTTGTAACACAGCCAAGAACTCCTTTGCTGATCTATTTTGAACTCCTTGTAAATCCTATCACGGTATGCATTCATTTGAAAGTACTATCAAGCGTTTTGATCTATCCTTATAGATCTTGATGCTCAATGTTCAAGTAGCTTAATCCAGGTTTTCCATTGAAAAACACTTTTCAAATAACCCTGGATGCTTTCCAGAAATTCTACATCATTTTCGATCAACAATATGTCAACAACATATACTCATCAGAAATTCTATAGTGCTCCCACTCACTTCTTTGGAAATACAAGTTTCTCATAAACTTTGTAAAAACCCAAAATCTTTGATCATCTCATGAAAGCGTACATTCCAACTCCGAGATGCTTACTCCAATCCTTAGAAGGATTGCTGGAGCTTTGCATACTTGTTAGCATCTTTCAGGATTGACAAAACCTTCTGGTTGTATCACATACAACCTTTCCTCAAGAAAATCGTCGAGGAAACAATGTTTTGACATCCTATCTTCAAGATTTCATAAATAATGCAGTAACTGCTAAATATAATTCCAACAGACTCTTAACATCGCTACGAGTGAGAAAGTCTCATCGCAGTCAACTCCTTGAACTTGCCGGAAAACATCTTAACGACAAGTCGAGCTTTCTTAATGGTGACACTTACCATCATTGTCTGTCTTCCTTTTAAAATCCATCTGCACCCAACAGCCTTACGACCATCAAGTAGTTCTTCCAAAGTCTACACTTTGTTTTTATACATGGATCCTCTCTTGGATTTTATGGCCTCGAGCCATTCGTCGGAATCCGGGCCCACCATCGCTTCTCCACAGCTCATAGGTTCATCGTTGTCCAACAACATGACTTCCAAGACAGGATTACGTACCACTCTAAAGTAGTACGCATCCTTGTCATCCTATGAGGTTTGGTAGTGACTTGATCTGAAGCTTCATGATCACTATCATAAACTTCCACTTCAATTGGTGTAGGTGCCACAGGAACAACTTCCTGTGCCCTGCTACACATTAGTTGAAGTGACGGTTCAATGACCTCATCAAGTCTCCACCATCCTCCCACTCAATTCTTTCGAGAGAAACTTTTCCTCAAGAATGGACTCGTTTCTAGAAACAATCACTTTTGCTTCCAGATCTGAAATAGGAGGTATACCCAACTGTTTTGGGTATTCTATGAAGATGCATTTATCCGCTTTGGGTTCGAGCTTATCAGCCTGAAACTTTTTCACATAAGCGTCGCAGCCCCAAACTTTTAAGAGACGACAGCTTAGGTTTCTCTAAACCATAGTTCATACGGTGTCGTCTCAATGGAATTGCGTGGTGCCCTATTTAAAGTGAATGCGGTTGTCTCTAATGCCTAACCCATAAACGATAGTTGTAATTCGATAAGAGACATCATGGTATGCACCATATCCAATAGGGAGCAGTTATGATGTTCGGACACACCATCCCAATATGGTGTTCCAGGCGGTATTAGTCGTGAAACAATTTCCACAACTTCTTAATTGTGTGCCAAACTCGTAACTCAGATATTCATCTCTATGATCATATCACAGACATTTTATCCTCTTGTCACGACGATCTTCAACTTCACTCTGAAATTACTTGAACCTTTCTATAATTCAGACTTGTGTTTCATCAAGTAAATATTCTCAGCATCTACTCAAATCATCTGTGAAGTAAGAACATAACGCCACTGCGTGCCTCAGCACTCATTGGACTGCACACATCAAATGTATTACTTCCAACAAGTTGCTCTCTTGTTCCATCTTACTGAAAACGAGGCCTTTCAGTCATCTTGCCCATGTGGTATGATTTGCATGTCTCAAGTGATTCAAAATCAAGTGAGTCCAAATGATCCATCTGTATGGACTTTCTTCATGCATATATACTAATAGACATGGTTCGCATGTCTCAATCTTTTCAAAAACGAGTGAGTCCAAAGATCCATCAACATGGAGCTTCTTCATGCGTTTTATACCAATATGACTCAAGTGGCAGTGCCACAAGTATGTGGTACTATCATTACTATCTTATATCTTTTGGCATGAACATGTGTATCACTACGATCGAGATTCAATAAACCATTCATTTTAGGTGCAAGACCATTGAAGGTATTATTCAAATAGACAGAGTAACCATTATTCTCCTTTAATGAATAACCGTATTGCGATAAACATAATCCAATCATGTCTATGCTCAACGCAAACACCAAATAACAATTATTCAGGTTTAACCCCAATCTCGATGGTAGAGGGAGCATGCGATGCTTGATCACATCAACCTTGGAAACACTTCCAACACATATCGTCATCTCACCTTTAGCTAGTCTCCGTTTATTACGCAGCTTTTATTTCGAGTTACTAACACTTAGCAACCGAACCGGTATCTAATACCCTGGTGCTACTAGGAGTACTAGTAAAGTACACATTAATATAATGTATATCCAATATACTTCTGTCGACCTTGCCAGCCTTCTCATCTACAAAGTATCTAGGGTAGTTCTGCTTCAGTGACCGTTCCCCTCATTTCAGAAGCACTTAGTCTCGGGTTTGGTTTCAACCTTGGGTTTCTTCACTAGAGCAGCAACTGATTTGCCATTTCATGAAGTATCCCTTCTTGCCCTTGCCCTTCTAGAAACTAGTGGTTTTACTAACCATCAACAATTGATGCTCCTACTTGATTTCTACTTTTGCGGTGTCAAACATCGCGAGTTGCTCAAGGATCATCATGTCTATCCCTGATATGTCATAGTTCATCACGAAGCTCTAATAGCTTGGTGGAAGTGACTATGGAGAACCATCACTATCTCATCTGGAAGATTAACTCCCACTCGATTCAAGTGATTGTAGTACTCAGACAATCTGAGCACATGCTCAACGATTGAGCTTTTCTCCCTTAGTTTGCAGGCTTAAGAAACTTGTCAGAGGTCTCATACCTCTTGACGTGGGCACTAGTCTGAAATCCCAATTTTAGTCTTTGGAACATCTCATATGTTCTGCGACGTTTCAAAACCGTCTTTGGTGCCACAATTTTAAACCGTTCAACATTACGCACTAAACTATCACGTAGTCATCAAAACGTGTATGTCAGATGTTCGCAACATCCACAAACGACGCTCGAGGTTCAGCACACCGAGCGGTGCATTAAGGACATAAGCCTTCTATGCAGCAGTGAGGACAATCCTCAGTTTACGGACCTAGTCCGCATAATTGCTACTATCAACCTTCAACTAAATTTTCTCTAGGAACATATCTTAGTAGAACTAAAGCATAAGCTACCACATTATTTGCGAAGACCTTTTGACTATGTTCATGATAATTAAGTTCATCTGATTATTTAATGAACTCCCACTTAGATAGACATCCCTCTACTCATCTAAGTGATACATGATCCGAATCGACTAGGCCGTGTCCGATCATCACGTGAGACGGACTAGTCATCATCGGTGAACATCTCCATGTTGATCGTATCTACTATACGACTCATGTTTGACCTTTCGGTCTCTTGTGTTCCGAGGCCATGTCTGTACATCCTAGGCTCGTCAAGTCAACCTAAGTGTTTTGCTTGTGTTCCGAGGCCATGTCTGTACATGCTAGGCTCGTCAACACCCGTTGTATGCGAACGTTAGAATCTATCACACCCGATCATCACGTGGTGCTTCGAAACAACGAACCTTCGCAACGGTGCACAGTTAGGGGGAACACATCTCTTGAAATTTTAGTGAGGGATCATCTTATTTATGCTACCGTCGTTCTAAGAAAATAAGATGTAAACATGACAAACATCACATGCAAATCATAAAGTGACATGATATGGCCAATATCATCTTGCGCCTTTGATCTCCATCTTCGAGGCGCGGCATGATCACCTTCGTCACCGGCATGACACCATGATCTCCATCATCGTGTCTTCATGAAGTTGTCTCGCCAACTATTACTTCTACTACTATGGCTAACAGTTAGCAATAAAGTAAAGTAATTACATGGCGTTTTCATTGACACGCAGGTCATACAATAAATTAAGACAACTCCTATGGCTCCTGCCGGTTGTCATACTCATCCACATGCAAGTCATGATTCCTATTACAAGAACATGATCAATCTCATACATCACATATATAATTCATCACATCCTTTTGGCCATATCACATCACATAGCATACCCTGCAAAAACAAGTTAGACGTCTTCTAATTGTTGTTGCATGTTTTACGTGGCTGCTATGGGTTTCTAGCAAGAACGTTTCTTACCTACGCAAAAGCCACAACGGTGATATGCCAATTGCTATTTACCCTTCATAAGGACCCTTTTCAGCGAATCTGATCCAACTAAAGTGGGAGAGACAGACACCTGCTAGCCACCTTATGCATCAAGTGCATGTCAGTCGGTGGAACTTGTCTCACGTAAGAGTACGTGTAAGGTCGGTCCGGGCCGCTTCATCCCACAATGCCGCCGAATCAAGATAAGACTAGTAACGGCAAGCAAATTGAACAAATCATCGCCCACAACTACTTTGTGTTCTACTCGTGCATAGAATTGTGACGCCCGGATAATCAAGCTACAGTAACCTCTGCTAATGATGCCACGTCACGTCGATTACTGTTGCTAATCTCGCGTTAGTTCAAAACCGATTCAAAATTCAAAATTCAAAAACAAGTCAAACAATTAAAGTTTTCAAAGGTCAAAACTAAAATATTCCAGGTGTGACAAATAATACCTAGATAATAATGGTGGAGAAACCAACATCCTTAAAAATGTTTGAATGTCCTAACATAAATAAAACAGTGGCAAAATAATTAATTAAATGCCTTTTATCATTTATAAAATATCAAACTATTTTAGTTAGGAGTGAGACTTTTTGTGGCAGTGGGTTAAACCATAACACTAATTTAGAAACTATTTTCCTAATTTATAAAACTAAGATAAATAGAAAACAAAATAGAAAACTACTAAAAAGAAAAGAAAATGCAACACAGAAAACAAAACAAAGCTAAAAAAAAAGAGAGCGAACCCCCCCACTGGGCTCCGGCCCAGCAGGCCACAGCCCCACTGGGCCAAACCACCAGGCCCAGCCGGCCACTCCCCCCCACTCCCCTTATCCACTCACCCGAAACCCTAAACTACCCCACGCACCCACTCCCCCCCCACATCGGCCTCTCCTTCCCGATCTGGATCGGGATCGCCCCGATCCCGCGCCCCCCCCCCCCCCCCCCGCGACCTCGACGATGGCGCCCGTCGCCGGCGCCACCTCGCCCCGACGCCGCCCCTTCGTCGTCCTCCTCCCCGAGCCCACAGACCCCGATCCCGCGTCGCCGCCCGGAGGCCCTCGCCGTCGCGCTCGCCCCGCCGCCCGGATCGCCGTCGCCACCGTAGCTCCCCGTCGGCCAGCATCCTCTACGCCGCCGTCCCCGCCATCCCCCTCGACCCCCGCTGCCACGAGCCCTACACCCCCCCACGTGAGCGCTCCCCTCTCCTCTACCCCTGCCCCGGCTCGACCGCTCCGCGCGCTCCTCCGTTGCGCCCCGCCGCGGCCAGCGCCCTCCTCCTCTCCCCTCTTCCCCTGTCACCGCGCGCCCGAGGTCGTGCTCGCTCGCGGCCTCCCCGCGCTCGTCGCGCCTCCTCTGGATGGCCATCGCGCCCGAGCCGTTCCCCGTCGTCGCCTCGCCGTACACGGCCGCCCGACCGCGCCCTGGCGCCCGTGCCTCGTCCCGGCCGTCTGGCTCGACCACGGCCACTCCCCTATGGCCCGCAGCCCCGCTCCGGCGCCGCCCTGCTGCTCTCCCGCCGGCGTCTCCCTCCGGTGACCGCCCGGCCTTGCTGGCCTCGACCGCCACGGTGCCCCTGGGCGTGCGCCCGATTGGGTCGCGCCCGAAACCGTCGCCCGCACCCATTAAACCCTGGGCCACTGGACAATGGGGCCCAGCCCACTGGAACGTTTTATAAAAAAATTAATATATATATATAAATAAATAATAAAAAACAATAAAAATAAAATAAAAATAAATAATAATAATAATAAATTAATAAATAAATAAATAAAATAAAATAAAAATAAAATTAATTAATTAATTAATTAACTAAATTAATTAAGTTAATTAATCTTATTTAAATTAATCTAATTAGATAATTAATTTAATTAAACAGTAATTATTTAGCTAAACCCTAATTAACCTAAACGGAGAATGACAGGTGGGTCCCAGTGGACCCACATGTCAGTTTGACTTAGTCAACCCCAGTTGACTGCTGATGTCAACATGACATCATGCTGATGTCATAAATCCATTTTCGAATTAATTTAAATAATTAATTAAATTTCAGAAATTAATAAAATCTTTAGAAAATCATATCTTTTAATCCGTAACTCGGATTAAAATATTTTCAACATGAAAGTTGCTCAGAACGACGAGACGAATCCAGATACGCAGTCCGTTCGTCCACCACATGTCCCTAGCATAGTGAACCTGCAACATTTCACCTCCGGTTCATCTGTCCGAAAACGTGAAACACCGGGGATATTTTCCCGGATGTTTCCCCCCTTCACCGGTATCGCTTACTACCGCGTTAGGGCATACCTAGCACCGCGTTTTGCCTCCTTATGTTTTGTGATGCTTTGTTTGCTCCGTATTTACTGTTTCTTCCCCCTCTTCTCTCCGGTAGACTACGAGACCGACACTGGTGCTGCCCAGTTCGACTACGGAGTTGACGACCCCTCCTACTTGCCAGAGCAACCAGGCAAGCCCCCCCCCCCTTGATCACCAGATATCGCCTATTCTTTCTCTATACTGCTTGCATTAGAGTAGTGTAGCATGTTACTGCTTTCCGTTAATCCCATCCCGATGCATAGCCTGTCATTGTTGCTACAGTTGTTACCCTTACCTGCTATCCTACTTCTTAGTATAGGATGCTAGTGTTCCATCAGTGGCCCTACACTCTTGTCCGTCTGCCATGCTATACTACTGGGCCGTGATCACTTCGGCAGGTGATCACATGTATATATTATATACTATATACATGACACATGTGGTGACTAAAGTCGGGTCGGCTCGTTGAGTACCCGCAAGTGATTCTGAAGAGGGGGCTGAAAGGACAGGTGGCTCCATCCCGGTAGAGGTGGGCCTGGGTTCCTGACGGCCCCCGACTGTTACTTTATGGCGGAGCGACAGGGCAGGTTGAGACCACCTAGGAGAGAGGTGGGCCTGGCCCTGGTCGGCGTTCGCGGATACATAACACGCTTAACGAGTTCTTGGTATTTGATCTGAGTCTGGCCATTTGGTCTATACGCACTAACCATCTACGTGGGAGTAGTTATGGGTATCCCGACATCGTGGTATCAGCCGAAGCTCTTTTGACGTCAGCAACTGAGTGGCGCGCGCCGCATTGGACCGTAAGCTCGCGCTTGTATTAAGGGGGCTAGGTCTGCTTCCGGCCGCGTACGCAACGTGCAGGTGTGCATAGGGCGATGGGCCCAGACCCCTGCGCGCATAGGATTAGACCGGCGTGCTGACCTCTCTGTTGAGCCTAGGTGGGGCTGCGACGTGTTGATCTTACAAGGCCGGGCATGACCCAGAAAAGTGTGTCCGGCCAAATGGGATCGAGCGTGTTGGGTTATGTGGTGCACCCCTGTATGGGAAGTTTATCTATTCGAATAGCCGTGTCCCTCGGTAAAAGGACGACCCGGAGTTGTACCTTGACCTTATGACAACTAGAACCGGATACTGAATAAAATACACCCTTCCAAGTGCCAGATACAACCCGGTGATCGCTCTCTAACAGAGCGACGAGGAGGGGATCGCCAGGTAGGATTATGCTATGCGATGCTACTTGGAGGACTTCAATCTACTCTCTTCTACATGCTGCAAGATGGAGATGTCCAGAAGCGTAGTCTTCGACAGGACTAGCTATCCCCCTTTTATTCTGGCATTCTGCAGTTCAGTCCACTGATATGGCCCTTTACACATATACCCATGCATATGTAGTGTAGCTCCTTGCTTGCGAGTACTTTGGATGAGTACTCACGGTTGCTTTTCTCCCTCTTTTCCCTTTTTCTATACCGGATTGTCGCAACCAGATGCTGGAGTCCAGGAGCTAGAGATCCCGAGGATGATTCTACATGGAGTTCGGCTTCGAGGAGTAGTTAGGAGGTCCCAGGCAGGAGGCCTTGCCTTTTCGATCGTTGCTACTTTTGTGCTAGCCTTCTTAAGGCAAACTTGTTTAACTTATGTCTGTTCTCAGATATTGTTGCTTCCGCTGACTCGTCTGTGATCGAGCACTTGTATTCGAGCCCTCGAGGCCCCTGGCTTGTATTATGATGCTTGTATGACTTATTTATGTTGTAGAGTTGTGTTGTGATATCTTCCTGTGAGTCCCTGATCTTGATCGTACACATTTGCGTGCATGATTAGTGTACGGTCAAATCGGGGGCGTCACAAGAATCTACGCATAGACCTGGCTCATGATGCCACTGTTGGGGAACGTAGCAATAACTCAAATTTTTCTATGCATCACCAAGAACAATCTATGGAGTCTTCTAGCAACGAGACGGAAAAGAGTGCATCTACATACCCTTGTAGATCGCGAGCGGAAGCGTTCAAGTGAACGGGGTTGATGGAGTCGTACTCGTCGTGATCCAAATCACCGATGACCGAGCGCCGAACGGACGGCACCTACGCGTTCAACACACGTACGGTTGGGAAGACGTCTCCTCCTTCTTGATCCAGCAAGGGGAGGGAGAGGTTGATGGAGATCCAGCAGCACGACGGCATGGTGGTGGAAGCAGCGGGGATCTCGGCAGGGCTTCGCCAAGCTCAGCGAGAGGGAGAGGTGTCACGGGAGGGAGAGGGAGGCGCCAGGGGCTTGGGGTGCTACTCCCATGCGCCTCCCCACTATATATAGGGGTGGAGGGGCTGGTTTCTTGCCCTCCAAGTCCATTGGGGCGTTGGCAAAGGTGGGGGAAAGAAATCCCATCATTTCCCTTCCCCACCGATTGTTATCCCCCCTTTTTAGGGATCTTGATCTTATCCCTTCGGGATATGATCTTATTCCTTCCAAGGTGGGATCTTGGTGCGCCTTGACCAGGGGTGTGGGGCCTTGCCCCCACTACCCACGTTCATGTGGGTCCCCCCATGCAGGTGGGCCCCACTTCGGAACCTTCTAGAACCTTCCCGGTACAATACCGAAAAATCCCGAACACTTTCCGGTGGCCAAAATAGGACTTCCCATATATAAATCTTTACCTCCGGACCATTCCGGAACTCCTCGTGACGTCCGGGATCTCATCCGGGACTCCGAACGACTTTCGGATTTCCGCATACTAACATCTCTACAACCCTAGCGTCACCGAACCTTAAGTGTGTAGACCCTACGGGTTCGGGAGACATGCAGACATGACCGAGACGACTCTCCGGTCAATAACCAACAGCGGGATCTGGATACCTATGTTGGCTCCCACATGTTCCACGATGATCTCATCGGATGAACCACGATGTCGAGGATTCAATCAACCCCGTATACAATTCCCTTTGTCAATCGGTACGTTACTTGCCCGAGATTCGATCGTCGGTATCCCAATACCTTGTTCAATCTCGTTACCGGCAAGTCACTTTACTCGTACCGTAATGCATGATCCCGTGACCAAACACTTGGTCACATTGAGCTCATTATGATGATGCATTACCAAGTGGGCCCAGAGATACCTCTCCGTCATACAGAGTGACAAATCCCAGTCTCGATTCGTGCCAACCCAACAGACACTTTCGGAGATACCCGTAGTGCACCTTTATAGCCACCCAGTTACGTTGTGACGTTTGGCACACCCAAAGCACTCCTATGGTATCCGGGAGTTGCACAATCTCATGGTCTAAGGAAATGATACTTGACATTTGGAAAAGCTCTAGAAAATGAACTACACGATCTTGTGTTATGCTTAGGATTGGGTCTTGTCCATCACATCATTCTCCTAATGATGTGATCCTGTTATCAATGACATCCAATGTCCATAGTCAGGAAACCATGACTATCTGTTGATCAACGAGCTAGTCAACGAGAGGCTCACTAGGGACATGTTGTGCTCTATGTATTCACACATGTATTACAGTTTCCAGTTAATACAATTATAGCATGAACAACAGACAATTATCATGAACAAGGAAATGCAATAATAACCATTTTATTATTGCCTCTAGGGCATATTTCCAACACAGACTTGGCAACCAGACTTAGTTACCTTATCCTACCAGTGAGTGGGTCTCTCAACGTCCTTTTGACTTAGTTCATTCTGATGTCTGGGGTTCTGCTCCCTTTGATTCGAAAGGTGGTCATCGCTACTATATCTTGTTTATTGATGATTTCTCTCGCTACACTTGGCTGTACTTCATGAAATCTTGTAGCGAGGTTCTCTCTATATACAAACGCTTTGCTGTCATGGTTCACACCCAGTTTTCCACGCCCATTCATACTTTTCGTGCTGACTCTGCTGGTGAGTTTATCTTCCAGCTGTTGCGTGGTTTTCTTGCGGAACAGGGTACTCTTACCCAGTTCTCATGTCCTGGTGCTCATGCTCAGAATGGCGTTGCCGAACGTAAGCATCGTCATCTACTTGAGACGGCTCGTGCGCTGATGATTGCAGCTTCCCTTCCACCCCACTTTTGGGTTGAGGCTATTTCTGCATCCACCTATATCATCAACATTCAGCCATCGACTGCTGTGCAGGGTGGTATTCCTATGGAGTGTCTCACCGGTCGCCCTCCTGACTACTCAGCTCTCCGTATGTTTGGATGTGTGTGCTATGTCCTTCTTGCCCCGCGAGAACGCACCAAACTGACTGCTCAGTCGGTTGAATGTGTTTTCCTTGGCTATAGTGATGAGCACAAGGGCTATCGCTGTTGGGATCCTGTTGGTCGTTGTTTGCGCATCTCGCGTGATGTGACCTTTGACGAGTCCCGCTCTTACTACCCACGCCTTCTTCTTCGAGCTTCTCTGTGGACGATATTTCTTTTCTTCTTCTCCCCAATACACCCGGCTATGTGCCTCATGTTTCACCTCCTCCTCCTGCACCTCTCATTCCTTCTTCTTCCCCACCGACACCATCTTCCACATCCTCCTCCTCCACCTCTCCACCATCATCTCCAGTCCGTCGCCCCCTCTCACCGTTTCCTCTCCACTATACTCGTCGCCCTCGTTCTGAGGATGCTTCTCCTGACGCGCCTTCCACCTCTGGTGCACCTCCCTTCACGCCTCCCCCGGCTCATAACCTCCATGCTCGGCCTCGCCCCCTGCCTGATCGGTACGGTCTCTCTGTTATTGCTGAGCCCACTTCCTATCAGACTGCCATGACTCAGCCTGAATGGCAGCTTGCGATGGCCGAAGAGCTTGCTGCCCTTGAGCGCTCTGGCACATGAGGATCTGGTCTCCCTTCCATCCGGTGTTCGTCCCATCACCTGCAAGTGGGTCTACAAGATTAAGACTCGCTCTGATGGTTCTCTTGAGCACTACAAAGTGCGTCTTGTGGCCCGTGGTTTTCAGCAGGAGCAGGGACGCGATTATGATGAGACATTCGCTCCTGTGGCCCACATGACCACTGTCCGCACTCTTCTTGCTGTGGCTTCTGTTCGTCATTGGTCTATCTCCCAACTTGATGTTCAGAACGCCTTTCTCAATGGCGAGTCACGTGAGGAGGTTTATATGAAGCCACCACCGGGGTACTATGCTCCTGATGGTATGGTCTGTAGACTTCGCCGCTCCCTCTATGGTCTGAAACAGGCCCCTCGCGCCTGGTTTGAGCGCTTCGCCTCTGTGATGACTGCCGTTGGTTTCTTGCCCAGTGATCATGATCCCGCATTGTTTGTTCACACGTCTCCTCGTGGTCGGACCCTTCTCCTTCTCTATGTTGACGACATGATCATCACGGGTGATGACTCTGACTACATTGCCTTTGTTAAGGCTCGTCTTCGCGACCAGTTCCTCATGATTGATCTTGGTCCACTTCGCTATTTTCGTGGGATATTGAGATCTCCTCAACCTCTGATGGCTTCTACATCTCCCAAGAAAAATATATTCAGGATCTTCTTGCTCGCGCTGCTCTCGGTGATGAGCGCACTGTTGTGACTCCTATGGAGCTCAACGTTCAGCTTCGTGCCTCTGATGGTGACCCTCTTCCTAATCCCACTCGCTATCTTCAGCTTGTTGGCAGTCTTGTCTATGCTATTACGCGTCCTGACATCTCCTATCCTGTCCACATCTGATGGTGACCCTCTTCCTAATCCCACTCGCTATCTTCACCTTGTTGGCAGTCTTGTCTATGCTGTTACGCGTCCTGACATCTCCTATCCTGTCCACATCCTGAGTCAGTTTGTTTCAGCCCCCACCTCTGTCCACTATAGTCATCTCCTCCGTGTTCTACGATATCTTCATGGCATGATCTCTCAGCGCATTTTCTTTCCCCACTCCAGCTCTCTTGAGCTCCAGGCCTTCTCTGATGCTACCTGGGCTAGTGATCCCTCTGATCGACGCTCGCTGTCTGCTTATTGTGTCTTTCTTGGTGGCTCTCTTATTGCCTGGAAGACAAAGAAACAGACTGCAGTTTCTCGCTCGAGTACAGAGGCTGAGTTGCGAGCCATGGCTATGTTGACAGCAGAGGTGATTTGGTTACGGTGGTTACTTGAGGATTTTGGTGTGTCTGCTACTACTTCGACTCCCTTACTGTTAGACAGTACCAGTGCTATCAGTATTGCGCGTGACCCGGTGAAGCATGAGCTCACCAAGCACATCGGTGTGGATGCCCACTTTGTGCGTGCCGCTGTGCAGGATCAGACTCTCGCTCTTCACTATGTGCCCTCTGAGTTACCGTTGGCGGACTTCTTCACGAAGACACAGACTCGAGCGCAGCATGGCTTTTTCCTCTCCAAACTCAGTGTTGTTGATCTACCATGAGTTTGAGGGGGGTGTTAGATGTGTATACTCCTTTTTCGGTATATCCCCATTGTATAAGGGGTTTCCTGCACTTTAACACACATGTATATATAATGACCTTTAGCCCTAAATGAATACTAGTTGCTGTTCATCTAACAGGTGCTACATATCCACTTCCCTCGAAGTAGCAACAGTTGATGATCAGCACGCGCAAGAAGAAGCTGCCAACACTTGCAGATTTTTCTCCCATTTTATTTGAAAAAAGACTTTTCTTCTGAGACCGAAGATACTAGTGCAGGCGAACACTCACCTGACGAGAGAATTGATAATGTGGATCCTTCAATGTGCCAAATTGATCGCTAAGATAACACTTCAGTTATAGCAATATTAGTTAGTGTCCATGCAAAAATACGAATCCAACATTTCAAGATCTAGAAGGCTAAAATTAATTAGCTTCGTAATGGGAAGAAGTCGAGTAACGTATCACATGATCTGCACACAAGGATGAATATTTAGTAGCCCATTTGAAACTGTAACATCTTGTATTTTTAAGGATGACCCCTTGGGTCGATCATTCAGCTGCAGTCAGCAGGAGAAAGAATGCAGTTACAAAAGTGACCTTGAATGTAACAGTCCTAGGATGATGTGATGTCAAAATACTAGCTGCTCAACTAGAAACAAAACTGTTTGCACACTGTTGGGAATAAATCGTGACGGAGCATGGTGCGATCGGCGTCAGTGCGCCAGGTCGGGTCTGTGGCGGTGCGTCAGGTTGGGTCCGCGGGCTGGGTCACGGCCGTAAGTGTACGTGTGTGGGCATGTGTGTATGACGTGGTGCTACAGCCGCGTGAGCTAGCTAGCTAGGTGGATTAGCCATGTATTACGGGCGGCCGCAGTGTGCGCGTTGGAGCGTGTTGTGTGAGGCCGAAGCGTTCGCATCAAGCACCGTGCATGTGGTTAGCTAGTAGTTAGTTCGTGGGTTCATTAGCTGGACGCCCAGGTCGTGTGGCTTAGTGGCCAGCGTGGTGGACCGGCTATGCATGCGTGGGTGAGGCTACTTAGGCCTTGTATAATGCAAGATGCTTAGGGGGTGCTTAGATAAATAAATCGGATTTTTCAGAAGCATGGGTGCCATTTTTACAGAAGAGACGCCTAATTAAGCGTCTACCCTATAAAAATAAGCACCGGTGCTTAGAGAAAACCTGATTTATTTTCCTAACCACCTCCCATAAGCACCTTGCATTGTACAAGGCCTTAAAGATTTGTAAGCTGATTCTTTTGAGAACAGGGAAAAGGAGGCGTTGGTGCGCCAGGGCGTTGGTCGCCAGAAAACTATCTTCTTGTGTTCTTTCGTCTACCTCCGACAGAGAGCAAGTTTAGGGTCAGCTCCTACACACACAAGGAAGGAAAGTATGCAGCAGAATTCTTCAGAGGTGATATATCACAACTAGCAACCGTTAGAACAGCAAAATGTTCAGAGAAAGAAAGGCAGAGCGGCTCAATACTTGTACATGAGATCTATCTAGAAAGTTACTCAATAAACCATGTCATCATATGAACCATTTGGGCGTGAAGCATCTGCCTAAAATGAAAGTGGAAACTCCTAGAACAATTTTATGGGTTTTAAAGGTTACAAATCGAGAATAGCAAAATGACAGTCAAGAACTCAAGATGGTCATCAACATGAATGGAGCAACTAGGTTGGAAAGAATATACTGAAGTCCAATGCACTGCAAAAATTTAGGGATTCTTATTTCATTTACCACTGTTTTCTAACAATATATAAAGCTAAGTGTGTGTTCAACATAATATAAGAGTGTTTTAAAACTTCCTAATGAGTCTTAAGCTGAGCTTAGTACAATGTTATGTTGAATTCTTCATAAATATGGTAGAAGGGAATGAAACCTGTAATAAACATGTCAGGAAGAATATTGCCAAGACACAGTTAACGAAATCAGAGGTACACTCCAGGAGTGCCTGAGGAAACCGGATGCCTCTTAGTACAACCAGCAATTGAAAAGACCTTCTTTTTTCCCTTGAAATGCTTTGGTCAGGTAAAGCCACCTTTCCGACACATGTTCTAGTTGGTGAAATTTACTACCAAATCTCGTGTCGCCGAATTGATCAAGTTGCCGAGCTAACCTGAATAACTAACGTGGGCTTACTAGTTTGCCCCCTGATGGCCGAAAAAAAAGCAATTTTTAATAAAAGGTCAATGCATAACAAAGCTAAAACAGAGGACTTGATGGCTAAAAGATGTTTCAAGGGGAGTGGGAATAGCCAAGGCACAAAGTATGGGGGAGAGGTGCGACGTCACTGGGTGCTAAGTAGTACAGGTTGTAATTCTGATAATCTATTGCTAATTCCTGGTGCCTTCTATGCTTATATCTATCAAATTAGAAAAATGTAATGTGTAGAGATTTAATTAATCATGCACAAAATGGAACTAGATATTTCTGAGGAAGAGAAGCAAAATGTGGTTTGTGTTACTCATCTTTTGCTTAGCGAAGCCTTGCTCTTATAAAAGACTTGAGTGGTAGGCATTGATAAGAAGTTGTTCCTCCACTTTTAGATAACTTCTCAGAATCCGTTCATTATGACTTTGATCCTTGGGTAGGAAGTAGGTACGCGTGCTCTATCAATCAATCGTTTAAACAAACTATATATTCTTAATCCTTTCGTTTGGGACTAAATTATATTGAACTCTCCGTCTCAACATTAATTAAGATGATACATTTAGGCAAATCATAATTAATTCCCAACTAGTATAATACCCGTGCATTACCAACAATGTTTGACAAAACGAACACCGTGTGGACAATGACGGAGGTAGGGGGACTGGCAGAGCCATGACTCCCCCATGACCCCACATTTGCACATATATGTTTTTTTAAAAGGGATTGGCACATATATATATATATGCTTAATTTATGCACTTAACCCCTTAGACTTGTCAAAAAAATACATGTATTAGCATAACATGTCCCCTGTTATAAAAAGCTTGACTGATTTGACTCCCCCAATCTTTGATTCCTGGCCCCGCTACTGCATAGGGGCCGTCCACATCCAGCAGGAACATTCGACTAAACTAACGGAGATCCCGGCCGAACCTAATTCTGAATAAGTAATTTTTCTATGTTATCGCCCCATGGGTTGTTGACGTTAGGCTACCCTAAAACTGTTTAGTCCTTTATTATTTGATTATATTATTTATTTTTATTCTTCTCAAAAAAATTATTTTTATTGCAATCCTTTATTTTTCTGCTATATATGGCCTTCTTTTTAAAACATTATTTGAAACATAGCGTGCATAGCATCTGGAGGAGGCCGTCGCTATTTCGCTTAGGACGCCATGATGGAGTAGGTTAGAAGAGCAGCTGGTCTCGCCCAAGTTAGCAGTTACCTCCCATGGATTAATCAATTAAGCATGTGAAAAACGAAGATGCCGATCGATTCACAGATGTGATACCTTTGTTGGACAGACATGATGTTCACTGGTTACTAAAATTATTAGCTCAGAGTGCTTCATGATGTTTACTGATTTCGGTTAACTGATGAATTAGGAGAATGCACATTGACAACTAAGTATGACAACTTTCTTGTATCATTAGCATAAATCGCTAAATTATTTGTTCAGGGTACAACATGATGTTTTCACCTTTTTTTTCTTTTTTCATTATAGAGTTTTACCCTTCGGTCTGTACATCCAAGGATGCACACAATCATTATTATAATATTATTCAACAAACCATGAAAAAATTAATACTTGGATCAACTCAAAGGCTACTTCCTGGCGACCTCTTTCGTTACACCTACAAGCTTGATGAGGCGCCCTGACCTTGCACAAACACACACAGATGACGTACATCATGATGTTTACGCCGTATCAGCCGTATCGGCAGCTCGATATCCATCGCCCCCTCACGGCCTCTCTCCCCCGAGGAGGCGGCGCCGCGCCGCCCCCGGGGAGTCCCCGTCCACACCCCTCAGTCCTCCCCTCCATTGCCTCCTACTACCACCGCCGTCACTGATGACGCCGCGGGGCGAAGCCCTTGTGGTGAGGCGGCGGCGGCGGCGCTGTCCTCGACCGGTGGTAACGCGTGTGGGCATCGGCGTCCATCTCCCTCCTCCTCCAACGGCAGTGCCCAGCGGGTTGGCGGTGGCCAGGAGATCTCCGGCTGCCGTTTGAAGGATGAGATTTTGGCTGCGATGAGATCTGATCTGGGCCCGAGGGGTTTTGATCGAGATCCATTGCGGCTGCGCCTCATCTCGACAACGGCAAGAAGAGATCCCCCCTGGTTAATCTTCGCGGCACAAGGACGTCCGGGTCTCTTGGCCCGGGCATGGTGGTGGTGGCTGCCTTCTCCACCGAAGGCGGTTGGCCAGGCTGGTAGTGACGGAAATTTGACCCCACTATTAGCACCGTCGGCGAGTTGGGGAGACATAGTCGCCGGTGAAAACCGAGTCGACTCCAGTCATGGCGGGCGATGGCGGCGTCTATGTCGTTACCTTGATGAAGGCATCGTCAAGCACCTATCGTCAACCTGCTCGTGCCGCTCCGGGAGAAATCCTAAGATCTCCGGATCGGATGATGGCGGCGCTGCGGTGTCGTGTTCCCTATTGGGGGCATCATTTGTGGAGCGGCGCCGGATGGAGGAGGCGTCAGGTGGTGTGGCGTGCCTTCTCTCGCGTCGACGACGGCGGGTCTCGGCGGCATGGAGCAGCGGGGTCTCACCGGTGTGCGTGTGATGATGGACGAGCGCAGGATGGTGGCGTTGTCTGGCGTCGTGGTGGGTCAACGGCAGCTAGACCGCGCAAGGTAGATGCAACAGTACATCATTGAAGATGGTTTGGTGGCAGGTGGCTGCGGTGGACTCATACCCGGCAGTCGTCCTGGTTGAGGTGTGCCCCGGACTAGTGGGTGCCCCATACCCGGCAGGCGTCCTGGTTGGGACCTCATGTCTTAGATGTTAGGTTTGGCTGCGAGGTCTGTTTGGTACTAGGCCCAGACTATCAGCATCCCTACATCAACTGGATAGGAGTAGCGACAGATGTTGCCTAGACGGTGGCTTTAGTCTTACTGTTGTATGACTTTCTAAGGTCTTGTGTGAATAATTAATAAAATGGCTGCATGCATCATCCAAATGCAGAGTCCGGGGTCCTCCATTTAAAAAAAAATATGATGCAGGTTGAGAATTGGTGCTGCTGCCCCTAGCCAGACGCGTTGCTCGTCTCAAGTGAGTTATTTCAAGAAGCCAACGAGGGAGCAATAATAATCCAGATTCCATGTAATAAAGTCATGAGCGACCAGGAGGGACTCGTGACTCGATGTAGCGCCGCCAATGGATCCTCACCCGACCCTACCCCCGCTCCCGTGCAGTGCCGATGCGCCGCACTGGGGCGTCCACACCTCCCACCTCCGGTTCCCCAGCTACCACTCCCCTCTCCGCCGCTGCCGGCGAGGACGTGAGGGAAAAGCCCGAGTGGCTCGGTGGCGGCGGCCTTCTTCTCGCGTGTTAGCTGCTCAAGATCGCTGCAGCGATTCCGGTCTTTATATCCTCGGCGGTGATGGTGGACAACGATGGCTGGAGTGTGGCGGCGGGTCGGTAGCCGCAGCGACAAGTGGTGGTGGCGGCCATGTTGCAGCCGCTCAACCTCCGATTCGGCTTCGGATCAGGTGGCGATCCTGATCTTGATCTGCATCATGTGGGTGCTCGCGGCGGTGACCCTGGGCTTGGCGGTAGTGGTCATCTCCTCCGTCGGAGGTGGTCGTCCTGACGCTGGGTGGTCAGATCTCGAGATCCGTCATCTAGTCCCAACTGCGAGTCGGGGAGACATAGTTTTTGGTGGAAACCGAGCTGGCGGCGGCGTTCTGTGTCGTTACCTTGATGAAGGCACCGTCGTGTAACTACTGTCGACCCACTCGTGCTCCACCAAGGAAAACCTAGGATCTAGTATTCCAGATCAAACGATGGCGGCATTTCGGTGTCGTTTCTTTTTTGGGAGCATCATTTGTGGAGCAGTGCTGGAAGACAGAGGCAGGAGGTGGAGCGGCTTCGTCTTGCACGGAGCTTCGGTGGAGATGTCAAGTCATGCCTGGCCGACAGGTGCTACGCTATGTCATGCCTGTTCGGCAGGTGCTACGCACGGCAGATCTTCAAGAGACTTCAAGCTGCGTTGGCTGGTGATACTTGGCGGCATGGTGTTACGGTGTACCGGCGGCAACTGCGACGTGCTCAACATTTTGCACGCATGGAGGTGGTCCTATTGGGCGCCGTGGTGGTGTCGACGGATTGCTGGACTGGCAAGGATGATGCAGGTCTCTTTTCTGAAGATGGGTCAGCAGTTCGATGATGTTGGCGGCTTCTAAAACATGTACATGTAGTGTATGCTTTAGGTTTCCTGCACCGGCTATAGGTTCCGATACGTTATGTGGATTAATCAGCGACGACACCGGTTTTAGATATGAGAAGTGAGAGCACTCCATGTTATCGAGTTTGTAGGTGTGAGTGGTGACTTCGGGTGGTTTGATGTATGTTCTTGTGAGACCTTTGTTGAATAATTAATAAAAATGGTTGTATGCATCGATTGATGCAGAGGCAGGGGGTTTTAGCCTCCTTTTCTGAAAAAATGTAAAGTGGTGCGCTTTAATACCTATTTAACTCATCTATTAGGGTGGCACATTAACTCCATCAGTATTGTGTGTTCAAACAAAATAAGCATGGCCATAATCGAAGTATCTGCGGGCGCCGCGCTCTTCCTTGGATGCATCTCTTATGTGTGGTGCTCCTCCCATCTTCCTGCGGCCATGGCTTCGGAGGGAAACATTAAATCCGCGGGATCGGATGATGAAGGCGTCTTCACGGCGTGGTTCGCCGAGGCGGCCGTCTCGAGGGCGTTTGCTTGCCACACGGTAGTGAAGGCCTGAAGGGCGCCGTGGCCTCATGTGTGATCGACGATACGAGGAGAGATGGAGGAGCAGGGGAGCGGAGCTGGTGGGTGAGCTCGCTGCGCTGCTCGACGAGGACGAAGAGGAGAGAAGGAGGTGTCGGTGGCGGAGCCGGGGGGGAAAGGGGATCTGGCCAGGGGCGCGAGGCGAGCGAGGTGCTCAGGAAAATTTGCGTCCCAATTGGAATCTAGGGAACGCGCGGAAGTTACGGGGTGATTTATTTTGTTTCCTTATTTACAAAAGCAAGACTATTACCTAGCGTTAGATTTGGAGAAGATCAACAACGTTCGGCTGGTCTGATGTTGGAGTCTAATCAGACTATAGATACAAAGCGTTTCCCAATAATATTTCCCTTTATTTTGAAGAAAGCATAAGAAGGGGTATAAATAGGCGAGTATGTACAACAAAACTGCACACTTCCACGTTTTACAGAAACCACCATTAGAGCTGAATTAACTAAACTGAATGAGTTTCTTGTATGAGCAAAAGTACTAAACATTCAACTGTATGACCAATCAGATGATGCATATAACTGCTACATGCTATGTGGGAGTGGGAAAAACACTTCTTATAGATAATTTAAGCATCCAACAGTTGGTGTAAAACCTGAATTACTACAGTCAAATAACATATATGAAAAACAAAATAATGAAAAGAAAATTGATAGAAAACGCTCCACACATCAAAATATAGATATGTACGAACTGCTAGGATAGAAAATAAAGTATGGAATGCCCTGGAGAGGAGACTATTTACACGTGAAAGAAATGAGCTATCATACCGGAAATTAGGGTGCATGACTAAACATCCCACCAGGAATGAAAATGAGGCAAGCTACATGACTAAACATCCTACCAGGAGTCAATATGGCCTTGCAGGGAAGAGTGTGGTACGACAGGAACCTTCTAACCCGCTGGCCCTATTCCACTGGGACATTGTCATCCTCCATCTCCGCCTTATCGCCGTCATCATGGTAAGACGAGGAGGAGACTGGAGTCGTGAAGGATGGAGTAGTGTTTGGCTTCGCGGTTGCTTGTCAAGCTCCCCGTCATCCAATGTCCTAGATTGCGACTCCATCCAGATGTGTAAGAGTGTGAGTAAACCCTGATCAGACAGCCACCCTCCATGTTGCTACCTCTCTCCCGACGCCTATCACTCCCATACAACGGCTAGGTTGTTGAGACAGCGAGAGAAAAAGCGAAAGAGAGAAACTAGAAACCTACCATCATCGCTAATCCTTCCAATGCTAGGAAATTGACATTGCAAATAAGACGTTGCGACATGAAGGGACACTATGTAAATATGTATAGTCGGTAGCTGTACTTGAATTGTTTTGTAATGAAGGTGAGAGATTTGATGACATGGAGAGCATGCATGGGCCACGTACAATGTTAGGTGGGGAGAGTTATTCCAATTGTAGGTTCAAAATGCGAGTAGTATTAAACGATACAACTTAATTTATCTTCAAGGGGTCCGAATCCCTTTTTATAATTAATGACCATTTTCTAAACATATGAAAACACCTTTTTCGGTTACACAGTTATTTTTTAAAATATGTGAACACTTTTATTAATCACATAAACATTTTATAAAAACACGTGAACTCATTTTTAGAATAAATGTTTGTAGAAGTATGAGCATTTTTATATTTGTGAATAGTTCTAATTTTTTCTATTATCAAACTGATAATACATAAATGTGTAAGGTAAATGTATATTTCTTAGACTTGTGAATAATAACATGAATAAATTGTACCTAATCTTCTAATGGGCCATATTAATTGCAGCGCATTCCGCCCTGGCCATGCCTGGCTCCTGCTCGCTACATCATGATATATGAAAAGAAAATGAGAGCTTCTATTCGGCGCCTTAAGCGCCAACACATGTGCCGGCCCATTAGCACTTCGACCTGACTCGTCCGACAGCCTTGTTCGCTGCTGGTTTCAAGGAAAAACCAGTTGCTACAGGTTTGAGAAAAAAACTGATCAAGTTTTTACAGTTAACAAAAACCGCACATTCACAAACTATTCTTCTATTTTAAAAAATTTAATGCATTTAAAAATGTTCAGATATCTGAAAGAAAACATGTGTTTAAACAATGTTCATGAACATGATTTGTTTTAAATAAAATAAAAGGTTGTTCATGAATTTTGGAAAAATAAAAACCATAAATAAATGAATGGTAAAATGGAATTTTTTTGAAAAAGAACAATCACGGATTAAAAAATATTGGGAAAAAAAGAGGGAAGAAAAAAAAACGGAATGGAAGCTCCTAAAAATGTTCCAAATCTGGGATGGTGTGAGAAGCTTACATGGGCTGGCCCATAACAAAACTTATCGAGTTGTGGGCGCCCTGTACCGATAATGTATTATTAGGCGCAATCTCCAAAGAAAATGTGTTTGTTTGATGTCAGCATCCACGCCCCTCCCTACTCCCCGGCATGCTTAGGCTTGAAGATTTGAATCACTAATATAATAAGATTTGCTTATGAGATAGCCTACATGAAGATACTCTCGTCATATCCGGTTTGCCATTATCGAGGACTCCTCGGAGACGACCGACGGCCCGAGCGCTTCCCTAGGGTTCCTCCTCCATCTTCCTTGTTCCCCCCGCCGTCGCCGGTCACCGTCCCCTTCCGCCGCCGCCGGCCGCACGCGACTCGCCCCACCTTCCTCTCCCCCTCCCCCCTCCTCCGCCTCCCCATCCGCTCGCTCGCCCCTCCCCCCTCCCCCGTGGGCGACGAGCGGACCCCTGCTTCCTCCTCTCCTCCGGCCCCTCCTCCCCGTCCTTCTCCCCCCGCCGCCGGCGACGAGGTCTGCCGGGCCCTTCCCGCGCGGCGCCGGCGCCGGCGGGACGTTCTTTCCCCGCACACACATGGGGAGGCGCGGGGGCCTCCCGATGGCGGCGGTGCAGCTTGGCCAGCGGCGGTGCGGATCAGCGATGAGTTTCCCGTGGGCTTTGGGGTCCTCGGTGCGGCGGCACGGCCGTTGGCCACAAGGCGGCGTGGCAGTGCTGGTGGCCGGCAGCGCACCACTACTAGGGAAAACCGTAGTAGTTGTTGGGAATCGTAGCATAATTTTAAAATTTTCCTACGCTCACCAAGATGCATCTATGGAGTATACTAGCAACGAGGGGAAAGGAGTGCATCTACATACCCTTGTAGATCGCGAGCGGAAGCGTTCCAATGAACGTGGATGACGGAGTCGTACTCGTCGTGATCCAAATCACCGATGACCGAGTGCCGAACGGAAGGCACCTCCGCGTTCAACACACGTACGGTGCAGCGACGTCTCCTCCTTCTTGATCCAGCAAGGGGAAAGGAGAGGTTGATGGAGATCCAGCAGCACGAAGGCGTGGTGGTGGATGTAGCGGGTCTCGGCAGGGCTTCGCCGAGCTTCTGCGAGAGGGAGAGGTGTAGCAGGGGAGGAGGGAGGCGCCCAAGGTTGTGTCTTTGCTGCCCTCCCTCCCCCCTTTTATATAGGCCCCCTGGGAGGGGGGCGCCGGCCAGGGATCCCATCTGGATGGGGGGGGGCGGTGGCCAGGGGGGTGCCTTGCCCCCCAAGGCAAGTGGGAAGCCCCCCCACCCTAGGGTTTCCAACCCTAGGCGCATGGGGGGAGGCCCATGGGGGGCGCCCCAGCCCACTAAGGGCTGGTTGCCCTCCCACTTCTGCCCATGGGGCCCTCCGGGATAGGTGGCCCCACCCGGTGGACCCCCGGGACCCATCCGGTGGTCCCGGTACAATACCGGTAACCCCCGAAACTTTTCCGGTGGCCGAAACTTGACTTCCTATATATAATTCTTTACCTCCGGACCATTCTGGAAATCCTCGTGACGTCCGGGATCTCATCCGGGACTCCGAACAACTTTCGGGTTTCCGCATACTCATATCTCTACAACCCTAGCGTCACCGAACCTTAAGTGTGTAGACCCTGCGGGTTCGGGAGACATGTAGACATGACCGAGACGCCTCTCCGGTCAATAACCAACAGCGGGATCTGGATACCCATGTTGGCTCCCACATGTTCCACGATGATCTCATCGGATGAACCACGATGTCGAGGATTCAATCAATCCCGTATACAATTCCCTTTGTTAATCGGTATGTTACTTGCCCGAGATTTGATCGTCGGTATCCCAATACCTTGTTCAATCTCGTTACCAGCAAGTCTCTTTACTCGTACCGCAATGCATGATCCCGTGACTAACGCCTTAGTCACATTGAGCTCATTATGATGATGCATTACCGAGTGGGCCCAGAGATACCTCTCCGTCACACGGAGTGACAAATCCCAGTCTCGATCCGTGCCAACCCAACAGACACTTTCGGAGATACCCGTAGTGCACCTTTATAGTCACCCAGTTACATTGTGACGTTTGGCACACCCAAAGCACTCCTACGATATCCGGGAGTTGCACGATCTCATGGTCTAAGGAAAAGATACTTGACATTGGAAAAGCTCTAGCAAACGAAACTACACGATCTTTTATGCTATGCTTAGGATTGGGTCTTGTCCATCACATCATTCTCCTAATGATGTTATCCCGTTATCAATGACATCCAATGTCCATAGTCAGGAAACCATGACTATCTGTTGATCAACGAGCTAGTCAACTAGAGGCTTACTAGGGACACGTTGTGGTCTATGCATTCACACATGTATTACGATTTCCGGAAAATACAATTATAGCATGAACAATAGACGATTATCATGAACAAAGAAATATAATAATAACCATTTATTATTGCCTCTAGGGCATATTTCCAACAGTCTCCCACTTGCACTAGAGTCAATAATCTAGTTACATTGTGATGAATCGAACACCCATTGCGTCCTGGTGTTGATCATGTTTTACTCTAGGGAGAGGTTTAGTCAACGGATCTGCTACATTCAGGTCCGTATGTACTTTACAAATATCTATGTCTCCATTTTGAACACTTTCACGAATGGAGTTGAAGCGACGCTTGATATGCCTGGTCTTCCTGTGAAACCTGGGCTCCTTTGCAAGGGCAATAGCTCCAGTGTTGTCACAGAAGAGAGTCATTGGGCCCGACGCATTGGGAATCACCCCTAGGTCGGTAATGAACTCCTTCATCCAGACTGCTTCATGTGCTGCCTCCGAGGCTGCCATGTACTCCGCTTCACATGTAGATCCTGCCATGACGCTTTGCTTGCAACTGCACCAGCTTACTGCTCCTCCATTCAAAATATACACGTATCCGGTTTGTGACTTCGAGTCATCCAGATCTGTGTCGAAGCTAGCGTCGACGTAACCCTTTACGACGAGCTCTTCGTCACCTCCATAAACGAGAAACATATCCTTAGTCCTCTTCAGGTACTTCAGGATATTCTTGACCGCTGTCCAGTGTTCCATGCCGGGATTACTTTGGTACCTTCCTACCAAACTTACGGCAAGGTTTACATCAGGTCTGGTACACAGCATGGCATACATAATAGACCCTATGGCCGAGGCATAGGGGATGACACTCATTTTTTCTATCTTCTGCCGTGGTCGGGCATTGAGCCGTGCTCAATTGCACACCTTGCAATACAGGCAAGAACCCCTTCTTGGACTGATCCATATTGAACTTCTTCAATATCTTTTCAAGGTATGTACTCTGTGAAAGACCAATGAGGCGTCTTGATCTATCTCTATAGATCTTGATGCCTAATTGTTGGGGAACGTAGCAGAAATTCCAAATTTTCTACGCATCACCAAGATCAATCTATGGAGTTTACTAGCAACGAGAGGGAAGGAGTGCATCTACATACCCTTGTAGATCGCGAGCGGAAGCGTTCAAGAGAACGGGGTTGATGGAGTCGTACTCGTCGTGATCCAAATCACCGATGATCCTAGCGCCGAACGGACGGCACCTCCGCGTTCAACACACGTACGGAGCAGCGACGTCTCCTCCTTCTTGATCCAGCAAGGGGGGAGGAGAGGTTGATGGGGATCCAGCAGCACAACGGCGTGGTGGTGGAAGTAGCAGGGATCCCGGTAGGGCTTCGCCAAGCACTAACGGGAGGGAGAGGGAGCCGCCAGGGGCTAGGATATTGCTGCCCTCCCTCCCCCCACTATATATAGGGCCAAGGGAGAGGGGGGGCTCAGCCTTGGCCCTTCCTCCAAGGAAGGGTGCGGCCAGGGAGGAGTCCTTCCTCCCCAAGGCACCTCGGAGGTGCCTTCCCCCTTTAGGACTCTCCGTTTTTCTTATCTCTTGGCGCATGGGCCTCTTGGGGCTGGTGCCCTTGGCCCATATAGGCCAAGGCGCACCCCCTACAGCCCATGTGGCCCCCCCGGGGCTGGTGCACCCCCTTGGTGGACCCCCGGACCCCTTTCGGCACTCCCGGTACAATACCGATAAAGTGCGAAACTTTTCCGGCGACCAAAACAAGACTTCCCATATATAAATCTTTACCTCCGGACCATTCCGGAACTCCTCGTGACGTCCGGGATCTCATCCGGGACTCCGAAAAACTTTCGGGTTACCGCATACTAATATCTCTACAACCCTAGCGTCACCGAACCTTAAGTGTGTAGACCCTACGGGTTCGGGAGACATGCAGACATGACCGAGACGACTCTCCGGTCAATAACCAACAGCGGGATCTGGATACCCATGTTGGCTCCCACATGCTCCTCGATGATCTCATCGGATGAACCATGATGTTGAGGATTCAATCAATCCCGTATACAATTCCCTTTGTCCATCGGTATGTTACTTGCCCGAGATTCGATCATCGGTATCCCGATACCTTGTTCAATCTCGTTACCGGCAAGTCTCTTTACTCGTTCCGTAACACATCATCCCATGATCAACTCCTTGGTCACATTGTGCACATTATGATGATGTCCTACCGAGTGGGCCCAGAGATACCTCTCCGTTTACACGGAGTGACAAATCCCAGTCTCGATTCGTGCCAACCCAACAGACACTTTCGGAGATACCTGTAGTGCACCTTTATAGCCACCGAGTTACGTTGTGACGTTTGGTACACCCAAAGCATTCCTACGGTATCCGGAAGTTGCACAATCTCATGGTCTAAGGAAATGTTACTTGACATTAGAAAAGCTCTTAGCAAACGAACTACACGATCTTGTGCTAGGCTTAGGATTGGGTCTTGTCCATCACATCATTCTCCTAATGATGTGATCCCGTTATCAACGACATCCAATGTCCATGGTCAGGAAACCGTAACCATCTATTGATCAACGAGCTAGTCAACTAGAGGCTTACTAGGGACATGGTGTTGTCTATGTATCCACACATGTATTTGAGTTTCCTATCAATACAATTCTAGCATGGATAATAAACGATTATCATGAACAAGGAAATATAATAATAACCAATTTATTATTGCCTCTAGGGCATATTTCCAACAGTCTCCCACTTGCACTAGAGTCAATAATCTAGTCCACATCACCATGTGATTAACACTCACTGGTCACATCACCATGTGACCAACATCTAAAGTGTTTACTAGAGTCAACAATCTAGTTCACATCACTATGTGACTAACACTCAATGTGTTCTGGTTTGATCATGTTATGCTTGTGAGAGAGGTTATTAGTCAATGGGTCTGAACCTTTCAGATCCGTGTGCTTTATGAATATCTATGTCATCTTGTGGATGCTACCACGCGCTATTTGGAGCCATTTCAAATAATTGCTCTACTATACGTATCCGGTTTACTACTCAGAGTCATCCGGATTAGTGTCAAGGTTCGCATCGACGTAACCCTTTACGACGAACTCCCTTTCACCTCCATAATCGAGAAAATTCCTTAGTCCACTAGGTACTAGGGATAAGTTCGACCGCTGTCATGTGATCCTTTCCCGGATCACTATTGTACCCCTTGACCAACTCATGGCAAGGCACACTTCATGTGCGGTACACAGCATAGCATACTGTAGAGCCTACGTCTAAAGCATAGGGGACGACCTTCGTCCTTTCTCTCTCTTCTGCTGTGGTCAGGTCTTGAGTCTTACTCAATACTAACACCTTGTAACACAGCCAAGAACTCCTTCTTTGCTGATCTATTTTGAACTCTTTCAAAATCATGTCAAGGTGTGCGTTCTTTGAAATTATCATCAGGCGTCTTGATCTATCTCTATAGATCTTGATGCCCAATACGTAAGCAGCTTTATCCAGGTCTTCCTTTGAAAAACTCCTTTCAAACAACCCTTTATGCTTTCCAGAAATTTCACATCATTTCGGATCAACAATATGTCATTCACATATACTTATCAGAAATGTTGTAGCGCTCCCACTCACTTTATTGTAAATACAAGTTTCTAACAAACTTTGTATAAACCCAAAAACTTTGATCACTCCATCAAAGCGTATATTCTGACTCCGAGATGCTTGCTCTAGTCCATGGAAGGATCGCTGGAGCTAGCATACCTTTTAGCATCCTTAGGATCGACAAAACCTTTCTGATTGTATCACATACAACCTTTCCTTACGAAAACTGGTAAGGAAACTTGTTTTGACATCCATCTGCCAGATTTCATAAATGCAGCTAATGCTAACATGATTCCGACGGACTTAAGCATCGCTACGGATGAGAAAATCTCATCGTAGTCAACTCCTTGAACTTGTGGAAATACCCTTAGCCACAAGTCGAGCTTCATAGACTGTAACATTACCGTTCACGTCCGTCTTCTTCTTAAAGATCCATTTATCTCGGGTTTCATGGCTTCTAACCATTTGTCGGAATATGGGCCCACCATCGCTTCTCCATAGCTCGTAGGTTCATTGTTGTCTAACAACATGACTTTCAAGACAGGATCACGTACCACTCTGAAGTAGCACGCATCCTCGTCGTCCTACGAGGTTTGGTAGTGACTTGATCCGAAGTTTCATGATCACTATCATAAGCTTTCACTTCAATTGGTGTAGGTGCCACAGGAAACAACTTCTTGTGCCCTGCTATACACTAGTCGAAGTGACGGTTCAATAACCTTATCAAGTCTCCACCATCCTCCCACTCAATTCTTTCGAAAGAAACTTTTCCTCGAGAAAGGACTCGTTTCTAGAAGCAATTACTTTTGCTTCCAGATCTGAAATAGGAGGTATACCCAACTGTTTTGGGTATTCTTATGAAGATGTATTTATCCGCTTTGGGTTCGAGCTTATCAGCCTGAAACTTTTTCACATAAGCTTCGCAGCCCCAAACTTTTAAGAAACGACAAGTTAGGTTTCTCTAAATGGTGTCGTCTCAACGGAATTGCGTGGTGCCCCTTTTAAAGTGAATGCGGTTATCTCTAATGCCTAAACCCATAAACGATAGTGGTAATTTCGATAAGAGACATCATGGTATGCACCATATCCAATAGGGTGCAGTTATGATGTTCGGACACACCATCACACTATGGTGTTCCAGGTGGTATTAATTGTGAAACACTTTCCATAATGTATTTAATTGTGTGCCAAACTCGTAACTCAGATACTCATCTCTATGATCATATCACAGACATTTTATCCTCTTGTCACGACGATCTTCAACTTCACTCTGAAATTACTTGAACCTTTCAATAATTCAGACTTTGTGTTTCATCAAGTAAATACACTCAGCATCTACTCAAATCATCTGTGAAGTAAGAACATAACGATATCCACTGCATGCCTCAGCATTCATTGGACTGCATACATCAAAATGTATTACTTCCAATAAATTGCTCTCTTGTTCCATCTTACTGAAAACGAGGCCTTTCAGTCATCTTGCCCATGTGGTATGATTTGCATGTCTCAAGTGATTCAAAATCAAGTGAGTCCAAACGATCCATCTGCATGGAGTTTCTTCATGCATATATACGAATAGACATGGTTCGCATGTCTCAATCTTTTGAAAAACGACTGAGTCCAAAGATCCATCTACATGGAGCTTCTTCATGCGTTCTATACCAATATGACTCAAATTGCAGTGCCACAAGTATGTGGTACTATCATTACTATTTTATATCTTTTGGCATGAACATGTGTATCACTACGATCGAGATTCATTTTAGGTGCAAGACCATTGAAGGTATTATTCAAATAAACAGAGTAACCATTATTCTCCTTAAATGAATAACTGTATTGCGATAAACATAATCCAATCATGCTCAACGCAAACACCAAATCTCGATGGTAGAGGGAGCATGCGATGCTTGATCACATCAACCTTGGAAACACTTCCAACACATATCGTCTTCTCACCTTTAGCTAGTCTCCGTTTATTCCGCAGCTTTTATTTCGAGTTACTAACACTTAGCAACCGAACCAGTATCTAATACCCTGGTGCTGCTAGGAGTACTAGTAAAGTACACATTCATATAACGTATATCCAATATACTTCTGTCGACCTTGCCTGCCTTCTCATCTACCAAGTATCTAGGGTAGTTCCGCTTCAGTGACCGTTCCCCTCATTACAGAAGCACTTAGTCTCGGGTTTGGGTTCAACCTTGGGATTCTTCACTAGAGCAGCAAATGACTTGCTGTTTCATGAAGTATCCCTTTTGCCCTTGCCCTTCTTAAACTAGTGGTTTTACTAACCATCAACAATTATTGCTCCTTCTTGATTTCTACTTTCGCGGTGTCAAACATCGCGAATAGCTCAAGGATCATCATAACTATCCCTGATATGTTATAGTTCATCACGAAGCTCTACTAGCTTGGTGACAGTGACTATGGAGAACCATCACTATCTCATCTGGAAGATCAACTCCCACTCGATTCAAGCGATTGCGGTACTCAGACAATCTGAGCACATGCTCAACGATTGAGCTTTTCTCCCTTAGTTTGCAGGCTTAAGAAACTTGTCAGAGGTCTCATACCTCTTGACGTGGGCACTAGTCTGAAATCCCAATTTCAGTCTTCGGAACATCTCATATGTTCTGCGATGTTTCAAAACGTCTTTGGTGCCACAATTCTAAACCGTTAGCATTACGCACTGAACTATCACGTAGTCATCAAAACGTGTATGTCAGATGTTTCGCAACATCTACAGATGACGTTGAGGTTCAGCACACCGAGCGGTGCATTAAGGACATAAGCCTTTTGTGCAGCAATGAGGACAATCCTCAGTTCACGGACCCAGTCCGCATAATTGCTACTACCAACTTTCAACTAAATTTTCTCTAGGAACATATCTTAAACAGTAGAACTAAAGCGCAAGCTATGACATAATTTGCAAAGACTTTTTGACTATGTTCATGATAATTAAGTTCATCTGATTAATGAACTCCCACTCAGATAGACATCCCTCTAGTCATCTAAGTGATACATGATCCGAGTCAAACTAGGCCGTGTCCAATCATCACATGAGACGGACTAGTCATCATCGGTGAACATCTCCATGTTGATCGTATCTGCTATACGACTCATGTTCGACCTTTCGGTCTCTTGTGTTCCGAGGCCATGTCTGTACATGCTAGGCTCGTCAAGTCAACCTAAGTGTTTCGCATGTGTTCCGAGGCCATGTCTGTACATGCTAGGCTCGTCAACACCCGTTGTATTCGAACGTTAGAATCTATCACACCCGATCATCACGTGGTGCTTCGAAGCAACGAACCTTCGCAACGGTGCACAGTTAGGGGGAACACGTCTCTTGAAATTTTAGTGAGGGATCATCTTACTTACTACCGTCGTTCTAAGCAAATAAGATGCATAACATGATAAACATCACATGCAATCAAATAGTGACATGATATGGCCAATATCATTTTGCTCCTTTGATCTCCATCTTCGGGGCACCATGATCATCTTTGTCACCGGCATGACACCATGATCTCCATCATTGTGTCTTCATGAAGTTGTCACGCCAACGATTACTTCTACTTCTATGGCTAACGTGCTTAGCAATAAAGTAAAGTAACTTACATGGCGTTATTCAATGACATGCCGGTCATACAAAAAATAAAGACAACTCCTATGGCTCCTGCCGGTTGTCATACTCATCGACATGCAAGTCGTGATTCCTATTACAAGAATATGATCAATCTCATACATCACATATATCATTCATCACATCTTCTGGCCATATCACATCACACAGCACATGCTGCAAAAACAAGTTAGACGTCCTCTAATTGTTGTTGCAAGTTTTTACGTGGCTTGTATAGGTTTCTAGCAAGAACGTTTCTTACCTACGTAAAACCACAACGTGATATGCCAATTTCTATTTACCCTTCATAAGGACCCTTTTCATCGAATCCGTTCCGACTAAAGTGGGAGAGACAGACACCCGCTAGCCACCTTATGCAACTAGTGCATGTCAGTCGGTGGAACCTGTCTCACGTAAGCGTACGTGTAAGGTCGGTTCGGGCCGCTTCATCCCACAATGCCGCCGAAACAAGATAAGACTAGTAGCGGCAAGAAGAATTGGCAACATCTACGCCCACAACTGCTTTGTGTTCTACTCGTGCATAGAAACTACGCATAGACCTAGCTCATGATGCCACTGTTGGGGAACGTAGCAGAAATTCAAAATTTTCTACGCATCACCAAGATCAATCTATGGAGTTTACTAGCAACGAGAGGGAAGGAGTGCATCTACATACCCTTGTAGATCGCGAGCGGAAGCGTTCAAGAGAACGGGGTTGATGGAGTCGTACTCGTCGTGATCCAAATCACCGATGATCCTAGCGCCGAACGGACGGCACCTCCGCGTTCAACACACGTACGGAGCAGCGACGTCTCCTCCTTCTTGATCCAGCAAGGGGGAGTAGAGGTTGATGGAGATCCAGCAGCACGACGGCGTGGTGGTGGAAGTAGCGGGGATCCCGGTAGGGCTTCGCCAAGCACTAACGGGAGGGAGAGGTGTCACGGGAGGGAGAGGGAGGCGCCAGGGGCTAGGATATTGCTGCCCTCCCTCCCCCCACTATATATAGGGCCAAGGAAGAGGGGCGGCGCAGCCTTGGCCCTTCCTCCAAGGAAGGGTGCGGCCAGGGAGGAGTCCTTCCTCCCCAAGGCACCTCGGAGGTGCCTTCCCCCTTTAGGACTCTCCGTTTTTCTTAACTCTTGGCGCATGGGCCTCTTGGGGCTGGTGCCCTTGGCCCATATAGGCCAAGGCGCACCCCCTACAGCCCATGTGCCCCCCCGGGGCTGGTGGACCCCCTTGGTGGACCCCCGGACCCCTTTCGGCACTCCCGGTACAATACCGATAAAGTGCGAAACTTTTCCGGCGACCAAAACAAGACTTCCCATATATAAATATTTACCTCCAGACCATTCCGGAACTCCTCGTGACGTCCGGATCTCATCCGGGACTCCGAACAACTTTCGGGTTACCGCATACTAATATCTCTACAACCCTAGCGTCACCGAACCTTAAGTGTGTAGACCCTACGGGTTCGGGAGACATGCAGACATGACCGAGACGACTCTCCGGTCAATAACCAACAGCGGGATCTGGATACCCATGTTGGCTCCCACATGCTCCTCGATGATCTCGTCGGATGAACCACGATGTTGAGGATTCAATCAATCCCGTATACAATTCCCTTTGTCCATCGGTATGTTACTTGCCCGAGATTCGATCGTCGGTATCCCGATACCTTGTTCAATCTCGTTACCGGCAAGTCTCTTTACTCCTTCCGTAACACATCATCCCATGATCAACTCCTTGGTCACATTGTGCACATTATGATGATGTCCTACCGAGTGGGCCCAGAGATACCTCTCCGTTTACACGGAGTGACAAATCCCAGTCTCGATTCGTGCCAACCCAACAGACACTTTCGAAGATACCTGTAGTGCACCTTTATAGCCACCCAGTTACGTTGTGACGTTTGGTACACCCAAAGCATTCCTACGGTATCCGGAAGTTGCACAATCTCATGGTCTAAGGAAATGTTACTTGACATTAGAAAAGCTCTTAGCAAACGAACTACACGATCTTGTGCTAGGCTTAGGATTGGGTCTTGTCCATCACATCATTCTCCTAATGATGTGATCCCGTTATCAATGACATCCAATGTCCATGGTCAGGAAACCGTAACCATCTATTGATCAACGAGCTAGTCAACTAGAGGCTTACTAGGGACATGGTGTTGTCTATGTATCCACACATGTATTTGAGTTTCCTATCAATACAATTCTAGCATGGATAATAAACGATTATCATGAACAAGGAGATATAATAATAACCAATTTATTATTGCCTCTAGGGCATATTTCCAACACTAATATATAAGCAGCTTCTCCAAGGTCCTTCATTGAAAAACACTTATTCAAATAGGCCTTTATACTTTCCAAGAATTCTATATCATTTCCCATCAATAGTATGTCATCCACATATAATATGAGAAATGCTACAGAGCTCCCACTCACTTTCTTGTAAACACAGGCTTCTCCATAAGTCTATGTAAACCCAAACGCTTTGATCATCTCATCAAAGCGAATGTTCCAACTCCGAGATGCTTGCACCAGCCCATAGATTGAGCGCTGGAGCTTGCATACTTTGTTAGCATTCTTAGGATCGACAAAACCTTCCGGCTGCATCATATACAACTCTTCCTTAAGGAAGCCATTAAGGAATGCCGTTTTGACGTCCATCTGCCATATCTCATAATCATAGTATGCGGCAATTGCTAACATGATTCGGACGGACTTCAGCTTCGCTACGGGTGAGAAAGTCTCATCGTAGTCAACCCCTTGAACTTGTCGATAACCCTTAGCGACAAGTCGAGCCTTATAGATGGTCACATTACCATCCGCGTCTGTCTTCTTCTTAAAGAACCATCTGTTTTCTATGGCTCGCCGATCATCGGGCAAGTCAGTCAAAGTCCATACTTCGTTTTCATACATGGATCCTATCTCGGATTTCATGGCTTCTAGCCATTTGCTGGAATCCGGGCCCGCCATCGCTTCTTCATAGTTCGAAGGTTCACCATTGTCTAACAACATGATTTCCAGGACAGGGTTGCCGTACCACTCTGGTGCGGAATGTGTCCTTGTGGACCTACGAGGTTCAGTAGTAACTTGATCCGAAGCGTCATGATCATCATCATTAACTTCCTCCCCAGTCGGTGTAGGCACCACAGGAACATCTTCCCGCGCTGCGCTACTTTCCGGTTCGGAAGGGGTGACTATCACCTCATCAAGTTCCACTTTCCTCCCACTCAATTCTTTCGAGAGAAACTCCTTCTCTAGAAAGGACCCGTTCTTGGCAACGAAGATCTTGCCTTCGGATCTGAGGTAGAAGGTATACCCAATAGTTTCCTTAGGGTATCCTATGAAGACGCATTTCTCCGACTTGGGTTCGAGCTTTTCAGGTTGAAGTTTCTTGACATAAGCATCGCATCCCCAAACTTTTAGAAACGACAGCTTAGGTTTCTTCCCAAACCATAATTCATACGGTGTCGTCTCAACGGATTTAGACGGAGCCTTATTTAAAGTGAATGCGGCAGTCTCTAAAGCATAGCCCCAAAATGAGAGCGGTAAATCGGTAAGAGACATCATAGATCGCACCATATCCAATAGAGTGCGATTACGACGTTCGGACACACCATTTCTCTGAGGTGTTCCAGGCGGCGTGAGTTGTGAAACTATTCCACATTTCCTTAAGTGTGCACCAAATTCTTGACTTAAATATTCTCCACCACGATCTGATCGTAAGAATTTTATTTTCCTGTCACGTTGATTCTCAACCTCACTCTGAAATTCCTTGAACTTTTCAAAGGTTTCAGAGTTGTGTTTCATTAGGTAGACATACCCATATCTACTTAAGTCATCAGTGAGAGTGAGAACATAACGATATCCTCCGCGAGCCTCAACACTCATTGGACCGCACACATCAGTATGTATGATTTCCAATAAGTTGGTTGCTCGCTCCATTGTTCCGGAGAACGGAGTCTTGGTCATCTTACCCATGAGGCATGGTTCGCACGTGTCAAATGATTCGTAATCAAGAGACTCCAAAAGTCCATCTGCATGGAGCTTCTTCATGCGCTTGACACCAATGTGACCAAGGCGGCAGTGCCACAAGTATGTGGGACTATCGTTATCAACTTTACATCTTTTGGTATTCACACTATGAACATGTGTAACATCACGTTCGAGATTCATCAAGAATAAATCATTGACCAGCGGGGCATGACCATAAAACATATCTCTCAAATAAATAGAACAACCATTATTCTCGGATTTAAATGAGTAGCCATCTCGAATTAAACGAGATCCAGATACAATGTTCATGCTCAAAGCTGGCACTAAATAACAATTAGTGAGGTTTAAAACTAATCCCGTGGGTAGATGCAGAGGTAGCGTGCCGACGGCGATCACATCGACCTTGGAACCATTCCCGACGCGCATCGTCACCTCGTCCTTCGCCAGTCTCCGTTTATTCCGTAGTTCCTGTTTTGAGTTACAAATATGAGCAACCGCACCGGTATCAAATACCCAGGAGCTACTACGAGTACTGGTAAGGTACACATCAATTACATGTATATCACATATACCTTTGGTGTTGCCGGCCTTCTTTTCCGCTAAGTATTTGGGGCAGTTCCGCTTCTAGTGACCACTTCCCTTGCAATAAAAGCACTCAGTTTCAGGCTTGGGTCCATTATTTGACTTCTTCCCAGTAACTGGTTTACCGGGCGCGGCAACTCCCTTGCCTTCCTTCTTGAAGTTCTTCTTACCCTTGCCCTTCTTGAACTTAGTGGTTTTATTCACCATCAACACTTGATGTTCTTTTCTGATTTCCACCTCCGCTGATTTCAGCATCGAATATACCTCAGGAATGGTCTTTTCCATCCCCTGCATATTGTAGTTCATCACAAAGCTCTTGAAGCTTGGTGGAAGCGACTGAAGGATTCTGTCAATGACCGCGTCATCCGGGAGATTAACTCCCAGCTGAGTCAAGCAGTTGTGCAACCCAGACATTTTGAGTATGTGCTCACTTACAGAACTATTTTCCTCCATTTTACAGCTGAAGAACTTGTCGGAGACTTCATATCTCTCGACCCGGGCATGAGCTTGGAAAACTAATTTCAGCTCCTCGAACATCTCATATGCTCCGTGCTGCTCAAAACGCTTTTGGAGACCCGGTTCTAGGATGTAAAGCGTTCCGCACTGAACGAGGGAGTAATCATCAGCACGCTGCTGCCAAGCGTTCATAACGTCTTGGTTCTGTGGGATTGGTGCATCACCTAGCGGTGCTTCTAGGACATAATCTTTCTTGGCTACTATGAGGATGATCCTCAGGTTCCGAACCCAGTCCGTATAGTTGCTGCCATCATCTTTCAGCTTGGTTTTCTCTAGGAACGCGTTGAAATTGAGGACAACGTGGGCCATTAGATCTACAAGACATATTGTAAAGATTTTAGACTAAGTTCATGATAATTAAGTTCATCTAACCAAATTATTCAATGAACTCCCACTCAGATAGACATCCCTCTAGTCATCTAAGTGAAACATGATCCGAGTTAACTAGGCCATGTCCGATCATCACGTGAGACGGACTAGTCAAGATCGGTGAACATCTCCATGTTGATCGTATCTTCTATACGACTCATGCTCGACCTTTCGGTCTTCCGTGTTCCGAGGCCATGTCTGTACATGCTAGGCTCGTCAAGTCAACCTAAGTGTATTGCATGTGTTCCGAGGCCAGGTCTGTACATGCTAGGCTCGTCAACACCCGTTGTATGCGAACGTTAGAATCTATCACACCCGATCATCACGTGGTGCTTCGAAACAACGAACCTTCGCAACGGTGCACAGTTAGGGGGAACACTTTTCTTGAAATTATCATAAGGGATCATCTTACTTACTACCATCGTTCTAAGCAAATAAGATGCAAAAACATGATAAACATCACATGCAATCAAATAGTGACATGATATGGCCAATATCATTATGCTCCTTTGATCTCCATCTTCGGGGCACCATGATCATCTTCGTCACCGGCATGACACCATGATCTCCATCATCATGATCTCCATCATTGTGTCTTCATGAAGTCGTCACGCCAACGATTACTTCTACTTCTATGGCTAACGCGTTTAGCAACAAAGTAAAGTAATTTACATGGCGTTATTCAATGACACGCAGGTCATACAAAATAATAAAGACAACTCCTATGGCTCCTGCTGGTTGTCATACTCATCGACATGCAAGTCGTGATTCCTATAACAAGAATATGATCAATCTCATACATCACATATATCATTCATCACATCTTCTGGCCATATCACATCACATAGCACTTGCTGCAAAAACAAGTTAGACGTACTCTAATTGTTGTTGCAAGTTTTTGCGTGGCTTGTATAGGTTTCTAGCAAGAACGTTTCTTACCTACGTAAAACCACAGCGTGATTTGCCAATTTCTATTTACCCTTCATAAGGACCCTTTTCATCGAATCCGTTCCGACTAAAGTAGGAGAGACAGACACCCGCTAGCCACCTTATGCAACTAGTGCATGTCAGTCGGTGGAACCTGTCTCACGTAAGCGTACGTGTAAGGTCGGTCCGGGCCGCTTCATCCTACAATACCGCCGAAACAAGATACGACTAGTAGCGGCAAGAAGAATTGGCAACATCAACGCCCACAACTACTTTGTGTTCTACTCGTGCATAGTAACTACGCATAGGCCTGGCTCATGATGCCACTGTTGGGAATCGTAGCATAATTTTAAAATTTTCCTACGCTCACCAAGATGCATCTATGGAGTATACTAGCAACGAGGGGAAAGGAGTGCATCTACATACCCTTGTAGATCGCGAGCGGAAGCGTTCCAATGAACGTGGATGACGGAGTCGTACTCGCCGTGATCCAAATCACCGATGACCGAGTGCCGAACGGAGGGCACCTCCGCGTTCAACACACGTACGGTGCAGCGACGTCTCCTCCTTCTTGATCCAGCAAGGGGAAAGGAGAGGTTGATGGAGATCCAGCAGCACGACGCCGTGGTGGTGGATGTAGCGGGTCTCGGTAGGGCTTCGCCGAGCTTCTATGAGAGGGAGAGGTGTAGCAGGGGAGGAGGGAGGCGCCCAAGGCTGTGTCTTTGCTGCCCTCCCTCCCCCCCTTTTATATAGGCCACCTGGGAGGGGGGGCGCCGGCCAGGGATCCCATCTGGATGGGGGGCGGCGGCCAGGGGGGTGCCTTGCCCCCCAAGGCAAGTGGGAAGCCCCCCCACCCTAGGGTTTCCAACCCTAGGCGCATGGGGGGAGGCCCATGGGGGGCGCCCCAGCCCACTAAGGGCTGGTTGCCCTCCCACTTCAGCCCATGGGGCCCTCCGGGATAGGTGGCCCCACCCGGTGGACCCCCGGGACCCTTCCGGTGGTCCCGGTACAATACCGGTAACCCCCGAAACTTTCCCGGTGGCTGAAACTTGACTTCCGATATATAATTCTTTACCTCCGGACCATTCCTGAACTCCTCGTGACGTCCGGGATCTCATCTGGGACTCTGAACAACTTTCGGGTTTCCGCATACTCATATCTCTACAACCCTAGCGTCACCGAACCTTAAGTGTGTAGACCCTGCGGGTTCGGGAGACATGTAGACATGACCGAGACGCCTCTCCGGTCAATAACCAACAGCGGGATCTGGATACCCATGTTGGCTCCCACATGTTCCACGATGATCTCATCGGATGAACCACGATGTCGAGGATTCAATCAATCCCGTATACAATTCCCTTTGTTAATCGGTATGTTACTTGCCCGAGATTCGATCGTCGGTATCCCAATACCTTGTTCAATCTCGTTACCAGCAAGTCTCTTTACTCGTACCGCAATGCATGATCCCGTGACTAACGCCTTAGTCACATTGAGCTCATTATGATGATGCATTACCGAGTGGGCCCAGAGATACCTCTCCGTCACACGGAGTGACAAATCCCAGTCTCGATCCGTGCCAACCCAACAGACACTTTCGAAGATACCCGTAGTGCACCTTTATAGTCACCCAGTTACGTTGTGACGTTTGGCACACCCAAAGCACTCCTACGGTATCCGGGAGTTGCACGATCTCATGGTCTAAGGAAAAGATACTTGACATTGGAAAAGCTCTAGCAAACGAAACTACACGATCTTTTATGCTATGCTTAGGATTGGGTCTTGTCCATCACATCATTCTCCTAATGATGTGATCCCGTTATCAATGACATCCAATGTCCATAGTCAGGAAACCATGACTATCTGTTGATCAACGAGCTAGTCCACTAGAGGCTTACTAGGGACACGTTGTGGTCTATGCATTCACACATGTATTACAATTTCCGGACAATACAATTATAGCATGAACAATAGACGATTATCATGAACAAAGAAATATAATGATAACCATTTATTATTGCCTCTAGGGCATATTTCCAACAGTAGTAGTGCGGGTTTTGAGGCTATCAGCAGCGCCGGCAGTCGCGCTACCAATAAGGCGCTACAGCTAACTGTTAGTAGTAGCGCGGTCTGTACCCGCGCTACTACTATGGACTATATCAGCAGCGCGTTTCCGGAACGCGCTACTATTAATTAGCTGTAGCGATTTCCTGGCCCTGCGCTACTGTTATATCTTTCATCATTCCCACCCCCCCCCCCCCCGGCTTCCTACCCCGTTTCAGCTTCAATAAACAGCAATTTCCAGATATAGGTACTACTAGATATCAATTTCATAAAGCATTATAGGTACTAGGTAGTACTCCCTCGGTTCCAAATTACTCGTCGTGGTTTTAGTTCAAATTTGAACTAAAACCACGACGAATAATTTGGAACGGAGGGGGTACTAGATAATAATTTCATATATACTCAACATGCATCCTCAAGCAGTACAAGGTGATATCGACGACGATCATCATATGTAGTTCTAGATAATATCGACGATGATCATCATATGTAGTTCTACATGATATCGAGGACGATCATCATATGTAGTTCTAGATGATATAGCCACACACACACATATGTAGTTCTAGATGATATCGACGATGATCATCATCCTCAAGCCTGGGTGGTGGGTGTTCCTGATAGTAATTAGGATGGCCTGTCCAACACGAAGATTCTTGCCAACGAGGAATCTCTTCCACCCAACCGAGTTTAAGTGTGTGCGACCGTCTGTGTCCATGCGGTAAGTACAGGTGGTGACGGAGCCCCTTGCAGTAAGGCGTAGTCCAGCTGAGCCTTCTTCATCAGGCTCGATACCACAACTCACAGATAGGTTCTTTGGTAATTTCTGAATAAGAAAAACGTATTAATTAATAAATAGCCTCGCACATACTCTTGTAAATATATTTCTATTAAGTCTAGATTTCTACACTACCAAAAGACACAGTACTACGTTTTTGTACTAACTAATCATGAATTCTACTAATAAGTATATATGGATTATCTACACTATTAATAGTTTCTTGGATTCTACACTAATAAGAGCATGTGATCAGACTCTACACTAAAGCATATCATCGACTAGATTCCACAAAGCATATCATTGGACTCTACACTAAGCATATCATCGGATTTACTAAGCATATCATTGAATAATTTGCATTTGTAAGTATAACAATAAAGCATATATATATATCATCAAATTACTACATGCAGTACGTATAACATACCATTTCATGCCGATCGACCATGGTACTTGTCAGGCGGGTCACGAATGGCACCCCGACAAAGTCATCACGTGGCGGAATTATGTTCCATAGGTTGCACACCTCCTCCTCGCTCAGCCTCATTCTTTGAGCTATGATGGCTTCATGAAGTGGGTTCTCATCATCTTCATCGAGTGGGTCCTCATTATCTTCATCATCTTCGTCATCTTCATTATCTTCGTCATCTTCCACCAGGTTGAGATAAATGACAGCCATCTTAGGTCTTTCTGCTCTGAAGGAGAAGCTGATCAACTCACCACCAGTAAGACGCATGTGGGCAAGGAAACGGGCCCATCCATCTCCTCCAATCTGCGACATATTGCGTCCTTTCTCGACCTCCATAGTGTACGCCCCCCAGGAGCCTCAAATGTCACAGTGTCTCCTGTCAGCTTGTTGAATTTCAACCTCACATTGCATGGGACGATCTGTGTAAAAAAAAGCAAAATGACACAATGCAGTAATGCCAACACTAAAAATAAAATAGTTGTTACATTTCATCTAATTTCTTACCGCCGCATGAAGAAAACTCGGCCGGATGTAGATGCAGAATAGCTTACCCGTTGCAAGGCTGCTGGCGCACCTTGACTTGCACAGTCGACATAGTGGTGGTGGTGGTGGCGCCATTTTCCTAAGGCAATATAAGCAAAGGATTAACGATTCACTTCACAGGAAAGAAAAACAGTAGCATGTGATATTTTTGGTTCTTCCGCGAGAAGCAATTTTATGGACAAAGCATTTCGATGGCACCTATTGCCAAAAAAACTTTTCACAAATATCTACCAAATAAGGGTACCACCTACCAAGACATTTCATCTCATTTGGCCCCTATTGCCTAAGATATTTGATTAAAAAAACAAGTGGCAAATTTAACTAAATTGGCACCTACATTTTTGCCAAAAAATAACTTATTACAAGAAAACAAAAGCATCTACCTATCCATGTGCAGAAAAAATAACAATAAAATGGTGCATACTAAATCAACTAGCCTACTAAATCCACTAGCATATTAAATCAACTAAATCAAAATGTTTTAAATCAACTAGCCTACTAAATCAACTAAATCAACTAGCCTACTAAATCAACTAAATCAAGATGTTCTAAATCAACTACATACTAAATCAACTAAAGCAAAATGTTCTAAATCAACTATATCAACTAGCCTATTAAATCAAAATGTAGCAGGGAAGAGGGGTTGTGGATGGAGGAGGGAGGAGGGAGAAGGAGGGGCGACTCGAGGAGGGAGAAGAGAGTAGGACGGAGGAGGAAGACGGGGCGAGGAGGGGCCAGCCGGCGGCGGGTGGAGGGAGGACGGAGGAGGAAGGCGGAGCGAGGAGGGGCCGGCCAGCGGCGACTAGAGGGAGGACGGAGGAGGAGGACGGTACCGAGTCCAGCGAGGAGGAGGAGGTGGCGGCGGCGCAGATCGGAGGAGGGGTGACGGGGAGGACCGGCGTGGGGGGTTGAGGGGGAGATCGAGTGAGTGTGAGTGTGAGTGGATCGGATAGATCGGAGAGTGGGGGAGATGGAATGGCTTAGCAGTAGCGCGCTATAGCGAAAGGCGCTACTGCTAAACGACCTAGCAGTAGCGCCTTTCACAAAGAGCGCGCTACTGCTATGTGTCAGCTTGTAAAAATAGACATAAAAAATACATTGATTATCAATGATCTTTTTGTGTACAATCTGATTTGTCAATATGAGTCCTCACCAGTTTAGGAACTGATGAAGACTCATATTGCGGCCACAAATTCTACACATAGAGTTCAATGAAGACCAAGTGGTTGTGAAAGTTTGAGAAGTAACATATTTAAGGTGGTACAATCTCTCTTCATGAAGCGAGGTGGGACTAATTTTTTTAGTAAACTTAGCAGTAGCGGTTATTGTGTAAATGCGCTATTACTATGGTTCCTAGCAGTAGCGCTCTTCATATTAGCGCGCTGCTACTAGAACTAGCCTAGCGGCGGCGGCGTGGCAATTCTAGCGGTAGCGCGTCTTAGAGAGGGCGCGCTACTGATACATTTATTTCAGCAGCGAGGTTTGTGCGCGCGCTACTGCTAGTTAGCAGCAGCGCCTTATTTTAAAGCGCGCTGCTGGTAAGATTCTGTGTATAGGCTTTTCCCTAGTAGTGCCCGCGGGCTCGGATTTGCGCCCTTTCGGGCTCCATCTGGGCTAGGGTGGGCCGGCGGCTCGGTGCGTGGCGACGCTGCTCCCTGGTGTTGGTGGCGAGAAGGCGGTGGTCTGCGGGCGGTGGCGGCTTCGTCGGCCGGCGAGCTGCAGCGCGACGACAGGGGCTGTCCGGACCCTTTTGGGTCCGGCCGGGCCTCGGCGCCTGGGATGCCCCGTGTCCGTGCGTTCGGTCGGCTCCACGGCGGCGGTGGTGGATATCCTTCAGGTCTCGTGTCGGTGGCCTCAGGTAGACGGCGAAGTTGGTTCGGCGACCGTGGTGGCACATGTTGGTGGGCGGCGTGTTGGGCGGTGCACTATGGATCGTCTGGGGTGGTGGTGGTGGTGGGGGGGGGGGGGGGGGGGTTGGGTCGGGAGAAATCCCTGGCAGCTTGTCCGGCCCCGACGCGGCGACGCCTGCGAGTGCCGCCGAACCTTCGTGAAGGGCGTCAGGTACACCCTCCCCCACTGCACCCCGCGTACCGGGGAAAACCCTAGGACTAGTCCGGGCAACAGCGGCGTCATCGTCGCCTCCTTCTTGAAGGTGTTGCTTGGTATGCGGCCCTTCGGAGTGCTGGGTGCGTTGTGGTACTTCTCCGGAGGGTGGAGCGGTTGCCGGTCATCTTCGTTTCGTTGATCTGCCGTTGTTGGCATTTGTTTCTCTTTCTTTTTTTCTCTTTTTTGCTTTGGGCTTGTTTGTGCTGCCGCCCCAACGAGCTGGCTGTATCGGATGATGCTTTATTTATAAAGCGGGGAAAAACCCTTTATCGTCATATCCGCTTTGTCATTCGTTGCTTCACACATGCTCTTTATTATTTCATTTTGCTTGATACGGCTTGAGAGAGGGGCGCGATATTTAGAAAAGAATACCCACACATACACGCGACCGTGCACGCACAGAGAGTTTGTAAAATCACATACTTGTAGAACGAGTTCTCTCTTAGATCATCTGCACCTGCCTCCACTCCAATTAACGCATCACTCAATACAAGCACCACAAGGGTTGCAATAGTCTTCGTGTAACTTGTCTTGTCGAGGTGACACCTTTTTCTAATCGCTCTTGAGCAGTTGCATAGACATGCTTGTAACTCGCTCAATTCTAAATAACTATTTCTCAAACATAAAAAATATTAAACCTATTGTTGATATTTTGGCTAGTATTGCTACGACGCGAAGGAAATCCATAGCTAGAATATGGATTTAGGGACCGAAGAATAAAATTGGGTCTATGTATAAATTGTGAACACAGTTCAAGCGCATGGGACGTCGAACACAGTAGCAAAGGCCGGCGCCACAACACAAGTCAATGGTAGTCAATAAGCACCTAACCAAATAAGGATTATGAACACTTGTCCTTGCCGATCTTGACCTTTCTCCGTCGTGTTCAATGAACGGCTCACGAAAGCCCTTGCATTGTTGTTCTGTAATACAAAGCGAGGGAAAACCCTTTTTCTCAACGGGCCCACGGAACCGCTGCTCCTACTGCAGGTTTATTGGATCTGCATCTCCTCCAAAGCAATGGAGGACGGCGACGTCACAACACACTAAAATCTCTCAAAAAATGTAACGTGTCGTCAGACATACACTAGACTTATGATAGAGGCAGCTGCTGTCTTGTATTGCTCGGATGTGCATTTGTCGATGTCATGTGCATAACCGATGAACTTGCCACATACACAAACTGAGAGGGCCATACATATGATACTGAACAAATACATCTTACTATTCACACACGTATATAACCGATAAAGGCTATGAGATACTACTACAAGATGCATGTACTAGAGTTTCAGCTCAGCCGCAACATCATGGCCCAACAGTTGTGGTGCACAAGCGTGCACGCGTCTGGACGTACGCATTTTCTTTCGAGTGATGTTGTAGTTGGATTGATGAGGTTTGTTCAGCACTTTAATTGGCATAGCCCTCCGCTCCTCTTGAGTATTCTTTGTCACAGGCATGCTCATGAGTCCAACAACTAATTTGTCAGGTATTCATCCAAAAGGAAAGGTCTAAAATCACAGGGAATCTTTGGATTAACTGTAGAGGTTAAAAGATCAGAGAAACATACCTTGATAAAATGGTAACAGATACTAATGCATCTATGCTTAGGACATTTCTAATTATGTTTACTGAAAGTGGGGTGTAACAGACAAGCTACTTGCGAAAGGAATGTACAGATGGTCATCTCCAAAGATATGCCCATGAAAAGGGCATGTTACTTTCAGTCCTACTGATCTTTGCAGTTACGGCCACTCTGAAGTTATGATTTCTTTTTCTGAAAGAAAAGGTAGATCATGTTCTACCTTATGCATTCAAAACAGGCCGTAGCCTGAGTGACCAATGGTCTTTTTACATGAAGACGTTGTGAGCGCCGCACAGAGCGTGCAGCAGGCCAACGCCAAGCCTGGGAATTAGAACAAGGAAAGCTAGGAAGGAAGGAAAGAAGTAAAGCAGAAAGAAAGCTAGGAACAAGGAAAGCTTGGCAGCTATTCTCGCACCATTACATCAGCCCAAGAAGATAAACGATCTCTGACATTTCCCTCGGGTGCTCGCAGTGTCCATAACTTAATCAGGTCGGCCACCTCAATAAGAACCCTCCGAGCTGTCCAACACTTGTTGTGGAAAACTTGCTCATTCCGAGCATGCCAAAGCGCAACAGCAGCAGCTGCAAAGAAGACATGCCATACCGCGCCATGTGCCTCCTTTGCTATGTCAGAGGCCAAGAAATCTGCTGTAGACTCACATGAGACTGCCAAATCCAGGAGGCCGGCCTTTGCCCAAACAGTTTGTGCAAGTTTGCATCTAAGGAGTATATGATGCATAGTCTCGGCTGCTGGGCTTAAATCACATCCGTTGTGCGTTACTAGCCTCATCCAGTGCTTCCTTATCATATTATTCCGGGTGTTGTGCCTGTCCTTGAGGGCCAGCCATAAGAAGACGCGGTGTCTTTATGATCATACCTGCATTTCCTTTATCTGATGCGCCACAACTTGCCTTTGCAACTTGCAAGTGAATGGACATGGGCTGGTGAAGTACTAGTAAGTATGAAACAGAGTGACATCTTGCAAGTCTCTAACCGAGAGTGAGCTTTAGAAGGGGATGATGAGCATGAAAAAATGGCTACCCGGTGAGAGGATGTGATGCAGTGTGACAACTGTAGTGCTCAACGCAAAATTCTTAGGAAAAAACTAACGCCTATACATGTGGCATCTTGCACATCGCCCACACGCCTCCTTTACCACTCATTTTGCCACATGCGAACAGATGACATCAACAGGAATCTTTTTGGTTTTCGGTTTAAAAATGTTTTATCTGTTAATTAAAAAATCGAATTAAAAACCGTTTCCACCACTAAATCCGTCTCGATGAGATCTTCAAAACTAGACCCATGTTGATATGTTTCGACAAAAAAATTACCCAAAAATTGCCATGATGTTTACACTGTAGTTGCCATAGTGCTTAAACTAAAGTTGTCATGTGGCAATTCAGTTTGTAGAGCATGACAATTTTAGTATTTTGATGATGATAACTCCAGTACTTTGACCATAAAAATTATTTTTTGTATGAACCATGGCAATTTTAAGTGCATGTATCATGACAATTTTAGTTTATGGTTCATGACAAGTATAGTTTCTTAATTCCCCGTTTTATAAATGTCAAAATTTACTTTTAAATGTAGAAAAAAATAGCTGAAATATATCATGGCAACTTTAGTGTAAACACCATGTCAATTCATGTGCAATAAATATGGCAACTTTTAACCCAAAAGAAATTCATCAAAATATATTGATATGTGATCTAGTTTCGAATATCTCGTCACGAGGGATTTAATAGTGAAAACGGATTTTCAATCAAAAAATTTATTTAAAAGATAAAACATTTTAAAAACTGAAAATCCAAAAAGATTCCCACATGCATGCATGCGGTGACGTGGCACAGTCTGTGTGTTATAGGGCGTGTCGGCGGGTTGCGCTCCCACCACACGTGTGGGTGTTGGAGAGTTCGCCCACACGCCCCGCAGCACGCGTTTTGCCAGTTGCACCGTGTGGACGAACTATTTTCTCCCACACGGCCACCACCTAGTCCATGCGTGTGTGGGCAACCTGCTTTTCGCCCACACGGTACTCGTACGTTGTTGGATGGCAACTGCAGTTATGCGTACGTGGCAACTAGGTAAACACACATGGCAACTATGATTCGTTGCTAGACGAAAACTACAGTTGCGCATACGTGGCAACCAGATAAACACACATGGCAACTGTGATTAACCATATATGAAAACTATGGTTGGACCACACGTGGCAACTAGGTAAACACACATGGCAACTACTGACCGTATGTGACAAGTAGTTAATTACACACGACAACTATGGTTTGATTACATGCGACAACTATCATAAATTAGCAGACATGACAACTATAGTTAATCAAAACAGATAGAGTTGACGTACATTTACAACTACATTTGCCATCCCGGATAACTACATCTGCCATCCCAGATGGCAACTAAATCGTCATCCCGCGGAGTACCTAACGTACTTGTGGCAGGACGTGTGGGTATTTTTGCTTCTTGCCTCACGCGCGGGGTGAAGATAAATAGTACTTGTTGAACGTGTGACACGAAGTAGCTGCGCCAACACGTGTGGGCAATTATAATATTCGCCCACACAGAGCCCGTGGGCCCTCCTGCTCATACCACACACGGTGTATGAGCGAATGTCTAGTATGCCACACGTGTGGGCGTTATCGGCTTCCATTAATTATGCTGGAGTAGCCACGAAGACCTCTTGGAGCGAAACACTAGCAAGTCCTAATCATGCCTTCCTTGACACCTCAGCTGGTGTTGTGGTTACATCAGTCATTAGCTAAAACTATGTTGCACTAATGTGGGTGATGGGCATGCACGGTGCGACATCATGGCCCTCATGAACCAGTACCAAATACTAATTGCAGTGATGTGGTGACATGCATGGCTGTATCAGTCATTAGCTAAACCAAATTGTTGTTTAAGGGAAGAATGATAGACAACATCTAGCCTAGGCTAGGCCCTAGGGTGGTCCTCAACTGGATGAAAGGAAAGATGTATGGGAGCTAATCCCAACTTGTAGGATGTTTCATCAGATAAAAAGCAGCAGTAGCTCATTTGTAGGCATTGCGTGCAATGCAATCCATGGCAATGTCACACTGTCATAACCATTTTTCCCTGGTCACACTAGTAGAAAAAGAGGCTTCCATACGCCCCCATTAGTCCCCAAAACAATCGAACCGCGACAAAAGGGGCCTTTAGTCGCGGTTCGGGAGGAGACCCGCGACCAACTATCTGGGCCCAGCGCGCTTGGTCGACAGCTGGCGGACGGAGGGGCTTTAGTCCCGGTTGGCCTGGCCAACCGGGACTAAAGGTCCCCGAAGGCCTTTAGTCGCGGTTGGCTAGGCCAACCGGGACTAAAGGCCCATCCAGCTGGCGGACGGGAGGGGCTTTAGTCCCGGTTGGCCTGGCCAACCGGGACTAAAGGTCCCCGAAGGCCTTTAGTCGCGGTTGGCCGGGCCAACCGGGACTAAAGGCCCATCCCTATATATAGGACTCAGCTCACTTCACTTCACTCAGCTCACTTCACAATTTTCAGAAGGGGGTGGTGGGTTTGCTTTTGATTCCTCCTATGCATACAAGGTGTTCGATGAATTGCCCGAGAGCCTGAAACAAACATGATATGAAGTGTCAGAGCCACACTTGAGCTTTCTCATTTATTTTTCCTCCGCGATCGCGGTTAGCAACTTGAACCTTTCATGTGTCATTGATAAAATACGCATGTGTGTAGTTCATTGTTTAATTTGTATTATTTCTAGCTAGTTAGTTTAACAAATGCATGATGGTTAATTATATACTTTATATAATAATAATGCAGATGAATCGGCAATGGATGTACGGTCCCCGACTCTCCGGCGAGTTCACTACGGGTTTGAAAGATTTCCTCGTAGTGGCAAATGCGAACAAGCAGCAAGGTTTTATTATCTGTCCATGTGCTGTCTGTAAGAATCAGAAGGGTTACTCCTCCTCAAGAGACGTTCACATGCACCTGCTTCGGCACGGTTTCATGCCAAGCTATAATTGTTGGACCAAGCATGGAGAAAGAGGGGTTAGAATGGAAGAAGATGAAGAAGGGGATGATATCGATGACAACTATCATGATCATTTCGTTGATACTTTCATGGAGGATGATGCTGAAGGTGGGGAAGGGTTAGGTGAAGGTGAAGAAGAGGCACATGATGAGCCCGCTGATGATCTTGGTCGGACCATTGCTGATGCACGGAGACGCTGCGAAACTGACAAGGATAGGGAGAATTTGGATCGCATGTTAGAGGATCACAAAAAGTCGTTGTATCCAGGATGCGATAATAGTCTGAAAAAGCTGGGCTGCACACTGGATTTGCTAAAATGGAAGGCACGGGAAGGTGTAGGTGACTCATCATTTGAAAATTTGCTGAAAATGTTGAAGAATATGTTTCCGAAGAATAACGAGTTGCCCGCCAGTACGTACGAAGCAAAGAAGGCTGTCTGCCCTCTAGGTTTAGAGGTTCTGAAGATACATGCATGCATTAACGACTGCATCCTCTACCGCGGTGAATACGAGAATTTGAATGAATGCCCTGTATGCACTGCATTGCGTTATAAGATCAGAGGCGATGACCCTGGTGACGATGTTGAGGGCAAGAAACCCAGGAAGAGGGTTCCCGCCAAGGTGATGTGGTATGCTCCTATAATACCACGGTTGAAACGTCTGTTCATGAACAAAAAGCATGCCAAGTCGTTGCGATGGCACAAAGAGGACCGTAAGTCCGACGGGGAGTTGAGACACCCCGCTGATGGAACGCAATGGAGAAAGATCGACAGAGTGTTCAAAGATTTTGCAGCTGACGCAAGGAACATAAGATTTGGTCTAAGTACTGATGGCATGAATCCTTTTGGCGAGCAGAGCTCCAGCCATAGCACCTGGCCCGTGACTCTATGCATCTACAACCTTCCTCCTTGGTTGTGCATGAAGCGGAAGTTCATTATGATGCCAGTGCTCATCCAAGGTCCAAAGCAACCCGGGAACGACATCGATGTGTACCTAAGGCCATTAGTTGATGAACTTTTACAGTTGTGGGCCAGACCTGGTGTACGTGTCTGGGATGAGCACAAAGGAGAGGAATTTGACCTACGAGCGTTGCTTTTTGTAACCATCAACGATTGGCCTGCTCTCAGTAACCTTTCGGGACAGACAAATAAGGGATACAATGCATGCACGCACTGCTTACATGAGACTGAAAGTGTACGTTTGGTTAATTGTAAGAAGAACGTGTACCTGGGTCATCGTCGATTTCTTCCCCGAAATCATAACGTAAGAAAGAAAGGCAAGCATTTCAACGGCAAGGCAGATCACTGGCCGAAGCCTGCGGAACGTACTGGTGCTGAGATATTTGATATGGTCAAGGATTTGAAAGTCATCTTTGGAAAGGGTCCTGGCGGACAATCAGTTCCGCGGGGAGTTGACGGGCACGCACCCATGTGGAAGAAGAAATCTATATTTTGGGAGCTAGAATATTGGAAAGTCCTAGATGTCCGCTCTGCAATCGACGTGATGCATGTTACGAAGAATATTTGCGTGAACCTGCTAAGCTTCTTGGGCGTGTATGGGAAGACAAATGATACAAAGGAAGCACGGCAGGACCAGCAACTTTTGAAAGACCCAGATGACCGGCATCCGGAATGGTTTCAAGGTCGTGCCAGCTACGCTCTTACCAAAGAAGAGAAGGTCATTTTTTTTGAATGCCTGAGCGGTATGAAGGTCCCGTCTGGCTTCTCGTCGAATATAAAGGGAATAATAAACATGGCGGAGAAAAAGTTCCAAAACCTGAAGTCTCACGACTGCCACGTGATTATGACGCAATTGCTTCCGATTGCTTTGAGGGGGCTCCTACCGGAAAATGTTCGAGTAGCCATTGTGAAGCTATGTGCATTCCTCAATGCAATCTCTCAGAAGGTAATCAATCCAGAAGATCTACCACGGTTACAGAACGATGTGGTCCAATGCCTTGTCAGTTTCGAGTTGGTGTTCCCACCATCCTTCTTCGATATTATGACGCACCTCCTGCTCCACCTAGTCGAAGAGATTTCCATTCTCGGTCCTGTATTTCTACACAATATGTTCCCTTTGAGAGGTTCATGGGAGTATTAAAGAAATATGTTCGTAACCGTGCTAGGCCAGAAGGAAGCATCGTCAAGGGCTATGGAAATGAGGAGGTAATTGAGTTCTGTATTGACTATGTTCCTGACCTTAAGCCGATTGGTATTCCTCAATCGCGGCACGAGGGGAGACTAAGTGGAAAAGGCAAGATCGGAAGGAAATCCACGATATGTATGGACGGTCATTCTATGACTGAAGCACACCACACAGTTCTGCAAAATTCCAGCTTTGTGGCTCCGTACTTCGAGCAACACAAGAATATTTTACGCTCGGACAACCCGGGGAAGCCTGAATCCTGGATTAGAAAGGCCCACATGGAGACTTTCGGCAGTTGGTTGCGAAAACATTTAATGAATGACAATGATGTTGGAGATCAGCTGTACATGTTGGCCAAGAAACCATCTTCGACTATAACGATTTTCCAAGGGTACGAGATAAATGGGTATACATTTTACATCATCGCCCAAGATAAAAAGAGCACCAACCAAAACAGTGGTGTCCGCTTTGATGCAGCAACCGAGAATGGGCGAAAGGTCACATATTATGGTTACATAGAGGAGATATGGGAACTTGACTATGGACCCTCCTTTAAGGTCCCTTTGTTCCGGTGCAAATGGTTCAAGCTAACAGGAGGTGGGGTAAAGGTGGACGAGCAATACGGAATGACAATGGTGGATTTCAACAATCTTGGTTACCTTGACGAACCATTCGTCCTTGCCAAAGATGTCGCTCAGGTTTTTTATTTGAAGGACATGAGTAGCAAACCGAGGAAACGGAAAGATAAGAAAACGATCAGTACATCATGCGATGATCCAAAGCGCCACATTGTTTTTTCAGGGAAAAGAAACATCGTGGGAGTGGAGGACAAGACAGACATGTCAGAAGATTATAATAGCAAAAATAATTATCATAAAGTAAAATAAATAAGTAATTAGAAACAAAATAAAATAAAATAAATAAGTTTTTTGTTGTAAGTAGAAACAAAACAAAATAAATAAAGCAAAAAAGAAAACAAAAAACAGGCAAAAAATAAAAAATATGCCACCTACTGGGCCACCACGGCCTGAATACGACTAGAAACCCATCGATGGGCCAGGATTCAGGCCCGCAGAAGGCCTAGTAGGCCCATCAGGAATAGCAGTGACAATTAGGCCCGTAAGCCTGCAATGGAGAGGAGCTCAAGAGGGGAGCGGCAGTGGGGCTTATAAACCACTGCGCGCCCCTCTCAACTAGCGAGGTGGGACTAAACTAGCGAGGGGAGCGGCAGTGGTAGCAGCACAATGCCTTTAGTCCCGGTTGGGGAGGCGGACCGCGACTAAAGGGTACCCTACCCTTTAGTCGCGGTTGTTGTCCCCAACCGCGAATAAAGGGTCTTTCTGCGCGGGAACGAAAGCGGCGCCAAAACCCTTTAGTCCCGGTTGGGGAGGCGGACCGCGACTAAAGGTACCCTTTAGTCGCGGTTGGTGTGGCCAACCGCGACTAAAGGGTACCTTTAGTCGCGGTCCGCCTCCCCAACCGGGACTAAAGGTACGTCTATATATACTGCACTTAGCAATTTCCGCCACTTCCCATTCTCCTCTCTCGACGCCGAAGCCCTGCCCCGACGCCGATCGACGCCGAAGCCCTGCCCCGACGCCGACGCCGACGCCGAAGCCCTGCCCCGACGCCGACGCCGACGACGAAGCCCTGCGCGCCGCCGCCCCCGTCCCCAGTGAGCGCCGCCGCTGCCCGTGCCCTGCCCTTGCCCGCCGCAGCCCCTGCCCTTGCCCGCCGCCCGCCGCCCGACGCCCCGCCGCCCGCCGCCCGCTGCCCCTGCCTGCCGTCCTCCGCGCGCCTCCCGCCGCCGGAAAAGGAAGAAGCTAGAAGAAAGAAAAAGGAAGAAGAAGAAAGAAAAAGGAAGAAGAAGAAGAAGAAAAAAGGAAGAAGAAAACAAAAGAAAAACAGAAGAAAAACAAGAAAAAGGAAGAAAAAAGGAAAAAGGAAGAAAAAAAGAAAACAAAAGAAAAAGGAAGAAGAAAGAAAAAAGAAAACAAAAGAAAACAAAAGAAAAACAAACAGAAGAAAAAAACAGAAGAAAAAAGGAAAAAGGAAAAAAGGAAGAAAAAAACAGAAGAAAAACAAAAGAAAACAAAAGAAAACAGAAGAAAAAGGAAGAAGAAAAAAAGAAGAAAGAAAAAGGAAGTAACCAAATGAAAACCAAAAGAAAGAAGAAAGAAAAAGGAAGAAGAAAAAAAGAAGAAGAAAGGAAGAAGAAGAAAGAAAGACGAAAGAAAAAGGAAGAAGAAGAAAGAAAGAAGAAAGAAACCAAATGAAAAAAGAAGAAAAGAAAGAAGAAAGAAAGAAGAAAGAAAAAGGAAGAAGAAAAAAGGAAGAAGAAAGAAAAAGGAAGAAGAAAAAAAAAGAAAACAAAACAAAAGAAACCAAATGAAAACCAAAAAGAAAGAAGAAAGAAAACCAAATGAAAACCAAAAGAAAGAAGAAAAAAAAGGAAGAAGAAAAAAAGAAAGAAGAAAGAAAGAAGAAAAAAGGAAGAAGAAAAAAAGAAAGAAGAAAGAAAGAAGAAAGAAAAAGGAAGAAGAAAAAAAGAAGAAAGAAAAAGGAAGAAGAAAAAAAGAAGAAAGAAAAAGGAAGAAGAAAAAAATGAAGAAAGAAAAAGGAAGAAGAAAAAAAATGAAAACCAAATGAAAACCAAAATAAAGAAGAAAGAAAAAGGAAGAAGAAAAAAAGAAGAAGAAAGGAAGAAGAAAGGAAGAAGAAGAAAGAAAGAAGGAAGAAGAAGGAAGAAGAAGAAAGAAAGAAGAAAGAGGAAGAAGAAAGGAAGAAGAAGAAAAAAGGAAGAAGAAAGAAACCAAATGAAAACCAAAAAGAAAAACAAAGAAAACAAAACAAAATACTTGGCAGTGCTCAATAATCTTATTTTTTAATTCCTCCTCCTCTATGTCCCCTTAATCTTATTTTTTAATTCCTTTATACTTAAAGAATTTTTACTACATGCAGGAGTGACATATGGCGGACGATAGAGCCGAGCCGCTTAGGGATCCGGAGGCTGAACGTTATTTAATGGGCATCATCAACAACGAGATTCCTTATGTGCCGGGCTCAGAATATGAGCAACAAGAGGATGTAGTCTCTTCTTTTCTGAACCTTGACGGTGGAACAGAGATTGTCGATGATCAAGAAGGTGAAGGAACGGACATTGTCGACGGAGGTCAACCGTCAACAAACGACGATCTCGAATTGCAAGTAGCAACCACCTCCGGCGAGGTATATATATACATTGAGCCTCTCGTGATACAAACTTACTGAAATGTGAATACATATGTATTAACGCGCGCGACTCTCTTTCTTTTTTAGCCCTCCGGATCGAGTACGACAAAGCGTGGCAAATCCAAGGCGATGAAAACAGGAGAAACATATGCCATTGAGTTTGTCAGTGAAACCGGCAAGCCCCTACAGCACACCTCAAAGTTTATCAACCAATGCGGAGTCGTTGTTAGAGACAACGTCCCGATCAACGTCCAGGAATGGAAGGAGCCAAAGAAGGCACGTCTTGGTTTCAGTTTTGTCGACAAGAGAACGAAAAAGGATTGCTGGAGAAAGCTTATGGAACATTTCATTCTACCTCCGGAATACAACAAAGTCGATGAATTCGGTAACGAGGTTCCGGGTGGACGTCAGAGGAGGAGGCTAGTTAAAGAGTTCGCTCTTCAGAAGATGGGCGAAGCATTCCGGAACTTCAAGAAAAATTTAACCCGTGACTATGTCAACAAGGGCAAGACTCCGGATTTCAATGGACAACATGAGAAACTGAAAGATGATTGGCCAGAATTTGTGAGGCAAAAGCAATCGGAGCATTTCAAGGAAATATCAAAAAAAATAAGGATATTGCGAGTAAGAAAAAGTTCCATCATATTATGGGCCAGGAGGATACCGCCTTTCGGAGCCTAGGTGGCAGAAGATGGAGGAGGACCTGAGGGTGCGAGGAATCCCTCTAGGTACAGAGGGATGGGACCCAAGGGCCAAAAGCTGGTGGTACGGGCATGGGGGATCGCTAGACCCGGAGACAGGGGTGTGTGTTCACCGGCAGAGACAGTTTGCTCCCACCCAAGCCCTTATTGACGCAATGACCCAAGCTCAAGAGGGCTTGATCAAGTTCAACAGAGAGAAAGACGCACTGACAACAGCCCTCGGGAATGATGAACACGGAGGACGTGTACGAGGCAAAGGCAAAGTTCCGTGGAAAGTAGGGTTTTCCCAGGACAATGACCCGTACTGTTACAGAAGCCGTAAGAGAAAGACGGACCGGGATGCAGATATTATGACGAAGTTTGCATCGGAACTCCATGAGTTGAAGCAGACCGTGCATGAACTAGTAAAAGAAAAATCGGCTGCAGGGCCGCATGAAGATCATGAAGCGGATCGCGGAAGCCAGCAACGGAGAAGCAGCGTGGCTTCCACGGATGCCCCGCCTGGTGCTAGTGCACCGATGATCGAGATTCGTGCACCGGAGCCTCACTACCCCGTGGATGATGTAAAGGAGATGAAAGAATGTGATCTGCATTATCCCGTGGGGAACGTTTCCACGAAGGTAGCTAGCGGCAGTGCTTTACCCTGTACACCTGGAGCACTCCACCACAACAACCCCATTGCATATGGCTATGCTCGTGTCACGGTGGAAGACATAGTCCAAGGGTTTGAGGACCTGGAGATTGACAAACCTACACCCGAAGGGGAGAGAAGACTTGGAGATGTCAAGCGCCAGTTCATTCTATGGAAAAAGAAGTACATAGTGTTTCCAGGCGAGGCGCCAAGGCTAGCAAGTCCACCCCCCTCCGATGGTGGTGCTGGTGGTGGTGGTGGCGGTGGTGGCGGTGGTGGTGGTCGTGGTGGTTCACCTACACCTCCTTCACTCCATTCGACGCCGTCCCCCGATCCACAACCTCCGGCGGGTACGACGCCCCCAATCCACCTCCGGCGAAGAAGCAGAAGCAGGCGGACAGCAAGGAAACCCGCTCCTGGACTATTAACCCGGACCCTTATGTACCTAAGACCACAAGTGTACCGGAGCCATCACTGAAGCCTCTCCTCCCAAGGCCTTAGGAACTTAGTGAAGCTGAAACCAAATTGGCCGCGTCTGCTGATTATGAGAAATGGAAGGCGGATATGAAGGCGATAAAAGAGCCTGAGCCCAAGCAAGTATTCACTGAGAAGCAAAAGAAGTGGGCTAAGGATTTTTTGACGACACCGTCCCAAGCCAAGCTGAATATGCCTGACGACTATGGACATGAACTTCGTAGGCAAGCAAAAATATTGAAGGAGGAGAAAGAAGAAAGTAAAAAAAGCGGGAAACAAGTTGACCAGCTCGGGATGCAGAAGAAACAATCGATCCCCCCGCTCATAGTGAAAGCCGGTCCGGAAGAGGACCCCGAGATCATAGCAGCTGCGGCAGCACTTGGATTGACTGTAGCAAGTGCCATGAAACAAGCGTCCGAGATGGGTTTGACTCTTCGTGCCTTCTTAGGCCTTGAGGATGCGCCAGTATGTGAGATAGCATTACAATATGTGCGGAATGGGCCTCTCGTCGAGCCTGCGCGGGAAAAGAGTCTACCACCACAAATGTGAAATCTGCTACGTTGGTACAAGCAATTCATAACATGGGCCGACAAAGAATATATTTATGCGGATGTTACAGATGAGCATCACACCAAACGGTACTCTGTACAAGTTCATATGAGTGAATTGTTCCAGCTGTTCAATCTGCGCGACCTCGACAAATCTATGCTGAGTTGCTACGTTCTGTAAGTGATTTATTTCTACCTCATCTCGTTCTTCATTGCCTGCACTATATATATATATATTGTCCTAACTATATTGTTGCGTACGCTATTATGCAGATTAAAGATTTGGGAATGCAAAATAAGAAACATCCATGATGTTGGGTTCATTGACCCACATATCGTTAATGCACATGTGTTACAACATCACCCCGAAGACGTGGAGAAAGACTTGTACAAGTTTTTTTGAAAGCATCAACTCAAAAGTCATATTCTATTTCCTTACCATTTTGGGTGAGTGTTTCTCTCTTGTGCCCATTCTCTTTTGTTTACTCCATGCATGGTATGTCTAATCGATGAGTTATGCATGACTGTGCATGTAACGTGTCCGCAGGTTCCACTGGATTCTGCTAAATATTGAACTTCACACCTCCAGAGTTCTAATCATGGACTCTATGGATTCGGATCCAAAGCGTTGGGCCGACATGAGAAAAATGCTGCAAAAGTAATTATTTTCAATCATTTGAGCTCTATATCGATCGGTCTCTTTCGTTCATTTCCTAATATCAAGTAACTAATAACTCCCTTGTACATTTAATTTTCTTTGCCCTGTAGGGTTTGGAGACGGTTCTCAGAAGAAATTGTCGGTGAATTCAAACATGAGCTAGATTTCAGAAGGTTAGTTAATGTGGATAAGCAGCCACCGGGGACCAATCTATGTGGATACTATGTTTGTGAGAACATCCGGAGACACACCTCTGAGCGGAAGGCATCGGATAGCGTGCGGAAGGCGACGGATAACTTGCGGAGGAGGCTTAGTCCAGAAGCTCGCTTCCGACCAATTCAAGAAGAATTAGCAGGATTTTTCATGAGGGAAGTCATCAATCCTAAAGGAGAACACTATACCGAGGACGAAGAAATTTATATGCATACCTGAGATTGAAACTTGTTCGAAGTTGTATATGGTCATCCATCCTAATTGTGTATGGAAACTTGTTCGAAGTTGTATATGGTCACCCGAGATTGAATATATATTATATATTCCTCTTGAATTCTTCTTGTTTGAAATTTCATATGCATGTATATAGTAGCGTAGAATATGTGTACTGAAACTTCATCAAAATTAAAATAAAACACAAAATAAAATATAAAAGAAATAAAACACTCCAAACTAAAAAGAAACCAGGTTTAGGGGGGCTAAAACCCTAAACCTGCGGAGGAGGCCTTTAGTCCCGGTTGGCCACGAGAACCGGGACTAAAGGTCCTCCGCCCCGACGGACCACTGGCGCCCACGTGGACGGGCCTTTAGTCCCGGTCAGCCACAAGAACCGGGACTAAAGCCTTTAGTCGCGGTCCGTAAGAGGCGCGACTAGGGGGGGTCTTTAGTCGCGCATATTTAGTCCCGGTTGCACAGCCGGGACTAAAGGCTGTTGCGAACCGGGACTAAAGAGCTTTTTTCTACCAGTGTCACAAGTCATTCCAATGGCCCCTCTTCACCTTGAAGCTCTCTCATGAGAATCACAGGAGGAAAGATGCATCGGGCTCACTCAATCAGCCCGTGAAAAAGAGTAATAAGTATTGTGGGCATCACGTTTGGTGAGAAAGTTCTGACAAAGGTTCGTCTTATATTTAGATAAATGCAATTCTGGCCTGTAATGACAAGGGAAGCTAGCAGGGTAGGCTGTCGGTGAGCGTGACGATGGTAAGCCAAGAACCACTGGCCAAGGACGGGACGAGACGATGTGGTGAGCAATGACATCGCTTAAGTAAAACTGTCCCTGATTGCAAACAGAAAACTAAAAGTGGAGCAAGCTTCATGCTCGAATTGTTCTGCGTTTACTGTGAGTTGCTAGCAGTCCTTTCTTCTATGCAGGGTTGCAGATTACAGGTAACATCTGTGCTCTACAAACTGATATTGATAGGGTACCAATCCAAATGAAATGTATCGAGCAAGGGGGCAAAAACACTGTTTTGACCCTTTTGCCAAAGTTTAGCATGATTTGACGGCCTTCGAAAATTTAGCACGACCTAACCCTTTTCGCAATTAAAAAGTTTATTAGTCTTGTCCCTCTACTGAAATTTAAACCTAATAATTTATTCTGCAAGTAAAACCTAAAAAAGTTTGACTTTAGGCAAACAAATTGTGCCTTGTAAACCCTAGCGAAGGGAGTAACTTGTACGGAGCAATTTGTTTTGTACATCTAGTAGTCATATTTTGCACAACTCATAAAAGTCATTTTTCAATGAAAAGTTGTAAAATATAAATTGTTACCCATTATTAGTCTAGTTAAAAATTTCATAATTATTTAAACAACGTAGCTAATTTCTGGTACTTTAATAATTTCTTATATCGTAGTCAACGCAAAGTTCTACGAATTTATAAAATTTGGGAAGAAATACTACATTCTTTTGTCCAATGCGTGAAAAAATTATTTGGGTGTAGTTAATATCTTATTAGACTTATATGAAAAAGTTTGTAAAGACGGCCAAGGAATACGATTTTCCATGTCAGCTGAGACAATACTGTTCATTTTACTTTTTGACACCATACAAGATGGTGAATACTTTTATCTGCATCAACAAACTATAAAATCAATAGAACATTTCTGAGACATAAGCCGACCTTTTGAAAACTTTTCGCGAAGTCACAACGAATGGGTTGGTTCATATGTGAACAACAGCTTCTTCTCGTCGTGTGTCGGGTCCTTGCCTCGACGGTGGTGCTCTCGTGCGGAACTAGGTTCGGCGAGGTGGTTGTGCTAGAAGATCTCACTTTGGTGTCCTGGCCCTGGTCCTAGGGTGGTGAACACTCCATCGTCCGATGGTGCGACGCCTCTCGAGCCGGGGTGAGGAGCTGGGGGCTCCTTCTGGCGATGGAACAGGATGGCGCTAGTCTGCTGGGCGTCCAGGCGATGGCATTGTCATAACCCCCTCTGTCAGCTGATCTCCTTCGTGAGCCGGCTCCATTGATCTTTCGAGCATGTATGAGGGCTCCAGTGTCTCTTGTCTTGTTTTTGAGCTTTGTTGTTGCCTCTGGGCACCCATGTATCTTGCCAAGGCTCTTTTTTTGCTTTGTTCTTCTGTGTTGTTTTGTACCATTGGTTGGTTGTAAGGGCTTCATTAATTTAAAGCCGGCGCCAGCCTCTTTTCTAATTTTTTTTATGTGACAGTTTAGAGAGGTTCAGTTCTATTTGAAAGTTCAGTACTCAACCCTATGGCCGAAAATAGGGCGTTCTATGGGTTCTATGGGCCCTCTCCGGTGTTTTTTCTCCGGGATGGTCGTTGGTATCTTCTGGTCTACATCAACGAATTCTTGACCACTACTTCTCCAAGGTTCTTGGTTTAAACAAGTTTGTTGCACTAAGACATATATGAGTGTTACCGGATCGGAATCGGATGAGTAATTCTCATACCGTATTATGGCAGGACACATTCAGATTTGAATACAGTAATAGGCAGATCTGAATACTGGATTATGTCGGATTGGACATGATAGTAACAGAGCAGACTCGGATCGCAAACGGTCATATACCACATGAATATAAGAGAAATATATAAATGATTTAACCTAAAATTATATATAAACAATTAGCAAGTATTAATACTTATACACTTTAAGCACACATGAAGCAAACAAATACTAGTAAGCAAACATAACATCCACGTATTCCTAGTTAATACTTACACTTTACCCATAATTAGTATACATATTTAAAAGCTCGGATTGCCCTATTACAAATAACAGATTATTCTTGGGCACCTTATATTAGTAATAGAAAATATTATTGATCTTATCCAGGGGAGACATGTATGAGATCTCACATTTAGGTGAGATCAACGAGACAAAATCATATTTAGACATTTTTAAAAAATCTGAAATTATTTAACAACATTCATGTGGGGTATGTCTACAACCCCCAAAAAGATCAGATCAAAACTCATTGTACTTTTAGAGGTTAAAAAAAAAAGACAAATTCAAATATGAATAGTAGCAGCTTTGGGTGAATAGTATTTTGACACTATTCATATCTGATTTTGTCTTTTTTTATTAATGTAAGTTGAATTAGGAGCTTAAATGTTTTGAGGTTGCACACATCAAACGTTGATGTGTGTCTACAAATTTTGTTGAGAATGACCATATTTCTTTTTTCAAAAAAAAAAATCGATCTCATAGATCTCACATTACATAATGTGAGATCTCACACAAGTCTCCCCCTATCTTATCATATCGGTCACAGATTCGGGTCAGATTGTGCCGCCAAAAATCTGTTGCTGTATCCTATAAAACAGATTCAGGAACGGTTTCGGTAGGAGACAGAGACCGAGTGGTGGCAAAGCTTTCCTCAAGGCGCGTCGTCGATGGATGCATGAGAAAGAAGACTTTATCACATTCAAAGATTCGAAAGTATTTTACAGGAAGACTAGGTACGCCTATTCGATTGTAGGCGTACCTAGTAGGATAATTAATACGTATCACCTGGCCATGACAAATAGCACTTCCATTTGCTTGCACTCCACGTGCTGGCATGCTGTTTATATGGCCGATCATTGTGGGGAGTAACTTATACTAGTGTCATGTATATGACATTTGTCTAAGTTACTACCTTCATAGTACAAAGTAACATAATAAAAGTATTATAGATGGCTTCATTTATTAGTTTGTAGACTCATCTTGTCTTAAACAACGCTATATTACAGTAACATATTATGTTATCATTTCTCATTAACTACTTACCGCATAAGTAAAAAAATTAGAGTGCGCTACGTTACTATCTAAGTTACTCGGTCACTATGATTAGCCTATCACCACGCATACCAGTAGTCTTACTATTTTCTCGCGGGCAGTACATCTAGCTGACCAATGATTGAACTGATTAACTGACCATTTAAAAAGCAATCCATCCGTCGGTCCAAAACCCGCGGCTGACAAGTGAGAGCAGAGCATTGCACGGCATCGCTCGCGCGCCACTCGAGAGCATTGTGCTAGCTAGTGAGGGAAGAAGCTAGTGGTGGTGGCAATGGCGGGGGCACCTTTGGTGTTGGCGATACTCGTGGCGGCGGTTGGTGTCGCCGCGGCGGAGCGGGGCGGCGGCAAGCTGCGGCAGGGGTACTACGAGCAGAGCTGCCCGCGGGCGGAGCAGATCGTGAAGGACTACGTTGAGCGGCAGATACCCCTGGAGCCCTCCGTCGCCGCCACTCTCATCCGCACCCACTTCCACGACTGCTTCGTCAGGGTACGTACGCACGCTCTTTCGTCAGGTGCACCGTCCACGGCGCGTGTTTGTGATGAGTCCTGATCGATCGGAGTGGCACCGGTGCAGGGGTGCGACGCGTCGGTGCTGCTGAACGCGACGACCGGCGGCGGGGAGGCGGAGAAGGACGCGGCGCCCAACCTGACGCTGCGCGGCTTCGACTTCCTGGACCGCGTCAAGGCCCTGGTCGAGCAGGAGTGCCCCGGCGTCGTCTCTTGCGCCGACGTCCTCGCGCTCGCATCACGCGACGCCGTCGGAGTCATCGTAAGTGCCCTGCTTTCCTGTTCTCCCCCACACACACAGCATACACGTACGGGCACACGCGCCTCGGCGACTGATCGACGATGAGGGAAAAAATGCAGGGCGGGCCGTTCTGGCGCGTGCCGACGGGGCGGCGCGACGGCAGGATGTCGATCAAGCAGGAGGCGCTGGACCAGCTCCCGGCGCCCACCATGAACTTCACCGACCTCCTCGCCTCCTTCCGCGCCAAGGGCCTCGGCGTCGCCGACCTCGTCTGGCTCTCAGGTAACCGTTACAACTAATTATAAAAAGATTAATTACTACTCCCTCTATTTCAATCGGATGTATATTGACGTCTTTGTGTTTCTTCGCTCATTTCAACTCGTATATAGTTCATATTTAATTATTCAAAACATCTTTTATTGCTGAACCGAGGGAATTATTCAAAACATCTTTTATTTCTGAACGGAGAGAGCACTAAGTATCAGTAGCCGAGTTCATGGCACATCAATTACAATTTCACTACATGTCAGTCAGCTGAATTTTGAATTCGGGACAGTTGATTTTGAATGAAGGAAGAAGAAGGAAGGACCTCACCGGAGAGAAGGAAGGGGCTCGCCGTCATCACCCCATTATCAATCTTAGGGTTTAGGGTGAGGGCGGTGGTTGACGGCGGTGGTGGGGGGCAGTGGTGGGGCTTCGCCGGAGAAAAAAACTCGACGCACGGGAGCCTAAAGGGATGGCCGGGGGCGGCGGAAGACGGCGGTGGGGGTGGTTCAAGGGAGGGCGGGGCGGCGAGGCAGTCGCGGGAGCGCCGCCGGCTGTGGGCGGCGGGGTTTTGTGGCTAGGGCTGGGTTGGATCAACGGGTGAAAGAGAGAGGAAGAAGAGAAACAATGTCTGTCTGAGGTTGAAGACGATTAGCGTCCGTTGGATCTTGGTCGAATGGTAGATATAGGAGAAGGCGAATTGACTAAGCGTTTTTTTCTTTTCAGGCGATTGACTTGTAGCCGGTCCCTATCGATTATTGGCACCGACACATGCACGGTGATGGTGATGTGGAGCTTACTAGTGACGCACAAGCACTCCATCACAGATGGGTTGAACATACACACGATTGACCTGTAGCCGGTCCCTATCGATTATTGGCACCGACACATGCACGTTGATGGTGATGTGGAGCTTACTAGTGACGCACAAGCACTTCATCACAGATGGGTTGGACATACACACGATTGACATGTAGCCGGTCCCTATCGATTATTGGCACCGACGCGTGCATGTTGATGGTGATGTGGAGCTTACTAGTGACGCACAAGCACTCCATCACAGATGGGTTGGACATACAGTTGAGTGAGTAGTGAGAAACTGAAAGTCTCTTCCGCTTGCCAGCTCATTTGAGCTCACGATGAATAGTAAAATTCAGAAATATTGAAAACAAATTCAAAAGGTTCTAAGTTTTTTTTGGCAAACTTCGACGAATTTTTTAAGTGTCTTCAAAGTTTCATCATGAAATGACAATCGTGGAAATCATGGCAAAAAATAAATCAGCACTCTAAAATGCTTTCGAAAATAGCACTTTTGGAGCATCGTTTCTTTTTTGCCATGACTTCCACGAATATCATTCCATAATGAAATTTTGTGACCACTCAAAACATTTGTCAATGTTTGCAACAAAACAAATTCATACTTTTTTTTTGTTTTTATTACTACCTCCATTCCATAAAGTAGTGTGTATAGATTTTTTTTTTAAAGTCAAACTTCACAAAATTTTGACCAAATTTATAGAGAGAACTATTTATATCTATAATACCAAATATTTAAAGTATGAAACTAAATTTTATGATGAATCTAATGATATATGTTTGGCACTTTAGATGCAGATATTTTCCTCCATAAACTTGGTCAAAAAATTTGAGATTTAGCTTTTCAAAAAATCTATATGCATTACATTATGAAATGAAGGGAGTAATATTTTTGGATTTTACTATTCACCCGATCGAGCTCATTGCAGTCCGAGCTCAGAATTACCACACACTACGTTCGGAACCGAAAGTCCTTTGCTAGATTCGTGCTTTTTTTTAATCAATACACCTGGTAGCTACCAGAGGGAGTGCGAGGTTATGGTGCACGGGCAACATGGTGCCTTTTTTTGAGAAAAAAAAACATATTTACAAGTTTAGACATAATTAGAAAAAAAAAAACTGTGGAAACATGTATGTGTTCACTACACATCCATGAATTTCGTTTCTGGGAAAAATGTTATTTGCAAGCTGTGCTTAAAAAAATTCTGGCCCCAAAACAAAAAAAAGGCCCAATTTCATATTTGTCTTTTCTTTGTACGCCACATTTGAAAGTAAAATGTGATGAAATTTTGCACATACATAGTATACATGTGTGTGTGTGTGTGTGTGTGTGTGTGTGTGTGTGTGTGTGTTTACAATTTTTTTTTACGTTGTAGAATTACTTTTTTGGAAACGGGCATCATGGTAGCCGTGCACCGTTTGCAATATTCTCTACCAGAGGCTCCTACTTATTACTACCCAGTTCCCACATAACATAGTCACATGACAGGACGACCATTGATGGTCTTGTTGCGGTGAAAATTGATAAATATGGCCCTTTTCTTAAACTTTGGCACAAAATGAACCCAATTCAAAAAATGGCCCACTCTTGCCTGACGCCCAAGGCTAGGCTGTCATTGCTAGATAGCATGGCGCCTAGCCCCATTTTGTGATTTTTTTTTTGGATTAGGTTCATTTTTTTGCTAAAGTTTAAAGAAGGCCAGATGTGTCAATTTTCACATTGTTGCTTGCTGAAACGGATGTGTCCAAGATAAAAAGAAAACACAAGTGAACCACAAGCCTGGCCGACTATGTGCAGTTCTACAAAAGCACCAACAGTACTACCTGCGTTCTATAGTTAGAACGTACTGCCTCTAGATTTTTTTTTAAATCAAACATTGCAAATTTTTATTTAATTTGGTGAGCATATTATTTACATCTAGAATACCAAATTCATACCTTTAGATAAAACCATGACCTCGTATTTTCATATTTTATATATGTGGTATTATAGATATTGGTAATTTCATCTCTATACTTGATCAAACTTTGTAAAACTTGGCTTTTGGAAAAAGCTATAAGCACTAGATTGTAGAACGGAGGAAATATATGTTAGTGGTTTAAAATTTTGGTCGATGTTGATTAGATGTGAAACTAGCAGACAGACTAATAACAATACACATTGTAGCTCAGCTAGTTCCATGGATTTTATATTTGTTGCACTGCACGGTCATGGATGTTGACACGCTAAGTCGCTAACTACTGGAGTACATATATTTAGCTTGGAACTTTGGGACATGATCGTAATAAAATGTGAAATGTGTTGGCGATATGTTGATGAACGACATGTAAATAATAGTGGTATAGAGTGTACAAGTACACATGAACCCACAAAGACATCTTGGACTCAACTCTGTCACTGTCTGTTAAGTTTTTAATTACAAACTTAGCTCATTGATTCACATGTATTTATATATAGTGAACATTAATGGGCAACATGTGATGATTTAGAGACCTGTACGCTACTGTATGTCTGCTAAGAGCATCTACAGACGGTCCCTTCAAATCCTCCTCAAATATTTGGCGATAAAAAATAAGCTGCGTGCGTTCTTTAAACGACACACATCTCATGCAGTTTAGCTAGCTTTAGTACATTCCTGTACATCCTCAAGATTTCCTTGGAAAGTTCACAGTCCTACATATGCCATAGCATTGTCGTATTACTGAACTTTGCAGTTTGCACTTGTTATGTTGTGTTCACCACCTGACCTGAGCATCATGTACCGATACCACTCAGGGGCGCACACCATCGGCATCTCGCACTGCAACTCCTTCAGCGAGCGGCTATACAACTTCACCGGCCGCAGTGTGCCAGGCGATGCAGGCCCATCGTTGGACGCCGAGTATGCGGCCAACCTTCGCCGAACCAATTGCACCACTCGAACGGATAACACCACCGTCGTGGAGATGGACCCCGGGAGCTTCCTCACCTTTGACCTCAGCTACTACCACGGCCTGCTCAAGTACCAGGGACTCTTCCAGTCCGATGCCGCGCTCATCACCGACGAAGCGGCGAGGGCTGACGTCGAGAGCGTGGCCAAGGGCCCGCCGGAGGTGTTCTTCCAGGTGTTCGCGCGGTCCATGATGAGGATGGGCATGATAGAAGTCAAGACCGGCGGTGACGGGGAGATCAGGCGGCATTGTGCCGTTGTCAACAACTAGTGGCATGTCATGTGTCCTTGGTGGCACATGGACGCGCGATTGTGTTTGTATGTTTAGTTACATTTTCTTTTCCATTTTTGTGTATGTGTTTTGTTTATTGTATCTCTTTTGTAAGGTGTTTTTTTTTTAGTTCTGGTCAGGCATGCAGGGGGATCTAGGCATCTGGCGGCCGGCTCAAGTTCGTCGCCTAGCTCATCACGAAGAATCACTCACCTTTGCCATTTTTGTGTTCCTGGCCTCGCTTGGCATGTAAGGTTTACGGGTGTAAACAGCCCAAATACCAGGCCAAAACTGGCGGAGGAGGAAAATAATGACAATCTAAGCACACGATTAAGAGAAAAAAATAGGCTCTATAAAAACGAGACCTGAGCATGAGCCGCTCCCGTGACGCTAGCTGCAACGCCGCCGCCACCTCCGCCGCTTATCTCCGCCTCCCGACTCCACCTGTCCATGGCCTCCTCCTCCCCCCTCCACCCTCACCCCACTATCCCCTCCCCAGCCACCGACCCCCTTTCCTCCCCCCGGTCCTAGTTACCCTGCAGATCCAGATCCAGAACTGTTGGTTGCTGGTGTTGGGGTTGGAGATGGGGCGTCTCTCTCGCGTTCCCAGGAATGTCTTGGGCTGCTCCCTCGGCTCATGTTACCACCCCCTCTTTCTTGGCTCCCTCTGGATTCAGGCCCCAGGTAGTGGCCGATGTCTCGCACGCGTCAACGGAGCAGGTGTGGGTGGAGATTGGGGACCGGGGTCGCCCGAGGCTGGAGAAGCTGCCTGCCCCGCCCCGCAAGGAGTCTGATCGCTCCCTCGCATTCAAGAGGAGAGCTTACGGGCTGTGCTTCCGGTGCTTGGCGGAGGACCACTTCGTCGCTGGCTGCCGCGGCCCTGTCACCTGCCTGGCTTGCGGCCTCCCCGGCCATCGCGAGCGCCAATGCCCGGACCGCCTTCCTGCCACTCAAGGTCGTCCCGGCGCTCCCGGTCGCCACCAGCTGCTCCTCGCCTCTCTAGCCGCCCGCCCCCAGCTTCTCCACAATGGTTGCAGCGCTCTCGGGCCTCTGTTGCTTCCCTTCCGGTAGCAATCGAGCAGGAGGCTCCTCATCGCATTCACGGTGATCCCAGCAAGTCCTCCGTTGGTTTGGAGATGTTGCAACCTCTCTTAGCTGAGCAGGCAGAGGTTGTGGGAGCTGGGCTCCAAGCCTTCACCGCCTCTCGTTAGGAGGAGATGGTCCGGGTCCAACTTCAGCCCCTTTGTGACATGGTGACCGCTTTGTAGGTTTGGAAGGCTCAGGTCGAGGGCTTCTTGGAGCGTATGGAAGAGGTCGCTGGCAGCTTAGCTTCTTCGTCGGCCATGTTTCGATCTCCTGAGTCTCCTGTTCGAAGGGTTGTTGAGAGTGATGCTGGTTGTAAGGATGGCTTGGAGCTCGTTGTAGCTGGTTGCCCAGCTGAGCCCCAGTGCGGGTGTGAGGAACTGGTGCCTCTCACTGCTGGTGGTGGTAAGGATATCATTGAGGCCGTTTTGGCTGGTTGCTCATCTAAGCTAGTGGCTACAGCGGCACAGTCTGTGGACCTGCTCTGGATCCTATTCTATCCAGGATGGTAGTTCTTGGTGAGGAAGAACAACTTAAGGTTGATGAGATTGTGGCTAAGAACAATGGCATGGAGCCGACTCAGGTAGCTCTGCCAATTATAGCTTGGATGTGGAGGTGCCTCCCTTGGCCTCCTCTCCGGATATGCAAGCTTCAGGTGATGTCTTCTGAGCCCAAGGAGCCGCTTGGTGGCATTGGCGTGCCTCAAGGCCCGACATCTTCTACCTTGCTGGATGAGTTCCTGAGCAGTTTCAGTTGCACTGCGCCGCATTCCTTGCTCCAAGCGTCTATTCTTGTGTTGGGTGAAGGGAGCTCTACTTCCTGTTCCAAGAGGCGGAGTGGACGCTCGGATAAGAAGAACCAAAATTGCAACATCCCTGCTGCGAAGCGCGCTGAATATAGGTTGGCAGAGGCTTAGGGGGATTTGCCGAACACCACAACATCTAAGAAAGCCACCAAGGAGGATGTTAAAGAGAAGATACAATCTTACCTGTGGATGTACAAGAAGCCGCTCAAACCGATGGCGATGCAGGCTATTCGGGCGTTGGTAGAGGTTAATGTTTGATTGCTCTTCTCAGGAGGTTAGGCGCGAGTGTTGATCTGGTTGTGGGCATGTCCTTGGGGTTGAATTGGTTGGGTATGAGGTGCTAACGATCGTCTTGGGGCTAGGTACCCTTGTATTTGGCTCAGACAACGTTCCTTGATTGATAGGGGGGTGTGTGGTCTTCACCGGTTTTCCTTAATTAACCGTGCCTTGTTTGGTTTTTGAGTCTGGTTTTCCTCATTATAACTGGACCAACTCTCTTCTTTTTAACTGCAATGTGGGAGCTCCCCATCATCTGACGAGGTTTCGTCAAAAAAAAATTACGCTGGCATTGGATGGAAAAACGACAATCCAAGAGTGCCCTAATGATGTCGAAGTGACTGGATTTTCAACACGTATATATCAGCTGGACAACCCCACACACGAGGTGCCATCAACAACAAACTAAAAACGACGCCAACTCCATGAACACTACTCGACCAGCAAACGTAAACACCATCAGAGAGAAACGCACTAGCCGATTACGTATAGTTAAGCCTACAGGCATCATGGCTCTGACCACTTATTACTAACAGGAAACTCTAAACTATCAGGAATTTATACTCCTCCGTTCCAAAATAACTGAAGTTTTACTATTGCCAAACCTTTTTAAGTTTGACCAAGTCTATATAAAATTATATTAACACCTACAAAACCGAAATTACTTCATTATATTCATTGTGACATATGTTTTCATGTTATATATATTTGATATCACAGATTTTTGCAGATTTTTCTAAAGACTTGGTATCATATGAAAATCTTAAAACTTCACTTATTTTGGAACGGTGGGAGTACATTGTTTTTCTTCTCCTCAACATTTTTCCATCTTGTATCTCCTTTCAATCTCCATCAGTCACTCCTACCACAACATCATTTACCTCAAGGATCGCAGGTCTCCAGCCGAGAAGTGGCCCACCTAGCCTTGACAGATATTCGCTTGCACAAATCTAGTTGCTTTTCCATTCGCGAGTAGTCTGCATGCCGCTGTCGTTGGGAGACTACCTTGCCTCCCGACTCATATAGGAAATAGCCTGGTGTAAATCATTTTTAACACCCTCTCTTCTTCTAATTGAAAGGCAGCGCTCCTACCAGTTTCTCAAAAATAAAACATATTATAGGGTTACACAAGTATTTAAAAGGAGCTAGCCTACAAATCTAACCTACCCTAACATGACTCGGATGATTGTTCCAGTCCAAGATGTACATGGACTCTCCATCGTGGTTAATTCCAACAAACAAGCAGCAAAACTCTTTAGAGGTGAATGCTACTAAATATCACAACTGACAGCTATCATTCGTAGGGCAGCAAAATGTCCCGAGAGAAAGGCAGAACAGCCCATATTATCACATGTATTTGATATCCATCTATTGTGGACTTTGTGAACTTGCTATATGTTGAAAACTGAACCGAATTTTTTGCAATATCCATCTATATTCGTGTCTTTGTTTCTGCCGTAGTTTGGTCTAGTGTTGTCTACAAAGTTAAGTCATTGTGCAACGACTTTGGATGAAGTGTGATGAATGAATAAGTGAGATCTGAATTCGTGTTAGAATCATCGTAATGATGATGTTTTATTCGACCTTGCGGTTGCTTGTATGATCCGTAGTTGCGTGTCAATTCTACTCAGAAATTCTTTTTAGGTTTGATGATATTATTGTTGATTCGTCTAACACTTAACATCTTGTTGTGTATGCCTTATCATAGATCTGCTAAATTTTGACTTTCTAAGACTCCACATGAGGCCAAAGATTGCGATGGTTTATCTGCTAACTCCTCAGCGATTCTTAGTTACGATTCATCTTTGTTGTACTGCGGCCATTTTGTTCATGTATTGTTTGATGCTTTATGGATGTCTATGTAATGTGCCTTACTATCAGTTCTGTCTACATTGCATTTACTGATGCCGATCTTTGTGCAAATCCTCACCGGCAAGACCATCAGCCGCGATGTTGAATCCTTGGACACAACTAACAAGTTGAAGGAAAGGATCCAGGACGAAGGAGGGCCCCCCAGCGCCTCATCTTCGCCGGCAAGCAGCTTATTACAGCCACATCTTCGCCTATCTTCTCCACAGAGTTGGCCAGTAAGTGTCTGGCCCTGGGGCAGTTTCTGCCTCTGGCTCACAAGTTTGGTGCATTCGGTGTCGTCCAATAGTGTTGTCAGCGTGTGCTCGTGTTGTCGTGTATGCGTTTATACCATACCTTGGTCCAATGTTATGTGAATTCGTGTTACTAGCACATATGCCCGTGCGTTGCAACAGGTGACAAAATTCAACACTTAAATGAAAATAATATTGGTATAAAATAATGAAATTGTTCAACCTGTGTCGTTTATTTATTTTCTTTGTTACAGTCCCATTTATTTATGCCAATTAGGAGAACTTTGTTTATATTTTGTTTCGCAGACCACAATCCCTTTTCTTTATGCCACCAGGATATTTTGTTTCGCAGCCCACAATCTCTTATTTACGCCAACCAGGATTTTTTTTTTGTTTCCCAGCCCACAATCCCATTTTTTATGCCACTGGAATCTTTTGTTTCGCAATCCACAATTCTTTTTATTTATTACGTGCACCGGGTGATTTATTTCTTTCCTACCCACAACTCACCCTCCGTTAGCTGATTCTTAGGCTGCTTGTTCATTCTCATATCACGGGCATATATAAATTGGGGGCATTTGGTGTAAAGAAGCAAGGTCGGACTATTTAATCTGTTAACATACTTGTCTTATAAGCATGAGCCGAATCTGCGCAACTTGGCCCAAAAACATCAGTCGTGCAACAAGGTCCAATAACAGCACCGAGTCATTATTTTAGACAAACAAAAATTTCAATAAATGTTCAGTTACAATATATAACTTGCGCCAAACCTAGAGGTATTGTTGGGTCAGCTAGTTAAAACGGTGGACAATTGTTTGGTGGAGTCGTGAGTTTGACTCCTCACAGAAGCACTTATTTTTTGCAAATTCGTATATAGGCTACGAAGGCTGTGTGCGTGCGGACGACAAACAAACAGACTACACGTTGATTTCTCGGAGATGCCATGGGTTCTTGAAAAAGCGTATGACTGACTAAGAATATCACCTTCCTTGTTAGTAGGGATAGATGTCTAAATGTGCCTACAAACTTCTACCGTGGCGTAGAAGTAGCCTTAGATGAGTGTGTTGAACAAACACGTGAGCCCTGAATTCTTGTGAAATTCTTGTTCTGTTGTCCTCAATACTACTGTGGTGCTTTTGGATTTTTAAATCTTGCAATTGTGTGCCTAATTTGTCCTGAGAGGTTCTCATGACACGCGAGGAACTCCAATGCTTGGTGACCTGAATCTGTCCTCGTTATCTTTCTCGTTTCTGTTTATCGGCATGTGCGGTTTGTGTCAGAATCATCACGATGAATGTTTGATTATTGTGCTGTTGTACTGCTTGTGAGTTATTTGATACTTCTAACACGAGCCCCGCTTCGGTACAACCCCCCTCACTAAAGATAGAAATGACAATATAGACCTATGATAAATCGTACCCACTTTCATAGGTAAATTATATGGGGCACCTAGGTGCCCAGGCACCTCATTCGGATCCAACCCGTTAAGCGTTTTGTATTTGGAAATAATCACTAGTACCATCCAAATAATCTTCTTTCCTTTCTCTACCTGCATGCAATTACTTCCGCTGCCATTTATTGCATATTGGTTTTCAAAAAACTAGAAGCTATTGATTCCCTCGAATAATTTGTTTCCTTAAACAAATTCGACTAGTCACATTAAAAATAGTTTGAACGCTCGTACTTGGTTCAGTATATACCCTATGACTTATTCTAATTTTTACTAGATACGTACAAAATAGTCCAATATATTTGTAAGTGCATACTCAGGCCCGCGAAAAAGTGCATACTCAAGATATTGTTAATGAAAATATACAAATACCCGGGGCAATTATATCTAATGAAAATACATACCGAAAATATTATACCTAATGAAAATATACATATACCCGAGGTATTGTTTCTACTGAAAATATACACATACCAAGGTATGATACCTAATAAAGATTATGGATATATCTCGGGTATCCTAAATGAAATGAAGTTTGAATAACCAACAGTGATATAATTTGGTGCATACTCAAGTCCCAAAAAAATGAATAGTGAAAATATTGCTCAGTATGTACATATACCTCGAAGTGAAATTTATTGGTATATACCCACAAATGACACTACCTTTTAATAGGTGGATACATGTTCGTAAATTAAATACCTTGATGGATGATATGTTTCATTCCTGTAAATATGAATATCTATACAACATAATCGATAGAGATGTATTTGACGCATGATACTCAAGGATTATAATAGCTCTGCTATCTTTGCAAAAATCTTTGTGAAAATCAAAATAAATTATCATAAATTCCAATTTAAATATTAGTACATGTACATGTATACGTACACATGACGTTTGAAGCGTTTTCTATGTACCTTAGACTGCTAGTTTTCCACACACGTATATGTACAAATATAATTTAGTTACATGCACTAAAATCTGGAAACTTTAACGCATTGATGACTATCAATTAGTATTGAAATGCCATGCACGCATGCATGCATGCTTACCATAAATTTTTGTTACTACCAAATATACTCATTAACGGGTTTACCCACTAGTACTTGGATCAACGGCAATGCCATACATCCAACGGCTAGGAGGTAAGGTGCCCAGGCACCTAGGTGTCCCAAACTGCCGAAGCCCTAGACTTTTGGTTTGGGCCGAGCTGGATTTGAACCAGCGTAGACATTGTCAACGAATTTACAGTCCGTCCCCATTAACCACTCGGGCATCGACCCAGGAAGAATTTATTCTAGGGTTTTTGCTAATCTATGATTAACCTCCTTTCATAATACTCCCTACCCCCAGGGGAAGTCGAATCCCCGATGCCTCCTTGAATGAGAGATGTCCTGAACCTAGACGATAGGGGCATCACTAGACGATAGGGCCATATACAACCGCTCGTGATTATACTATAATCACAGTATGAGCAGTTTTTTGGAATTGTCAATATACTCGAAAAGTATAAATAGATCCAAAGCAAAGAGTTTTTCCAACTTTTCTGTTATGTTTTCATCTAGGACAAATTTTATCTACCACCAGTGATAGTTACCACCACTTGAGTTTTATATGTTGTATGTAGTATCAGCCAAAACCGCCAGTATGTACGTGTAGTATGTAATATATAACGATGTTTAGGTAGTATATATACTACTTTTTAGGTAGTATGTACCATATTTTAAGTATACTCTTTTATACGTACAAATATGTACGTATTTCATAAATATAACAAAAACTATGGGCTCATATGCAATTTTTTTCATGTAACTTGCTTTGAAATATCTTATATATAGTATATGAACATATTTAGAATGATAAAGTAGTATATAAGGTACCATATGGTACTATATGAGACATGTGGGGTAACTACCCCAGGTGGTATATATATATATATATATATATATATATATATATATATATATATATATATATATATATATATATATTAGACACACACACACACATATAGTGGGTTGCCCACTAGAATGTATAAGCCATATGTTACACCCTCTTGCGTCCTGCACTTGTACCAACCTTCAAAAAATGGTGAGTGAAGTGGATTTAAACCCCATGCCTCATTGTTTCATTTGAACCGCAGTAACCAACCGAGGATGCTCACCTACTGCATTTTCTTAGGACGCAGAGGAATTGATCCCGAGCTCATATGCTCCCGCATGAACAGTAAAATTGAAAAAATATCGAAAAAATTCAAAAAATTCCAAATTTTTTTTGGGAGAACCATTGACAAAAGTTCTAAGTGCCTGCAAAAATTCGTCATGAAATCACATTCCTAGAAGGCATGGCAAAAAAAAACAAAAACAGTACTCTGAAAAAGCTACTTTCAAAAGCATTTTGAAGCACCGAATTTGTTTTTTTTGCCACGCCTTATAGGAATGTGATTTCATGATGAATTTTTGCAGGCACTTAGAACTTTTGTCAATGTTTCTCTCAAAAAAAATTTGGAACTTTTTTTAATTTTTTTTGATATTTTTTCGATTTTACTGTTCATGCGGGAGCATATGAGCTCGGGATCAAAAGATGACTTCCGGTTTTTCTTTTATTTTTTCCCTTTTTCTCTTTCTCTTTCTTTTTCATTTTCGTTTTCCTTTTCTAAATTTGCATTTTTTAAATTGTCATATTATCACAAATTCTAAAATTTTCAGATTCGTGAACATTGTTTCAAATCCATGAACATTTCTTTCAAATCCGTGAATATTCACATAAATTCGCAAAAAACTACAAATCCCTGAACTTTTTATCAAATGCATGAAAGTTTTTATAATCCAAAAACTCTTTTGAATTTTATGAACTTTATACAAGTTCGTGACCAAAATTTGAAAACATGGACAGTTTTTCAATTTTTTGAACAAATTTGGAAAAGCGAACATTTCTTTGATTTGTGAACAATTTTTGAAAACAGGAACACCTTTTGGAACTCTAAATAAAATTGACAACGTGGACATTTTTTTGAATTGTTAGCATTATTTTTTTAACATTAATTAATAAGTATGAACAAAAACTGACACCTGGAGAAAACTTGGAAATCTGAACATTTTTTGATTGTTTTGAAGATTGATTAGTAACTATGAAAACAATCAAAATTCTGAAATTATGTTTTGAAAATAAGAACAATTTTTGAAATATTAACAAAATTTGGAAAACATGAAATATTTCAATATTCCGAAAAAATGTAATTCTGAACTTTTTGAGTTTATGAAAAATGGAAACAACATACAGGAAAAAAAGGAAAAATTCAAAGCAAAACTAAAAAGGAAAGAAAAAGAAACATAAAAATTGGAGAGAAGATAAAAATAATAAGTGGAAAGAAAAAAAAGAAAAAGGTGTTTCAGGAACCTCCTAGAAGGTTCCCAAAACCGAAAAAACCGGCTGGAAGCCAAGATTCCCAAAACTGGTTACCTTTTTGGCAAACTTTTTTGGAAACATTAAAAAAATTCAAATATGTGATTTTTTTTTTCAAAATCGATGAATTCTTTTTTCATATCCACCAGAGCTTGGGCCTGCCCAACAGTTTTTTTTTTGGCGTGAGCGAAGCTTCGCCTAATTGGGCCAAGCCCTAAGAGTTCTTTTATTTTTCTATTTTTTTACATTTCTTCTCTTTTTTGTCAATTCATTTTGTCCTTCTAAACTTTATTGTTCTTTTTGAAATCTGTTAAGAAAATTAAAATAATGTTTGGAATAAATTATGATTTAAAATTATCCTTTTTCCAAATATTTATTAAATTCTTTAAGAAAACTTTAATTGTGATTTTATCCCTATGTGTTTATTAGATATGTTAAAGACGTAAAATATCAGTTTTACATACATATTTATATTATGATTTTAAATACTTTTTCCTTCAAACCTGGCATGGATCCCTACTATGGGCATGTCCACCTGCTAGCAAAAGATGGGGTCATTTTCAATAATGTCCAGAATAACACCATCTTCAATCTAGGGTGTCTGAGTAGGCCAGAAAGCTCCGTTTGAGAGCATGTTGTTCCTCGACATCTGTCTAATGACTTCATTTTTTTATTGGCTTATATGACCAATTCAAGGCACCATACCAAGTTGTTCTTTTCTACAAATTTTGCATTTTTGGAGTGTTCTCGTTTAAAAAAGGGCGATAAATGGTCAGACATGTCGCAACTTGCATACGTTGCCTAAAATCGTCAAACCTGTCATGGATGCCTACTATGGGCTTGCCCACCTTTTTGCAAAACTTGAGGTCATTTCAAGAATATCCAAAAATATACCATGTTCAAAGGACGGCGTCCGGGTAGGCCAAAAGGCTTCGTCTATGAGCACGTTATTTATCAATATCCTTGGAATGGCCCCAATTTTTCCCATGGCATTGTATGACCAATTCAAGGCACCATGCCAAGTTGTTTTGGTTTTCAATAAATTTTGCATTTTTTCGGAGTTCTCTTGGCAAAAAAGGTCGATAGATGGTTGGACGTGTCACAACTTGTATACTGTGTTAGAAATCATTCAAACCTGACATCGATTCCTACCATGGGCATTTCCACGTCCTTGCAAAAGTTGGGGTCGTTTGAAGGATGTCCAAAAATACGCCATGTGTCAACAGAATGTGTTCGGGTAGTTCGAGAAAATTGAAAAAGATTCACAAATTGGAAAAAAACAGGAATATGATTTTATTAAAATTTTGAAAAAGTTCACGCATTTGAAATAGCAGAAAAAATGAAAATGAAAATGGAAAATGAAAAAGAAAAAAAGTAAAGGGAAAAAAAGGAAAGCAAAAATTCCCTAAATAAAACAGAACAACCCCGTTTTAAAAAACACACAAAAAAAACCCATCCTGAAACTTCACAAAGATATATTTGCCACATAAGAGCCGTAAAAGAAAGCAAGTGCGCACAACAAGTAATCTATCCCAGTTGATTACTAGAAGTAGAAGTAAACCTTGTGGGTTGGGGTTTGAATCCCCCATGTCGCACATTTTTGGTAGATTAAAAAGAAAGAGAAAAAAAGCCAAGGGCGCCAAATAGGGTTTGGGTATGCCACACGTACGTCGGGCCGTCTACGGCCGGTAATACGCCGCGTATCAGCACGCTCGGTGCGGGCGATGTAGTTTTCAAAAACACCATCATATCCTTTATTATGAAGGGGTAAGGAGAGATTTCCTTCGTTGATGTGTTCAGGGGATTGTACCGAAGCAAAAATGTTCTAATATTCTATTGTTCTACTTCCTCTGATCCATATTAATTTTTCTTGTTGATTTAGTTCAAAGTTGTACTCAAGTTCAAAAGTGCCAACTTCCCAGATGCTTGCATTTTTTGTGGCTCTTCAAACTGAATTGTTGCCAAGCAGTTCCATTGGTGAAGTTGTCTTTGTTTGTTGCAAACAAGATGAGATCAAACAAACCATAGGCTACACATACGCGGGTTCCTTTTGCCCTGTTAATTTCTCTTTCTTAACAAACAAAGCATAGCCTACACGTGCAGACCTACCCTCTGTTCTGTGCTCTTGGATCTACAGCGCGTCTGCATCCAATGTGGCCACCGCTACTGTCGCCATCTTCGTGCCCCGGTCGATCGTCGTCACCATCCTATGATATAGCTTCTCTTCCATCCCCGCTTTGCTGCTGAAGCTGGGCATGTGAACGGCCATAGGGACCCTCCATCCCGCTGGCTGGCTGATTGTAGTCCGAGGTAGCCTTGTCGTCCTCCGTCTCTGCCTTATTGTCATTGGCGTGGCACAACGAAGAGGAGACTGGAGCCGTGGAGGATGCAGTAGTGCTCGGCGTCACGCTCATCATCTTCGGGCACCCTGGGAGACTGGAGACGGGAGCGGAAGGTGACTCGTTGCAACACCAACAAGACGTGTAAGGCTAGTCATAGTGGGAATAACTTAGATAGTAACATAGCGCACTTCAAGAAAATTTTGCTTATGTGGCAAGTAATTAATGAAAGGTGGTAACATAATATGTTACTGTAACATAGCGCTTCCCGAGACAAGATGAGTAAGCGACGACCACACCTCTTGCATTCTTATTGCTACTTCTCTCCTGATACCTATCACTCCCATCCAATGGCTAGAATGTTGACAAAAAGAGAGCGAAAAAGTGAAAGAGAATAATAACAAACCTAGTAGTATTACTAATTCTTTCTACGCTGAGAAACTAACACGCCACAAAGACATTGGGAAGGGAAGCGAGGCTATTGAAATATGTAGGCGGTAGTTGTACTTGAAAATTTCCGTAATGAAGGTGAGAGATTGATGACATGGACAGCATGGATCATGTGCAATATTAGGTATGGAGAGTTATTCCATTTCTAAGTTCCAAATATAAGTTGTTTTAAACTACAGTTTCACTCACACACGCACCCCTTCACATCTAATACACACGTCACCTAACTTAGGTTTTCACTGCCTCCCACCACGCAGTCGCTGGACTACCTCATCTTCTGTGGCCTTGCGGTGGATCCTGGTCCTTGCTGGCTGGAAGGCTCCGTTTTGAGATGTTTCTTTGAGTTTTGGAAGGATTAGATACTGCTTAGAAAGACAAGGCGATGGCTCCCTGCAGATGAAATAAGATTCTCCCTGCATAGCCTCCATCTGGATGATGCTTCTAGCATCGCCGGAGGGTGCGTGGAGGTTTGACTCCAGAGGAACTCATGGAATTGATCGTCTTTTATCATCGATGGATCCGCCTGGATCCGATCTTCGTTCGTCTATGTTCGTGTGTCTACAAGTTTATTTTTTTCGATTACGCTTCTCTTCATCGAACACGGTTGTTATTTTGGTGCGCTGGTTCTTTGGGGCCTTAGCACGACGACTTTCCGACTGTCTACTACAATATGGTTTGCCTGGCTCTGGTGATGGAGCGGCGATGATGGAGGCGCGCCTCCGTGTCGCTCCAGTGCTTGTAGTTGTCGCTAGGTGGTCTACAGACCTGGACGTAAATTTTTACTTCTAATGTTTGTTGTACTACGTTGATAGTTGACGAATAGATCGAAAGTTCTTCCAGTAAAAACAACTACAGTTTCGCTTATCTTTAATAGGCATGAATATATTTTTATAATTAATGAACCTTTTAAAATCCTGTGAATACTTTTTTCAATTACATAATCAATTATTAAAATGTGTGAACAACTTTTAATCGCATGAACATTTTGAAAATTACATGAACATTTTATGTGAACACAGTTTCAACATACATGCTTTTAGAAGTACATAATTTATTGATATTATATAAATCAGTAGGATAAATGGATTTTTTGAGATTTAGGAACAATAACAAAAATAAATTGTACCCATTTTATAATGGGCTCCACTAGTTGCCTCCCGTTCACCTATCTCCAGCTCTCAAGCAGGGAAATTTTGTTTGTTTGATGCCAGCTTCAACACCCCTCTCACGTGCTTAAGGCTTAAATATTTGGATCACTATTATAACGAGATTTGTGTATAAGATAGGCTATACGAAAATACTTTCGTCATGTCCTCTTTGTCACTTGCCGGTTCACATGTACTCTTTATTGTTAATTTTACTTGACAAAACTTCCACACTGATGTGGAGTATCTGCTCCCAAGCTCAATTGCTCCCTGATGAACAGTAAAATAAAAATAGTTAAATAATTCAAACAATTCTGAATTGTTTTTGTGGTAAACTTTGACCAATGTTTTGTATGCTTGCAAAATTTCAGCACGAAATGACATTCATGGAAGTTGTGGCAAAAAAAATTGACGCTCCAAAAATGCTAGTTTTGAAAAAAAAAATTGGAGTGCAGATTTTTTTTTGCCATGACTTCCACGAATGTCATTTCGTGCTGAAATTTATTAAGCACGGAAAACATTTGTCATTATTTTTTTGAAATTGTTTAGTGTTTTTTTCGATTTTACTGTTCATCAGGGTGCCTTTGAGCTCGGGATCACACACACACACACACACACACACACACACACAGTAAAATCACAAACTCATAGAATGAGTTCTCTCTTAGATCATCAGCACATTCCACAACCCAAATTAAGGCATCACTCCTAGTCTTGTTCATAAGGACAGGACACATGGTGCTCACATTTGTGAAAACTTTGACATTTCGCTTGTTTCAAATCTCTCAATGGACAATTTTCAGCATTCACCACGTTACAATAGCCTTCTTATGAATTGCCTCGTCAAGGTGACAATGTTCTCTAAAGCAGTTGCATAGACGTGCTTGCAACTAGTTTAATTCAAATTATTTCTCAAATAACATACAGAAAATATCAAACATGTTGTTAATGTTTTGGCTAACATTACTAGCTGGAATCTTGATTTGGGGACCAAAGAAAAATATTCAATCTAAGTATAATTTGTGAACATTGCTCAACAAGATGTGGGGCGTTGAACCCAGGAGCAAAGGCTGGCGCCACAACACGTCATAAGCACCAACCAATTAATTAAGAATTAAGAACACTTGTCCTTCCCGACCTTGACCTTCCCGCGTCGTGCATTGCATGGATGTTGGATGGAACAACTGCTGCCTGCTGCGAATTTACTGGATCTGCACCTCCGCGAAAGAGATGGAGGATGGCGACGTGGCAACCACCTGAAATCTCTCAAAAAATGTTATCTGTCGTCAATCACAGACTAAACTGATGGTAGACCCAACTGATGTCTTGTTTTGCTCAGAGCCTCACACGTCATGTGCATAACCGATACACTCACCACATACAAAACTGAGTGGGAAATACATGTGTAACATAGAACAAGCACATGTCACTATTGACACGTCTATGTAACTACTACACTTGTGTGTACTAGAGTTGTGATGCACAAGCGCGTGTGGCTGTACGCCTTTCTTTTCAGTGATGTTGTAGTTGGATGTATGAGGTCTCTTCAGCACTTTAATTTGCATACACCTTTTAAATTGTATTCTTTTTCACAAGCATGCTCATGCATCGAACGATTAATTTGTCTGGTACCCATCCAAAAAGAAAGGTGTAAAATCACATGGAATCTTTGGATTAACCGAAGAGGTTAGAAGACCAGTGAATCTTCCCATGAGTAACTGGTCACAGCTACTAATGCATCTATGCTTAGCACATTTCTGATTATGCGTACAGAAAGTGAGATGTGTAACTAACAACCTACTTCTGAAAGGGGTGTAGAGATGTAGGTCATCTCCAAGGATATGCCCATTAAAGGGGGATTTTACTTTCAGTCCTACTGACCTTTGCAGTTACGGCCACTCTGAAGTTATCACCGACCCTTCATTTCCTTTCTCTCAGCCAGCTTCCCTTTGCAACTTGCAAGTGAATGATACCTAGTTACCAACATATATACTTCATATGCTACTAGACATGAGAAGGGCATGGGCATGGACTGGTTAAGTACTAGTACGTGTAAAACCTATTGACATCTTGCCAAGCCTCTCCAGAAAAATGAGCTTAGAGGGGAGATGATGAGCATGGAAAAACAGGCTAGCAGCTGAGAGCATGTGCTGCAATGTGGCATTAGGATAAAAAATGAACCTCTTCAGTAACTGACAATTGTCCGACCCAACACAAATTTATTGCACTCATCACTTTCAGTTACCTTTATTTTGATGGAGATAAATATATGAAAGTTTAAGCATATGTACCATAGGAAGTCAAATGGATGTATTTAGCCCCCCCCCCCCCCCCCCCCCACCACACACACACACCCAACCTTCCATGGATAATCACAATAAAGTTGTATTTTGGAACGTGCGTGGCCTTAACAGCAAAGCTAAACGCACAGCTGTCCGCACTGTAATCGCCTCTACCTCCACCCTGGTGGTTTGTCTACAAGAGACCAAGCTCGCTACAGTCACTGCCGCCATCGTCTTCGAGACGCTCGGTGGAAACTTCGCTGACTTCTAGTTCCTTCCCGCGGCGGCATTCTCCTCGCTTGGCGGAGTAATGTGATTGCACTCGCTAACCCAATCATTGGGACGTACCATGTTTCCGCGACAGTCTCTTCCCCCTTCGGATATAACACATGGTGACTAACTGGTGTCTACGGACCCCAAAGCGTTCCTGACAAGCTCGCGTTTCTCACTGAGCTACGTGACCTACGAGACTCTATTTCTGGACCATGGGTCATTTGAGGCAACTTTAATATGGTCACGTCTATTGCTGACAAAAACAATGGCCACGTCAACCACCGGACCATGAACCAGTTCCGGCGCTTCATCGCCGACTCGGCCTTGCGCGACATCTACCTCCACGGCAGACGCTTCACTTGGTCTAACGAGCAGGACTCCCCCACTCTAGTCCGCAACTACCGGGTTTTCGCCACACCATCTTGGGAGACTCGTAACCCTCATCACATCCTTCATTGCCTCGCCTCCGCGGCATCGGACCACTGCCCTCTCGTCCTTGATTGCTCGCCGCACGATCGCGGCAAACCGCGTGATACGTCCCCAACGTATCTATAATTTTTGATTGTTCCATGCTATTATATTATCTGTTTTGGATGTTTAATGGGTTTTATTATGCACTTTTATATTATTTTTGGGACTAACCTACTAACCGGAGGCCCAATGCAAATTGCTGTTTTTTTGCCTATTTCAGTGTTTCGCAGAAAAGGAATTTCAAACGGAGTCCAAACGGAATGAAACCTTCGCGAGGATCGTTTTTTGGAACAAACGCAATTCAGGAGACTTGGAGTGGACGTCAAGGAAGCAACGAGGCGGCCACGAGATAGGGAGGCGCGCCCCCCACCCTCATGGGCCCATCGTGGCTCCACCGACCTACTTCTTTCGCCTATATATACTCATATACCCTGAAAACATCCAGGAGCACCACAAAACACTTTTTCCACTGCCGCAACCTTCTGTTCCCGTGAGATCCCATATTGGGGCCTTTTCCGGCGCTCCGCCAGAGGGGGAATCGATTACGGAGGGCTTCTACATCAACACCATAGCCTTTCCGATGATGTGTGAGTAGTTTACCACAGACCTTCAGGTCCATAGTTATTAGCTAGATGACTTCTTCTCTCTCTTTGGATCTCAATACAAAGTTCTCCTCGATTCTCTTGGAGATCTATTCGATGTAATATTTTTGCGGTGTGTTTGTCGAGATCCGATGAATTGTAGATTTATGATCAAGATTATCTATGAACAATATTTGGTTCTTCTCTGAATTCTTATATGTATGATTTGATATCTTTGCAAGTCTCTTCGAATTATCAGTTTGGTTTGGCCTACTAGATTGATCTTTCTTGCAATGGGAGAAGTGCTTAGCTTTGGGTTCAATCTTGCGGTGTCCTTTCCCAGTGACAGCAGGGGCAGCAAGGCACGCATTGTATTGTTGCTATCGAGGATAAAAAGATGGGGTTTATATCATATTGCTTGAGTTTATCCCTCTACATCATGTCATCTTGCCTAATGCGTTACTCTGTTCTTATGAACTTAATACTCTAGATGCATTCTGGATAGCGGTCGATGTGTGGAGTAATAGTAGTAGATGCAGAATCGTTTTGGTCTACTTGTCGCGGACGTGATGCCTATATACATGATCATGCCTAGATATTCTCATAACTATGCACTTTTCTATCAATTGCTCGACAGTAATTCGTTCACCCACTGTAGAATTTGCTATCTTGAGAGAAGCCACTAGTGAAACCTATGGCCCCCGGGTCTATTTTCCATCATATAAGATTCCGATCTATTTTATTTTGCACTCTTTACTTTCCAATCTATACCATAAAAATACAAAAAATATTTATCTTATTATCTCTATCAGATCTCACTTTTGCAAGTGCCCGTGAAGGGATTGACAACCCCTTTATCACGTTGGTTGCAAAGTTCTTATTTGTTTGTGCAGGTACGAGGGATTTGCGTGTAGTCTCCTACTGGATTGATACCTTGGTTCTCAAAAACTGATGGAAATACTTACGCTACTTTGCTGCACCACCCTTTCCTCTTCAAGGGAAAACCAACGCATGCTCAAGAGGTAGCACCGCGCTTCCACTTCGAGCGGTTCTTTACCAGACTCGAGGGGTTCCATCAGACCGTCTTCACCGCCTGGCACTCTGACGACCCTGACCCCGACCCCGACCCCTTCAGGCGAATCTATAGCAGGCTCAAAGCCACGGCACGTGCGATGCGGAACTGGAGCTCGCGCAAGACAGGCAGTATCTCCATACAACTTCTCGTCTCCCGCGAGCTGATTTACCGCCTCGACGTTGCTCAAGACACGCGCCCGCTCTCGGCCAGTGAAACATGGCTACGACGAAAGCTCAAACGCAAATACCTGGGCCCGGCTTCACTCGACCGGTGCATTATGCGCGAGCGCGCTCGATTCTCTTGGCTCAAGAAAGCAGATACTAACACGGCATTTCTCAAGTCTCATGCCGCCCATCAAAATCAGAAGAACTGCATCCTTGGGCTGCACCATGAAGGCTCCCTCATCAGCGACGGCCCGGGCATGGCCCGCGCAGCCTTCTCCCACTTCACCGCCACTATTGGTACCTAGGCCCCGCGCGAGCACACGCTCAACTTGCGCGCCCTCGACCATCGTCGCTTAGACCTTCCGCCTTTCACCGAGGAGGAAATATGGCACGCCATCAAGATGATGCCCACCGAAAAAGGCACCGGGCCCAGACGGATTCACGGCCGAGTTCTTACGCTCATGTTGGGCCATTATCAAGGAGGATATATGTGCCGAATTCGACAAGCTCTACACTATGAATGGCATGGGGTTCCGCAAGCTCAACGAGGAACTCATTACTCTACTGCCCAAGAAACCGGACGCGTCGACGATACCGACCGATTAGCTTAATCCACCTCATCGCAAAGCTCTTCTCCAGGGCCGGCCCTGAGGGGGTGGCAGGGGGGCGGCCGCCCAGGGCCCCCGAAATCTAGGGGGCCCCTCCAGGGTTCGCAAGGAGCCCATGGCCCAGACAATAAGGAGGCATCGACCTAGACGCACGGAGAAATCCCTATTTTCCTTCTTCCCATCGCAAGTTCGCCGCTTCGCGATGATCCTATTCCCCCGAGGGCCCGATCGCGAGTCACGACACCGATGTATAGATCGCTCTCCGTCATGTGGCCGGCTGGTCTTCCTCCAGGTCCCCGGTCCCATTGCCTCTCATGTGCAAGACGAAGCCACCCCACTTATAAGGTCATCCCTAACCTCCTCTTTCTAGTTGGTCACGTTCATATGGTGCAGCAGCAGTTAGATCTTAGAAGGTCTCGCATATGATGCAGTACAAAATTTTAATTTCATGTGCCAATCTGGACTTTGTGGACACAACACCAATCGCCTTATCTATTGAAAGAGTTGCCTGCTATGTGTTTGATTGTCGTTCTTTGCATTCTCTCTCCAAAACGTCATGACTGCAAATTTAACTTAAAAATTGGAAGAAGGTCTCAGCTATACACACATAACTTCAATCCCAACATGGTTATATAATAAAGCCACTCAGACTCCCGTAGCCGTCGGGTAGGTAAATGATCTTTTATTGTTGCAAATGAAGCTTTTAAACTTTAAAACTTTCATCTTGATGTTTGCCCTCTATCAGGTATTCGATTTGTCTAATTAAGTAAAGGAATACACTATTTACAATTTTCGTTTTATTTTGGAACAATAGACAATAATAAGTTAGGTAAAGGAATGAATCTAAAAAGAAATGAGATTATTATTTTGATCTTTATAGTAGGGGCCCCGGGTTGTAATTTTGCCCTGGGCACCCGAAATATCAGGACCGGCCCTGCTCTTCTCCAAGGTCCTCTCCCTCCGGCTCGCGGCTTCGTGATATGGTATCTACCAACCAAAGTGCATTCATTGCCGGGCGAAGCGTGCATGACAACTTCCTCCTCGTCCAGCAAATGATGAGGCTTCTCCACAACCTCAAGGCGCCGCGCGTCCTCCTAAAGCTAGACATTGCCAACGCCTTCGACAATGTGGCATGGCCATTCCTCCTCGAGACTCTTCGCCACCTTGGCTTCGGTCGGCGATGGTGTGAATGGATCTCCATCCTCCTTTCCACCGCTTCCACACGTGTCCTCATCAACGGCAGCCCGGGATCACCGATTGGCCATGCCCAAGGTCTACGCCAAGGCGACCCGGTCTCTCCCATGCTAGCTATTCACCTTGGTGATTGACAAGCTCAACTCACTCTCGAGTTCACCACTCTGCAGGGTATCTTACAGCGGCTCACCTCTCGCCATGCCGCTTCGAGCATCTCCATGTTTGCAGATGACGTGGTCATCTTCTGCCACCCCGATGCTCACGAGCTTAACACCGTCAAGTTGCTTCTTGAGGTCTTTGGAAGCGCTTTCGGTCTTCGAACAAACTTCCTCAAGTGCTCGGCATCACCTATCAGATGCTCCGATGACCAGCTCGCCACCATTGGAGCCTCCATCTCCTGCCCGATCGCGAACTTCCTGAACAAGTACCTTGGACTACCCCTCTCAACCCGCAGGGTGCCGGCCTCTGCACTGCTACCACTCGTCGACAAGCTCTCTAAGAAGCTGGCCACATGGAAGGCCTCTTTGCTGTCATGAGGCCAGCGGCTTGCTCTTGGCCGCCACGTGCTCTCGGCCATGCCGGTCCACATCCTGCTAGCATTGGCAATCAACCCGTCCATCTTAAAGAAGATCAACCGGCTCATCCGCGACTTCCTCTGGCACGGCAACAAGGATGCACATACTGGCTCTTGCATCGTGTCCTGGAAAAAGGTTTGCCGCCCCTGGCACTAGGCGGATTGGCGATCCGCGACCTACACCGCACCGGCATCGCCCTTCGCACACGTTGGCTTTGGCTAGCTACATCATACTGGCCCCTTGCGTGCATGGAAACATCTCCACCTACCATCCGATCCCGAGGCTTCTCCACCTACCATCCGATCCCGAGGCTTCCCAGCTCTTTCGCGCCTCGACAACTTGGTCCCTCGACGATGGCAACACCTGCGAGTTCTGGCAAGATCATTGGCTGCATGGCAAATCCATTCCTGAGATTGCTCCCACCCTATCCTCTTTCATCCTGAGGCGGCGAAGGGGACGGCGACTCGTGCGTGAAGCTCTCACCGCCCGCGGCTGGATCGCTGACATTCACGGCAACTTAAACCCTATGACAATCATTGAATACATCCAATTGTGGAGAATGCTCCAAGGAATCGAGCTCTCTGAGGAGCCGGACAAGCTGTCCTGGCGATGGACTGTCGACGGCAGCTACTCGGCACGCTCCGCCTACCATGCACTGCTCCTTGGGGCTACCAACGCGCTATATGACAGCTCATCTGGAAAACATGGGCCCCCTCCAACGTGAAGATCTTCCTCTGGACCGCCTCCCTCAACCGTTGTTGGACTGCCGACCGTCGCGCACGGCAAAACTTGCCGCATGACCCCATCTGTAAACTATGCGCACAGGAGGACAAAACTCTTCACCACCTCCTCGTTGGATGCGTTTTCTCACGCACCATTTGGCATGACATCTTGGCTTGGTGCCGCATGCCCGCAATGCCGCCCCGATGGCAACACCGACTTCTTCGAATGGTGGAAGGTGTCCAAAGCTAATGTGTCGGCGAGCCTCCGCAAGGGTCTTAACTCCCTAACCATCCTCACTTCATGGGCCATATGGAAGCACCGCAACGCCATCCTCTTCGACAATGCTACACCCTCCTTAGGCAACCTTCTTGATGACATCAAGCAAGAGGTGAAACTATGGGCAAGAGCCGGCACCAAAGGGCTCAACAGGATCATTCTTGTAACATAAACTGTAAACTTGGAGGCTGAGCATCCTCCTACCTCTCTCTGCTCAACAATGCGCCCGGACACCGCCATCTACTGTGTATGATGCCGGAGACGCTAACCTTGTACTCTATCCCACCCTATCAATGGAATGATACGCAATCTCGCGTATTCGAGAAAAAGACCTCGATGACTACTTGAGCAAGGAAAAGTAGCTACTGCCCTTTGGCAAGCGAAAGAGCTCGTTGATGGCGTCCTCATTTGACCGTCATGACGGTCCTCTTGTGCAGGTTCTCATTCTCTCCTTGCACCGCTCACAGGTGGCGGTGTGCGCATGACGGCAGGGAGCCTCTAAGCCACTAGTTGTACCACAGCGCTCAGTTGGCATCCTCTGTCTCTGCATTTTTGCGGTCAGCATGGTAAGTCGAGCAGGAGGCGGGAGTTGTGTATGATGTAGAACTGCTAGGCGTCGCGGTCGCTTGTCGAGCTCCCGGTCGTTGAGTGTGACTCACTGCTACTCCATCGAGATGTGTAGAATGGGAGTAAACCACGATCACACCCCTACCGTTCTTGTTGTTGCTACCTCTGTCCCGATACCTATCACTCCCATCTGATGACTAGGTTGCCGATACAATGAGGAAAAAGTGAAGGAAAAGAACAACAAATCTACCATCATCGCTTCTTTCAATGCTAGGAAATTGACATTGCGAAAAAGACGTTGGGGCGGCAAGGGGGGCTATGTAAATATGTAGAGGGTAGCTGTACTTAATTTCTGTAATGAAGGTGGGAGATTTGATGATACGGAGAGCATGGATCACGTACAATATTAGGTGGGGAGAGTTATGCCAATTGTAGAATAAAAGGAGTATTTTTGAACGACAACTTCATTATCTTTAATAGGCATGAATCCTTTTTTATAATTAATTAACATTTTCTAAAACATGTGAACACCTTTTTCACTTACATAAATATTTTACAAAATTTATGATTAATTTTTTAATCGTCTGATTAACACGTGAACTTATTTTAGAATACATGTTTTTAGAAGCAAGTGCATTTTTTTATATGTGTAATTACTTTTAGTTGCTTTATAATTAAACTGATATTATATAATTGTGTAAGATAAATATTTAAAAAAAATATTGAATAATAACAAGAATAAATTGTACCTAATTTCCTAATGGGCAACATTAATTGCAACACATTCAGCCTCGACAATATATGCCTCCTGCTCGCTACATCGCGATGTATATGGTTTCATAGCAGGGTCCTAGAAAATGAGAGCTCCTATTCGATGCCTCAAGCGCTGAAAATTGCCTCTATACTGCACATATGGGATGGCCCATTAGCGCTTCCGCCTCGCTCGCTCGCCCGACCGCCACACAAAGGAAAAACCAGCATCTACTGATTTGAAGAAAAAACCTATCTGGCTTTTGTAGGTTAATAAATTCACATATTCAAGAAATATGTTTGTATTAAAAAATCATGCATTTGAAAAAGAAAATATGATTTGAACAATGTTTACGAATTTGAATTTTTTAAAAGAAAATAAAGAAATGAATTTTGGAAAAATAAAAACCATAAATAAATAAATGGATGTAAAAAGATCACAACCCTGGAAAAACAGAGTAGGAAGAAAAAGAGAAAAACAAGAATGAAATCCGGGGCGGTGTGAGAAGCTTACATGGGCTGTGGTGCCATGTGTTAACACTGCATTATTAGGCACAATTTCCCAAGAATGTGTTTTCTTTATGCAAGCTTCGACACCCCCCCCCCCCCCCCCCCCTCTCCCACTCCCCTGCGTGTTTAAAGTTTGAAGATTTGGATCACTAGTATAATAGGATTTAGGCCCTGTTCAGGAATCACCCGCTCCCAGAATCTACGGAGCGGGGAAACTGCGACTTCTCCATTTTACACTGTAGCTCCGCTAACTCCGCTCCCAAAGTTGTGGAGCGGAGTGGTACCGAACAGGGCCTTAGTTTGAAGATTTGGATCAATAATATAAAATAGTGGCTTATAACATAGCCTAAATGAAATACTCTCATCACGCTTGGTCATTCACGGCTTCACAAATACACTTTATAATTTCATTTTGCTTGATACAACTTCAAGAGGGGTGTAGGTATTCACACACACACACACACACACACACACAAACAAAGCCACTCAAATTAATGCTTCACTCTTAGACTTATTCGTAAGGATGCACGCTTGTTTCAAATGTGTCATCAACCAAGCACCGCCAAGATTGCAATAGTCTTCATATGACTTTCCTTGTCAAGGTGACAACTTTCTCTAATGGCGATTGAGCAGTTGCCTATACATGCTTGCAACTCGTTCAACTCTAAATAAATATTTCTCAAACTTAAAAATATCAAACCTATTGTTAATATTTTGCCTACCATATTACTACGCCATGAAGGAAATCCAATTCTTCATATGACTTGCCTTGTCAAGGTGGCAACTTTCTCTAATCGCGATTGGTCAGTTGCATAGACATGCTCGCAACTCATTCGATTATAAATAAATATTTCTCAAACTAAAAAAATATCAAACCCATTGTTAATATTTTGGCTAGCATTGCTACGCCATGAAGGAAATCCATAGCTGGAATACCGGTTTAGGGACAGAATAAAATTGAATATAAATACAATTTGTGAACATAGCTCAACAATGCGTCGGACGACGCTGATCCAAGTAGCAAATGCCAGTTCCACAACACGTCGTCCTAACAAATTAAGGATCACGGACACTTGTCCTCTCCGACCTTGACCTTTCCCGTCACGCCCAATGAACATCACGTGGAAGCACTGCTGCCTGCTCCAAGTTTATTGGATCTGTACTTCTGCGAAAGGGACGGAGAATGGCGACGTCGCTACCAGTGAAATCACTCAAAAAATGTTATCTGCGCCAGTCACACACTACACTAGGCTAATAATGGATGCCGCTGTAATCTCATTTTGCTCGGATGTACATTTGTCGATGTCATGTGTATAACCGATACACTTACCACATACAAAAACTAAGTGGACAATTCTTATGATGTACTCCCTATGTCCCATACACTAGGCTAGTAATGAACAAACACATATTACTATTCACATGCCTATGTGACCGATAAAGACTGGAGATACTACTACAGTAGTGTGTATTAGAGTTTCAGTTCAGCGGCAGCATCATGACCAAACAGTTGTGATGCACAAGCGCACGTGTGGACGTACACCTTTCCTTCCAGTGATGTTGTAGTTGGATGGATGTGGTCTCTTCAGCAACCACTTCAGCACTTTAATTTGTACACCCCACTTGAAATGTATTCTTGGTCACAAGCATATGCATCCAACAACTAATTTACCCATCCGAAAAGAAAGGTGTAAAATTATAGGGAATCATTGGATTAACTGCGGAGGTTTTTTTACCAGAGAAACTTCCCATGATTAACTGGCCACATCTACTAATGCATCCATGGTTAGCACATTTCTGAACGTGCCTACTGAAAGTGAGAGATGTAACTGTGAAAGGGATGTAAAAGATGAAGTTATGACCATAAAAAGGGCATGTTACTTTCAGTCCTACTGATCTCTGCAGTTAGGGACACACTGAAGTTATGATCGCCCCTGCATTTCCTTTATCTCTGCCGCCTTTGAAAATTGCAAGTGAATGGTACTCACAGGCGCCATATGCCCACTATTCTGGAAATCGACATGGGCTGGTGAAGTACAACGCATGGAACAGAGTGACATCTTTGCCTCTACCGAAGTGAAGGAGAGTCTCAAATATATTTGTACTTCCAAATGGAAGGTTGGTCACTCACATCATGGCATTTAACTGGCGTGCATTTAGATATTGTTTGCCCCAATTAAGAACGGACATCATGGACGTTTCTAAGCATCACGGGACCATTTACTCATTGCAAAGTATACACATTATTGGTCCATGTCATGGTATCTCTGATATAATCACAAGATATGAAATAAATTATTGTTAGTAGTGCACATTTCATCTTATTTTTATGCACATCATTAATTGTACTGCTGTTTGCGAACCTGTTGTTAATATTTTCAAAATTGTAGGGCCCAACACAAATTTTCAAAATAATGAGTTGTAAACAAAATTGATGTCCTCACTTTCAGTTACCTTTATTTTGATTTTTTTGAAAAGGAGGATTACCCTCGGCCTCTGCATTTGGGCGATGCATGCAGCCATTTTATTAAGTATTGACGAAAACCTTACAAAGTAGTACATCAGGTAGTCTGAAGCCACCATCTTAGCAACATCTGTCGCTACTCCTATCCACTTGATGAAGGTGTGCCGATAGTCCGAGCCTAATACCAAACGGACATTGCACCAAAGCTTAACATCTAAAGCCGGAGGGCCCAACCAAGCCACATACCGGGTTTGGGGCGCAAACTGGTCCGACACACTCTCATGTGTCGTCGTCGCCATCTTCCACTGATCAATCTTCAGAGCGGTCACTAACGCACCAACCTTGCCAGGCCTCTCTTCCATCAACACCACCATGACGTCAGACAACGTCCTCCTCCTGCGCGAGTTCATTTCCGTGCATCGGACATCGAGTCTCCACTGTGCCACGCCGTCGAGATCCGCCGTCATCAATGTGTAAGATGAAGCACCGCTCCACCAAAGTAGCCTTCCAATGGTCCATCGGGCTTGTGTACACCTCCAAGAATGACGCCCCCAGTAGGGAAACAACACCAGAGCGCCGCCGTCATCCGATCTACTGATCTAGAGTTTCCCCCAGAGGTAGCAGAGAGTGGCCTTGAACTTCTCCACGGCGATGCCTTTAAGAAGGGAACGACGAAGACAGCTAGCCGAGAGCAGGTTTTCACCAAGATCTGTTCGAAGAGCCTTCCTCAAGCATCTCATGCATGGTCCGCCGCCATCTGTGCCGGGGACTGGACGAAAGGGATCCAGGCCGCCGCTGCCTGACCGGCCATGGCACCACCACGACACCTACAGCCGGTGCCACCACCAGCAGCTTGCTGAGCCGCAACACCGCGCCACACCAGATCCGGCGAATGGCACGCCGGCCGAGCCCGAATCCCACCCCCACCACCCGCGCCAGCCACGGCCCGCGAGGACCCAGATCGGGCCCGCACGGGCGACCAAGACCATGACCGAATGCCCGCGACAGAGCTCCCATCGTTGCGACGCCGCGCCACGCGCCAACGACACCGCTGCCACGAGCGAGGACACCTTATTAGATGGAGAGAACTGTTTCATAGTTTAAGCATACGTGTCATAGGTAGTTAGATGGATTTATTTTGGTGGACAACATCATGTGTATGTATCCTCAAGATACCGCGATGTATACTCCCCGTAGAAGACGCCGTTAGGGAAGGTCTCGATGACTGCTTGAGCACGGAAAAGTAGCTACTGCGCTTTGGCAATGGCAAGAGCTCGTCGATGTCATCCCCACCTGACCTTCATCACGGCCCTCTGGTGCAGGTTCTCATTCCCTCTCGTGCTGATGACAAACGGGGAGCCCCCAAGTCACTGGCCGTACCACAACGCTTCATTGTCGTCCTCCATCTCCGTCTTATTGCGGTCATCATGGTAAATCAAGGAGAACGTGGGCGACTTGTAGGATGGAGTATTACTCGGCGTCACGATCGCTTGTCGAGTTCATTTGTTGAAGGTGACTCATTCTGACTCCATCGAGATGTGTAGAATGTGAGTAAACCACAACCAGACTTCTCCCCTTCTTGTTGCTAGCTACCTCTCTCCCGATACCTATCATTCCAATCTGATGACTAGGTTGCCGATACATTGAAGAAAAATTTGAATGAAATGAACAACAAATATACCAAATCGCTTCTTTCAATACTAGGAAATTGACATTGCAAAAAACACGTTGGGGCGGCAAGGGAGGCTATGTAAATATGTAAGGGGATGTACTTAAAAATTTCCGTAATGATGGTGAGTGATTTGATGACATGGAGAGCATGGATCATGTACAATATTAGGTGGGGAGAGTACAACGTAGGTAAAAGGAAGAGTCGTTTTGAACTACAACCTCAGTTATCTTTAATAGGCATGAATCCTTTTTTATAACCGATGAACATTTTCTAAAACATGTGAAAACCTTTTTCACTTACATAAATATCTTTCAAAGGGATGTGAATAATTTTTTAATCACATGATCATTTTCTTAAAACAAGTGAACTCATCTTAGAATAAATGTTTGTAGAAGCAAGTGAATTTTTAATATGTGCAATTACTCTTAGTTTATAATATATAAATGTGTAATAACTTTATATTTTAAAATTCATGAATAGCAAGAATAGATTGTACCTTCTAATGATCCACATTAATTGCAGCGCATTCAACCCGACTATGTCTGGCTCCTGCTCGCTACATTGCGATGTATATTGGTTCATAGCAGAGATGTAGAATATGAGAGCTCCTATTCAGCGTCTTTAGCGCCGAATTGCCTCTATAGTGCACATTAAGGCCAGCCCATTAGCGCTTTCACCTCACGCACTACTAGTTCAAGGAAAGACTAGTGTCTATTGGTTTCATGAAAAAAACCGATCCGGTTTTTATAGTTTAAAAAATTCACACATTCAAAAATATTTGTGTATTTTAAAACAATCATGCATTTGAAAATAATTAAAAATATATGAAAAGAGTTCACATATTTAAAAGTAAACACGATTTGAAAAATGTGCATACATTTGACTTTTAAATAAAAATGTTCATGAATTTATGAAAAATGAAAACCATAAATAAAAAATGAATGGAAAAATAAGAAATGAAAAAAATAACAAAAGCCCAGGAAAAAAAATAGAAGGATGAAAAAGAAAAAACTGGAAAAAGCTTTCCAAATATAGGACGGTGCGAAAAGCTTACATGGGCTGGCCCATATGAAAACCTATTTATGGGTCTGTGGCGCCCTGTGCCGATACTGCATTATTAGGCACAATTTTTCAAGAATATGTGTTTGTTTGATGTGAGCTTCGACAGCCCCTTCCCACTCACCCGCGTGCTTAAGGTTTGAAGATTTGGATCACTAATATAAAAAGATTTGCTTATAAGATGGCCTACATGAAATACTCTTGTCATATCCGCTTTGCCATTCAAGACTTCAAACATACTCTTTATAATTTCATTTCGTTTGACACATCTTCAAGAGATGTGCACGTATTTACAAAATGAATACCCAACACACACACACACACACACACACACACACACACACACACACACACACACACACACACACACACACACACATTCGTAGAACGAGTTCTATTTTAGATTATCTGCATCTGCCACCACTCAAACTAACGCATCACTCTTAGTCTTATTCATAAGGCGGGAAAACATGGTGCTCACATTAATGAAAACTCTGGCATTTCACTTGTTTCAAATCTCGCAAAAGACAAGCATCACCAAGGTTGCAGTAATATTCATATGACTTGCCTTGTCAAGGTGACAACTTTCTCTAATCACGATTGAGCAGTTGCGTAGACATTCTTGCAACTTGTTCAATTGAGGTCTCTAGGAATGGAGGCCTCTCATTCAATTGAGGTCATCAATTTTGAGATTGGACCACCGATTTTGACCGGATCAACAATCTTTCACTCAATTATTTTAATTCACTATGATCTCTAAGTTTGGAGCTCTCTCGTTGCATTGAGAAATTCAATTGGATTTGATTCATTATTTTGACTTGGTCAACAATGTTTCATATCAATCGGAAGCAGCCGGCCTATAAAAGTATATCAACCCCGCGCACCCTCTCATCACCTAGAAAAAAGAAGGCTCAACATGTGATACTTTAGCAGCAATATAGTACATGCAATCACCACCGCAGAAAATTTCCCCACATAAGTATGAGTTGATTAGCAGACAACACCAAATCACACCACGAAAGGCCTACCAAAACACCGCGTGATATGGATAAAAAAACACTCCATCATCTTCCCCACTAACCAAACCAAATACTCACTTCGTTCCAAAATATTAGGTGTATTAGTTTATTAAAAAGTCAAAATTCTTTAACTTTGATCAAGTTCTGATCCAAAAATATCAACATCCACAATATTAAATAAATAAAATATGAAAATTCATTTCATGATGAATCTAAAAACCAGATTTGAAATTATGAATATTGATATATTTCTACACAAATATGGTCAAACTTAAAGAGGTTTGACTTAAAAAAACTAATACACCTTATATTTTGAAATAGATGGAGTAAATAAATTATAAAAATCCAATAACATCAACGGCGAAGCAAAGCGCGCCACACCCTTCTAGTAAATAACTATTTCTCAAACTAAAAATAATATCAAACCTGTTGTTAATATTTTGGCTAGCATTGCTACGCCATGAAGGAAATCCATTGCTGGAATATCACTTTAGGGACTGAAGAATAAAATTCAATCTAAGTACAACTTGTTAACTTATCTCAACAATGTGTGGGACAACGTTGACCTAACCAATTAGGGATTAAGAACACTTGTCCTCTAACATTGACCTTTCCCTATCATGCCCAATGAACGCCGCATGGAACCGTTGCTGCCTGCTGCAGGTTTATTGGATCTGTACCTCCGCGATAGTGATGGAGGACGGCAACATCACAACCACTTTTTTTTTAACATAGACGCTAGCAGCGTCCGGCTTTAACTTAATAAAGCCACCAGGCAGAATCCACACATAGAGTCTTACAAGCCAAATAGAGACAGTCAAACGAGCACATGGCTCAAGATATAGCTAAGTAGATCGCAGCCACAAGTTCGGTAACACAAATGCGAAACATCAAGGCCAAAGCTAGCAAAACGAGGAGGTTCATGGTGCAGCCATCATCCCTTGCCGCGCCTTCACCATGGTTGTCTCGATCAGCTCCATAGTCTCTTTCATGCGCTCGATGTCACGCTTCTTCCCCAGTGGAGCCCAAACCTGAGGGAAAATATGGCATTTGAAGATAATATCAGCGGGGTGGGCCGGGAACTTGTGTTCAATCGTAATTTTGTTACGAACCGTCCAGAGGGACCAAAGTAGCGCCCCAACGCATCTCCAAACAATCCTAGCATTGGCCCCTCTTTGCGACGTTAAGATAGACAGCATGTCGTGGCTAGATTGTGGGTTCCAATTTTGATTGAAGGCGTCTCTCACCGCACTCCATGCAAATCTAGCGAGCACACAACCAAAGAACACGTGGTTCGCGTTTTCCCCTAAACCGCAAGTGGTGCACGTGCCGTCCGCCGGCCCGTTTCGTTTGGCAACGTTGTCCGACGTAGGTAAGCGGTTGCGAAACATTTGCCATAAGAAGATCTTGATTTTGAGAGGAATGTCAGCCTTCCATAGCCCCCTAGCTATATCTAGCGTAGTTCCCTCAGATAGCTTGTCATATAGGGACTTGACCGTAAATCTCTTAGAAGCGGTCAACTTCCACGAGATCGTGTCCGCCCCATTACTACGGGCCAGTCCTCCCAAGTCAGCCGACAAAGCGTCCCAGCTAGCGGCCTCCCTGGACTCTAGATTCCTAATGAAAGAGATGGCTGGAGGTTGGACGCGCAAAGCGTCGGCCACCATAATGTTAGTGTCCGTTGCCAATTGGTACAGTTCCGGATGAGAGTGCCATAACGGCTCCTGACCCCACCAGTGGTCGAGCTAGAACCGTGTGGACTTGCCGTTGTTTACCCGGAACTGCGCACCTACTGAAAACGCCGGTCGAACCGCTTGGATCCCGTTCCAAAAGGCCGAGCCGTTGATTTTAGCCTTGAACACATTCCCCTCCGGGAAATATTTAGCTCGGAGGATGTCTGCCCAGAGCCCCGACTCGTTTTGGGCAAGACGCCACCACCACTTAGTTAGCAGGGCCACGTTCATGAGTTTAGAATTCGTAATACCTAGGCCGCCAAATTTTTTTGGCCTACACGCTGCTGCCCATTTCACTAAGTGGTACTTGCGCTTGGTCCCAGCTCCTTCCCAAAAGAACCGGGAACGAGGAGTATCGAGTCTTGTGTGAACCCCATCCGCCAGTAGGAACATCCCCATAGTGAATATAGGAAGGGAAGATAAGCTCGAGTTGGTTAGGATGAGCCTCGCCGCCGAGGACATAAACCTACCCCTCCAAGGGCTCACTCTGTTAGCGACCTTCCCATAAAGTGGTTCCCATTCCGCTATGGTAAGTTTCTTGGTCGATATCGGGAGGCCCAAGTATTTAATCGGAAAGCTCCCTAACTTGCAATTAAGGAGATTCGCAACCCGCGAGCTAGCTAGATCATCCATCCCAATGGTGATCACTTCGCTCTTCAGAAAGTTGATCTTAAGCCCTGATAAGATCTCGAACGCAAGCAGAAGTAGCTTGGTGGTAGCTATGCTGTGGTCGTCGGGTTCGAATAAGAGCATCGTATCGTCTGCGTATTGCAAATGCGTGACCCCACCCAGAATCAGATGAGCTACGAGCCCTTTAATGTGTCCCGCTGCCCTTGCTTTATTAATCATGGCCGCCAGGGCATCCGCAACAAAGTTAAAGATGAGCGGGGAGCTTGGGTCTCCCTGACGGAGACCACGCTTGTTACGAAAGAACTTGCCCATTGTGCCGTTGATATTGACCGCCGTGTGCCCACTACACACGAGGTGCATGATGCGATGTACGAATCCTGCCTCAAAACCCTTTTTGAGGAGGACTTCTCGCACGAACTCCCAGTTAACGCGATCGTACGCTTTCTCGAAATCTAATTTGAGTAGCACTCCCTGTGCCTTAGTCCTTTTCAACTCGTGAACGATCTCTTGTAACGCAATTGGTCCCTCGAGGATGTTGCGGTGTTTGAGGAAACCCGTTTGACTAGAGCTAATCACTCGTTGAGCGACCGGAGCCAAGCGCGAGGCATACGCTTTCGCACAAATTTTAAACGGGACGTTGATCAAGGTAATGGGTCTAAAAAGCTTAATGTTATCCGCCCCTTTCACCTTAGGAATAAGGTTAATGGCTCCATAGTTCAGCCGAGAGAGGTCCACCGTGCCTAAAGCGAAGCCGTTGACAATATCGTAAAACAAGTGCTTAAGGCAGGGCCAAAACTTCTTAAAGAACTCCACCGGCCAACCGTCCGGCCCAGGCGCCGTGCTCGATTTCATGCCGTGTAAGGCCTGGTCTATTTCCTCAGGAAGGAAAGCAAGGGCTAACCTATCGTTCTCTTCCTGCGAGACACGCTCCGCGGTATCCCACAAATCACCGCGAAGGCGTAAAGGTTTTTCAACGGCCGTCCCCAAAAGGCCCATGAAAAACTCATAGATATGAGCCACGATTTGGTACTGCGCCAACAGGACACCTTGGTCTGATTGGAGACGTAGAATGGTGCATTTCCTTTTCCTCCCATTCGCGTAGGCATGGAAATATCCAGTGTTTGCGTCTCCTTTCGTGACCCATTTGACTCCGCCCCTGCGTCGCCAATATTCCTCTTCCGCGCGCAAAATCGCTGTTACTTGATCTTCTAATGCGTACCTATGCGCCCACTCGGCCTCCGAGAAGGGCCGGCGATCTGCCTCCATATCTAACAACGAAATAGTCTCAACTATGCGCGCGCGCTCTTTCTTGGACTCACTACCATGATTAGCGCCCCACCCACGCAGGAAGGCACGCAGCTTGCCAGCAGCCGCGACCCAGCTCTCTGCTGGACCGCGTTGGGGCCCCAGATGAGCACAAATCGCGCCCCAACGCTCAACCACCATCTGGGCAAATCCCTCTGCTTCGAACCACGCCGTTTCGAAGTAGAACCTAGGGCCACGGCGGATGAGCTCCTCCCCTGAGGAAAATATGAGCGGAACGTGGTCTGATCCGATGCGCGTCTCCGCCATGAGGGAGCACATGGGGAACAGAACCTCCCATTCCGGTGTAAAAAAGACCCTATCCAGCACGCTACGGACCGGCTGCATTTGCTTGTTAGTCCAGGTATATCTGGCACCAGTCCGTGCTGCTTCCCGCAATGCTGCTGCCGCAATGGCATTAAGGACACCCTCGTCCAGTCAATATTAGCATTATTCTTATCCGCCCCGAGCGAATTAAGTTAAAGTCTCCCCCTACCACCACAGGGAGGTTGATTGCCCTTTTGGCCCCGACCAGGTTGGTTAGTTCTAGCAGGAACGCTGGCGATCTGGAGTGGTCGGCCGGCCCATAAACACAAACGACCACCCACGACAAACCAGAAACACGATGTTTAATAGTAGCAGATAAAAGGAAAACACCAACATCCCAATGCAGAACATCACACACATCCTTATTACAACCCAACAGAATGCCACCAGAATGACCGACAGAGGGAACCCAATGCCAATCGAAACGTTGAAGAGGATCATAAGCAAGCAATTCTCTGAAGGTAAAATCAGATTTAATCGTCTATTGTAGTGCAACCACGTCAATATGTTCTTTGGCCATGTATTATCTAAGCTGCGTGCGCCGACCACCGTGGCCACAACCACGGATATTCCAGAACATGTAACGCATCTAAATCACCCTGTTACGTAGGCGCACACCTCGAGAGGTCACCGCCTTCGCCACTCTCTTCCTAGCCGTCGCTCGGCCATTAGAAGGAAGGACACTAGCTTCCCTAGCTAGTGTCACCTCGTCGGGCACTCTCTCGTCACCAGCCTTTACTGGCACAATGGCTAACTCGTTGTTGCTAGCACAGCGCACGGCAGCGGCCGCCAGCGCAGCCTGCGCTTCTTCCCTAGCGAGCACAAGAGATAGAATTTCGGACTGCGACCCACGGGTCTCCACCCCGCAGTCATCTAGAATGCTCACCAGGTGCTCATCTGAGAAGGCATTAAGAATGCGAAAAGATGGCAAGGGGTTACCTGCGGCGTCCATGTTCTTGTCGACGATGCGGAGTTTGGCGCTCTCCAAGGAAGAGAGATCGCCGAGCTTGGCCTTGGCCCGAACGCTCGGGGCGCGCTGCACCACCGGGATCGCCTTGGTGCGCCTGGCCTTGTTGTTAGTCCCCGTCGTCCCTAGCGCTGCGCCCAACTCACCACCAAGGTCAGAACTCTCCACCTCCGCCACCACCGTCGCCTGCTTGTTCGCCGGTTTCCTCCCCGCCGTTTTCTTAGGTTGCCTGCCCCCGCTGTTGGAACCCCGACGCGGAGCAGGCGTAAGGTCAGCAGGCTCGATCACCACGCAACCAGAGTCCGCCCCCACGGCCACTGGAGAGGAAGAGGTTGGAAGAGAGGGAGAGGCAGCATAGGAGACCCCGCCCGCGCCAGTCAGAGTCGCCGCCACCTGGGACGGGCCAAGGTTGGACCCGTACTCGTTGAAGGAAAGCTCCAGCGACCTGGCTAGCGGGGGCCCGCTGACCGCGGTGTCCTGAGTCGCCACCCCCATGGCACCAATCTCAGCCGACAGCGCACCCAGCTTGTCCCAAGTTTCCGTGTCAATGGATGTGTCCTGGATGCTCTCGTCTTGATCCTCTCCCCTGTCTGGCATCTTGGTATCCTGTTTCTCCGCACCACGAGGGCCGCCCTCGCACCCTTGCGGCTCCTTGCCTGGTTCGGCCCTGCCGTGTTTTTCAATGCCCAACGTCCAAGCGCCCGGATTCGCGTCCTTGTCAGGAGGGTTGGCAGGGCCCGCTCCCAGCACGGCCCGCTCACCACCCCTTTTGGGAAGGGTCTCGCGCTCCACCTTGATTTGGTATCCCTCGTGGTTGAACCACACCTCGACGACACCATTTAGCTTCTCCGGGGCTTTGCACGCAAGCTTCATCCGGACAGGCCCCAACCTGATCAGAGAAAGTTCATCGACCACAATTGGCCGGCCCAGCATCCGGAACCCTTCCCTGATGCGATCTTCACGCCTATGTTTCTTTGGGATGCCATGGAGCCGCACCCAAGTCTCCGGCATCACCATGGGCTGGACCTCCTCATGTAACATGTCGCGCACCCGCGCAGTGATGTCATTGATGGACAGAAACAACTTACCACTAGACTTCGCCATGTGTAACAGATCTGCAGAAGGAAAGACCACCACGAAGTCATCATCACCCACTTGAGTTACCGGCCAATCCCAGTCTCCTGTCACCATGTGCTTCAGTTCTTGTTTGAGGATCCGAAGGTTCAGCTTCCCCGGCTCCGCAGATAGGATGGCCGCATTCTTGATGCGAGCATCGATGGGGGCTTCGGACTCGTCCGCGTCCTCGAACTCTAGGCAGAAAAATCCTTCCCCAGATATGGCGCTTCCCATGATTTGAAGGTGAAGCTGCCGGCCCCTCGTCGGACAGTGAGCGGACGCGTGCCCTTCTTCCTTGCAGAGCACACAAAGGGGCAAGAACTTGCATTGGGATTGGAAGTGGCCGGGGCGCCCGCACTTGAAGCACTCCACGTCCGGTGCCACCTCCACTGGGATGGGTTCCTCCGCCGTACCCTTTGGAGCAGAGGGCAGCGCCACCGCCAGTGGAGCTGCACGCGGCTTCTTGGCCAGTGGGTCCCCGTGGCCCCCACCACCGCTGGGGAGCGGCTCATGCTTCCTCTCAAGCTCTCGACGCCGCTGTTGAACCTTCTTTTTCTTCTTGCGCTCCTGCTGCTGGATCCACTACGGGGGAGGAGGACCCCAATCCCCCTCGCGCCCGCCCTGGTCGCGGGATCCGCCTCGCTCTTCTCTGGCCTCGCGGCCACCCGAACGCTCGCGCATCACACGCTTCGCCTTGTCACGCAGTTCCCGCTCCCTACGCCGTTCCGCCTCCGGATCTGACACCTCCATCGGCCACTTGTCCGCACGCCTATCTCCCATCACCACCGCCGCGAAAGACTGGAGAAGGGGGGGAGGAGGGGGGCAGATCTGGATCGAGTGGGCGGAGTGGGCAAGGCGCCGCACCTCGCGAGTGGTGGCTGAAAACCCTAAACGGGGATCCAGGCAGCCCCTCCTCACCCACTTATATCCAGTGATCGGGCCAGTGCTGGGCCGCGACGCGTTGGGCCGTTGGGTTACTTGAGGCCGCGGGTCCGAGGTCGTCTCCAGTCCTAGTCCCACTGGAGGGTCGGAAAACGCCCCAGCCTGTCCCCTCAGCCTAGGCCCAGAACCCTCTTCCAGCCCCACGCCCGACGCCAGCCCAGGAGGGGCCCCCACCAACGGCCCATCCGGCCCAACCCTAGGGCCTGGTGCCGAGCGCATCAACTCCGGACCGCACGGCGCCCCCGCCGCCTCCGCCGCCGCCGCCACAGGGGGCGCCGGCAGGCACGGCCAGTCCTCCCTGGACAGCTCCGTCTGCATCACCCAGGCTCGCCGCCGCCTTGGCTCGAATACACGTCGCCGCCCCCGACGAACCGCCAGCACCCGAGCCCGAGCCGCACTCCCGCGACGGCAGCCAGATGCGTGAAGCCATGGATCTGGAGCCACGGCCGCCCGGCGCGAAGCGTCTCCCACGCCCCGAGCGCGAAGCAACACCGCTCTGCTTCGTAGCCAAAGCCATGAAATCGCCAATCGACGGCCCTGCTGGCGCCGCGCACAGGCCCCGCTCCGGATCCAGCTCCCCGCCTTCGTCCTCCTCTTCCGAGTCCTCCGCCGCCAGCGCCCAGAAGCGATTGTGGCGACCGTCGTCCCCCACTATAGGTGAGCCGGCGCGGCCCTCCGCGCCGCTCACCTGTAGTACGCTCGCGTTGCGCCGGACCACGGACCAGCCCGCCGTCCCCGCCACGGCTGGCTGCCACACCGCAGCCGGCGCGTCGCCCACGCTGTCGCCCAAGCTGTCGCCCATCTCCGCTCCATCACAACCACTTAAAATGTCTAAAAAAAATGTAATCTGTCGCTAGTCACACACTACACTAGGTGATGATGGATGCTGCTGCTGTGTGATTTTGCTCGGATGAACATTTGTCGATGTCATGTGTATAACCGATACACTTACCACATGCAAAACGCTGAGTGGACAATGCATATGATGTTCTGAACAAACACATATTACTATTGACATGCCTATGTAACCGATAAAGGCCGGAGATACTACTACAGTAGTGTGTATTAGAGTTTAGTTCAGTGGCAGCATCATGGCCAAACAGTTGCGATGCACAAGCACTCATGTGGACATACGCCTTTCCTTTCCACTTCCAGTGATGTTGTAGTTGGATGGATGTGGTCTCTTCAGCACTTTAATTTGGACACCCCTCTTGAAATGTATTCTTTGTCACAAGCATGCTGATGCATCCAACAACTAATTTACCCATCCAAAAGAAAGTTGTAAAATTATAGGGAATCACTGGATTAACTGCGGAGTTCTTTTTACCAGAGAATGTTCCCATGATTAACGGCCACATCTACTAATGCATCCATGGTTAGCACATTTCTGAACGTGCTTACTGAAAGTGAGAGATGTAACTGCGAAAGGGATGTAAAAGATGAAGTTATGACCATAAAAAGGCATGTTACTTTAAGTCCAACTAATCTATGCAGTTACGGACACATTGAAATTATGGCCGTCCCTGTATTTCCTTTATCTCGGCCAGCTTGCCTTTGAAAATTGCAAGTGAATGGTACTCACAGGCGCCATATGCCCACTATTCAGGAAAGGGACATGGGCTAGTGATGTAGGAGTAGTAAGCATGGAACAGAGTGACATCTTTGCCTCTATCAAAGTGAGCTTAGAATAGAGATGATGAGCATGAAAAACAGGCCACCAATTGAGGGGATTTTTTTTCCAGTTACCTTTACATCTTAACATGTTTGACCATGTCAGCAGTCAGCTTACCAGTCATTGAGCATATCATTAGGAGCTGGGTCATTTTTCTGTGCTCAGTTAGTTAGCTTGTCGTGTTCATGCGATCATCTTCGACAAAATATTTGATGCCAGAAAGGTGTGTTAGGAAGAGAAAATTGTCAACTTCTACTGATTGGACTTTGGATATGCACCCAGGATAGAGTACGAACTGGTAAAAAAAAGAGTAGCAGTATAATTTTGCTGGCATGCATATACTGATTACTGAATGCATAAAACGAAGTATATATGTTGTAGGAGAGTCTCAAATATATTTGTACTTCCAAATGGAGGGTTGGTCATTCTCATCATGGCATTTAACTGGCGTGCATTTAGATACTGTTTGCCCCTATTAAGGACGGACAGCATGCACTTTGTACACATCACAGGACCATTTACTCATTGCGAAGTACACACATTATTGGTCCATGGCATGGTATCCCTGGTATAATCACAAGATATGAAAGAAATTATAATTAGTGCACATTTCATCTTATTTTTATACAGATAATTTAGTGTACTGCTGTCTGCCAACCTGTCGATAATTCGAGATTGATGACGACGAAGACCGATTGGAGCAAAAGTACACTTTCGGTCCTAATTATGCCCTCCTTGACACCCCAGCTGGCACCATGGTTGCACCAGTCATTAGCTAAAACTATGCTGCACTAATGTGAATGATGGGCATGCACCCCTCCATCATGGTCCATGCATATATATGGTACTAATGGCAGTAATGTGGTGGTTGCATCAGTATTAGCTAAATGAGATGTTGTTCCAAGGAAGAAATTAAAAATAGTAGAGAATTTCTAGACTAGGGTGGCCCTGAGCTGGATCAAAGGAAAGATGTACGAAAAGAAGTGAAGAAAAAGTAGTACAGTAGCTCCTCTCTAGGTATTGCGTGTAATCCATGGTAATGCCACACTGCCATAACCATTTTCCCCTGGTCACAAGTTATTCCAAAGGCTCTTCTTCCCCCTGAACTGAAAGAAAATCTGCCATAGTCTTTCCCTTGAAGCCTTCATGGGATTCAGTTCCCCGTGTCTTTTTTCCTGTGTCAGTCACAGCTCACAAGGAAGATTCATGGGGCTCACTCAATCAGCCCGTGAATACATCACGTTTGGAGAGAAAGCTCTGTCAAAGCTTCATCTTGTATTTTTCCACATGCATAGCGGCAACAGAACGCACCAAAATAGACGCGCTAAGCTAACTAGTCCCATTAGATAAATGCAATTCTGGCCTGTAATGACAAGGGAAGCTAGCAGCAGGCTCTAGGGTGTCGGTGAGGGCGACGACGGTGAGCCAAGAACCAATGGCCAAGGACAGGACGATGTGGTGAGCAATGACATGGCCTACTACCCTTGTTTCCCATGATCTCAGTTGATGCGGACGGCTGACTGTCGTTAATTGTAAACAGAAATTAAGAGGAGGAAGCTTCATGAACGAGCTGCAGGAACGGCCAGCATCGCTATCGCCTAGAGCTTCATAGCCGGGTGTCAATCATTTGTGCAGATTACATGCAAAATTTGTGCAGTACAAACTGCACGTGATATGGTAGGGTAGCAATCCAATTGAAATGCATTGAGCAAAGGATAGAGGAAAGGGGAAGTGCAAGCATAGGATGCATGTTAAATTTCCTGGCTTTCTTGGCGGCAATTTAATATGGGTGCATGCACGTGCTGGAAGGATGGGAAGCTGAATCTATTGTACAGGAAGCCACACGAAAGAGGGGGAGGTAAATACACTAGCATAAAGTTGAACAGGGGGGAATATCAGGTGATACCATATCTTCGATGCTCACATGAGACCGAAAGTTGAACAACATGTGTAGTTTGGTGTCGAAAGTTGTAAAATACGGAAAATTGGCGCCCAGCGTGCATGTACGGTTCAATCCTCATCTATATGCCGCACATGTGGGCTCTAAGAATATATCTCCATCATTGGAGGAGCAAATCCCATTGTTGAGCTATCTAGTCCCTTGCAAACTTTTCGATGAACCTATAAATTGTCGTTATGATCATTGTGTTGCAGATAACGTTCGAGCAATCCCAAAGTTCATCCTACAGTAAGAAGCGACTACCCGATGTCCAGCTTTCTCAACAACCCGATGAATTACGCTGGAAACTGACTAGGTCTGGAGTATTCACGGTTAAATCAATGTATATTGATGTAATTAATTCGAGCTCCATTCCTACCTCCAAGCATGTTTGGGCTGTCAAAGTTCCTTTGAAAATAAAAGTGTTTATGTGGTTTGTCCATAAACAGGTTATTTTAACCAAGGATAACTTGATTAAGCGTAATTGGACAGGACCTACGAGGTGTAGCTTCTGTGATCGGGACGAGACGATCAAACATCTCTTTTTTGATTGCCCGTTTGCCAGAGTACTTTGGCGGACGGTTCACATTGCTTTTAATATTACTCCACCGAATTTTGTTACTACGTTATTTGGGACATGGCTCACTGGGATTGAGCCTGCATTAGCGAGACATATTCGTGTTGGAGTTTGCGCTTTGTTGTGGACTATCTGGACTTGCAGGAATGATTTGGTTTTTAACAGAACATCACGTATTCACTTTTTGCAGGTTATTTTCCGAGCCACGGCCGTGATCCGTTCATGGTCGCTACTCACTCCGATGGAGGCCAGAGAGCATTTGGTTACTGGATCTATCCGCTGGGAGATGGTAGCTCGGGATATCTTCAACCGGTTTGGATGGCGGTCATGTAATAGGATAGGCAATTAGTTTACCTATCTATCTTTAGCCAGCCGGTTGTGGCGTCTTATCTTGGCTAGTCTGTGTGTCCAGCCTCTTTAGCTCTGTGTGAGCTGTCTTTTTATTACTTTTCAGTCGGAGACTTTGGAACCTTGTTGGAACCTTTTATTTCAGTAATAAGATGGCCGTATGCATCATTCTGATGCAGAGGCCGGGGAGATCCCCCTTCTCGAAAAAAAGTAAGAAGCGACTACAATACTCTCATGGTCTAAGGAACTAAATCACACATTGACACTCCGTGTTATAACAATTGAGTTCTGACGATTATATCTCAAAGTATAACAAACACGTTTGGATCGATTCAATGAACGTTCTTCTAACATCATAATTTTAAAATTGTTTCAGGATTATCGTTACGCTTAAAGATATTCTAAGATCCAAGAAACGTGATCATCAACAACACTTGAGCTAGTCTTAGAGGCAAGACTAGGAATTATATTTTACCATTTATTATTCCACACGTGCATATGAGTTTTCCATGAATCAAATATTTCAGGATCATAACAGTTATACCATAGAATATATACTCTTAATTATAAACATGAAAATATAATAATACAATATTATTGCCTCTAGGGCATATTTTCAACAAACAAAGATCACCTCAAAACACAATGTGTCGGCAGCAAAAAAATGCTTAATAATTCTGAGGTGAAAAGGAGGTATATATAAGCCATCAAGCACCGGAGGCCAGCGATGCTCCTTTATGTTGGAAAGAAGCAAGATTAACTTAGATATTCATGTTGGTTTACATTTATGTGTGTGCAGCATGTCAACAACACTACCTCGCCTCCCACTTGACTACAAATTTGACATGCATGCATTCCTTCGTAACATTATTTGTAATGTCCTATATGTCCTCCTATGCACTTCTCATTACTTACACATGGTGTATTGTGTCTGTCGCGGAGTGCCATTCTTCTCCACTCTCTTAAAATTCCGACTACCCTTATTCACATGTTCATTGTTGTCTCCCCTATATTTATAAGTTGTTTGTCTAGCTACATCGGCGATCCTTATCTCTCCACCACTTTATGGTTTTTCTTTTGATAGCTCACTAGCCTAACCATTCGTGTGATTTATAGAAATGTGAGGTATTTGGACATGCTGATGGAGGAGGAAGAACCCGAGTTGATACTTGTGACATCCCTCTTAATAGGAATGATAGACTACTCATATCAACAAGGTGCATGTTCTTTTTTGGCAGCCCATCCACAAGAACCTCAAAGCTACGTGATTGGCTCGGAGCAATTTGAGGATGGGTGACCGACTGAGAAGTTGTTCCTAGGTGCGCACACGTGAGAACAAAGTGCGCAGGAAAGTCTAGTGTTGATTTTTGTGGGGCCAGTCTAGATCGCAGACACAATAACATGGAACCGGTGAGTGAATCGATGGGTTTGACCGAGGAGTTACAATCCCCTTTAATTATGTATGTTTCTCCTTGATGGTATCTGCAAGAAAAGTTGGTTAGGCTTATCTATGTTTATTCTTGCTCTTATCTGCGAGAAAAGGTGGTTAGGCTTCTTCATAGGAAGCAAAGGCTGGGAACCTATGATACTTCGAGTAACTGTAGTGTGGTTTGAGTGATTAATATGGACATTTAAAGGAGACGTGGGAGGGGAAATGTTGGAGAAGGAAAAAGATGTGTAAGCTCTAGATAGTTTAGATCTTCCTGTTAAAAATAAGTGTCAGAGTCGCAATGGATGTAAGCTTAACAATTTAATCAGCTACTTCATTTCTTTCTAGTGGTGTTTAGGTTTGCTGGTGGAGTAGTGTTTATGGAGTTGGTTGTCCAGCTGATACAGGTTACAAATCCATTTGTGGTTCTCCGCAAACACTTTTTCTTTCCCCTGTCACAAGGCGACTAGGAAAAGCCTTTCTCACCTTGATCTTCTCCGATGAGCGCGGGGATTCGTCTCCCTTACGCCCGCCGCTCCGGTGACCGGTGGTAGGGAGGGGATCTTGGTGCCTCGGCTCTGACTAGTAGATAGGTTGGGTTTTAGTCCTCGCAGGGGCAGCGCTTGGACAGATGACAGTGCTTCTTCTTTCAGTTAGTCTTCCAGGCTCCGACCCACCTCAAGTTCACCTGTCGGGACGGATTAGACAGAGCTCCGACGTAGATTTTGTTCTGATGGCGGCAATGGTCGTTTGGTGGTTCATATACCTTGTTGTAGTTTTTATTATGTTTGAGGTACTTTGTATTTCCGATTAATATTTATCGTAGATCCGATCCTTTTTGCATTAAAAAGATACAGGTTGAAAATCCAGTGACATCAACATCACTAGTATCTATATCATTGCCACATACTCTTTCATGCTTTATTAACACATGTTCCTTGTTTATTTGTTTACTTTCATCAAAATAGAAAGAAGACATGTATCACGTGGACCACAACTTGAAAACCACCTTACAAACAAGGAAAATAGACAAAATACATACACAAAAAGGAAAAAGGAAATGTAACTAAACATACAAAAACAATCGTCCACATGCCACCAACGCACGACACTAGCTGTTGACAACGGCACAATGCCGTCTGATCTCCCCCTCGCCACCGGTCTTCACTTCTATCATGCCCATCCTCACCATGGACCGTGCGAACACCTGGAAGAACACCTCCGACGGACCCTTGGCCACGCTCTCGACGTCGGCCCTTGCTGCAGCATCGGTGATGAGCGCGGCATCGGACTGGAAGAGTCCCCGACGCTTTAGGAGGCCACGGTAGTAGCTAGTGTCAAAGGTGAGGAAGCTCCCAGGGTCCATCTCCACGATGGTGGTGTTGTCCGTGGGCGTGGTGCACTTGGTCCTGCGGAGGTTGGCAGCATACTCCGCATCAAGAGATGGATCCGCGTCCCCGGGTCCTCCACGGCCGGTAAAGTTGTATAGCCGCTCGGTGAAGGAGTTGCAGTGTGAGATGCCGATGGTGTGTGCCCCTGAGTGGTATTGGCACATGATGGATCAGGTGAGGTGGTGAACACATTATAACAAGTGCAGAACTCAACAAGTTCGAGCAATACAATGCAATTCAGTAAGTTTTACTAATGCTAAACTTTTGCAAAAATATGAACTAGATAGTGTCGTTTAAAGAACACATGGAACTTAATTTTTGTATGAGGTGTCAATCTAAACTGGTAGGAATTAATGGACCAATGTGGTTAGTAGACAGACAGCAATAGTTAGTAGGTATACATCAGAACAGCTTGCACGTTAATGTTTACTACATATAAAAACATGTGAATCAATGACCTAAGTTGGTAATTAAAAACTTAAGAGACTCTGGCAGAGTTGAGTCGAAGATGTCCTTGTCGGTTCATGTGTACTTATATCGCGGTCATGTCCGAAAATTCAACAAATCATTGTCTGTGTCCACACTGTCACTGATCAACAAATCATTTAACATTTTATCGCAGTCATGTCCGAGAATTCCAAACTAAATATATGTAGTACTTCATCCGTTCCTAAACATTTGTCTTTCTAGAGATTTCAACAAGTGACTACATACGAAACAAATGAGTGAATCTACACTTTAAAATATGTATATATACATTTGTATGTGGTAGTCTATTTAAAAAATTTAAAAGACAAAAATTTAGGAACCGGAGGGAGTAGTAGTTAGCAACTTAGCGTTTCAAAATCTCTGACCGTGCAGTGCAACAACCTTTCTAGTCTATAGAACAAATACTACAATGCATAGCCCTATTATTGCTATCGAGAAATGATATCAACATCGACCAAAGTTTTAAACGGCTAACAAATACGGTTGGTGCTTTTGTGGAAATGCACATAGTGTCGGCAAGATTTGTGGTTCCTTTACTTTTCTTTTTATCTTGGAGCCATCCGTTTCAGCAATCAACACCACACCACCACCAATGGTCCTGTCATGTGACCATGTTGTGTGAGTGGGTTGTACAAAGTAGGAGGAGCCTCTGGTAGCTAGCGGCTAGCTAGAGAGCCGCCGCATGGACAGAAAAAGCACGAATCTAGCAAGTTCCTCTCGCTACTCACTCGACTATCCTACCCATCTTTGCTTGAGTGCTTGTGCGTCACTAGACTTCGCTATCACCATCACCGTGCATGTGTCGGTGCCAATGATCGATATGCCATCAACTCGGCCACTGATGCTTGGTAATTGGTGGGAATTGTTACCTGAGAGCCAGACGAGGTCGGCGAGGTCGAGGCCCTTGGCACGGAAGGAGGTGAGGAGGTCGGTGAAGTTCATGGTGGGCGCCGGGATCTGGTCCAGCGCCTCCTGCTTGATCGACACCCTGCCGTCGCGACGCCCCGTCGGCACGCGCCAGAACGGCCCGCCCTGCAATTTTTTTTTCACTCATCATCGGTCAGTCGCCGAGGCGCGCGTGTCGGAAGCGTGGGTGGGAAGGGAAGCAGAGCACTTACGATGACGCCGACGGCGTCGCGGGAGGCGAGCGCGAGGATGTCGGCGCAGGAGACGACGCCGGGGCACTCCTGCTCGAGGAGCGCCTTCACGCGGTCCAGGAAGGCGAAGCCGCGCAGCGTCAGGTTGGGCGTCGCGTCCTTCTCGGCTTCCCCGCCGCCGGTCGTCGCGTTCAGCAGCACCGACGCGTCGCACCCCTGCACCAGCGCCATGCCGACTGATCAGGATTCAGAACAAACACGCGCGCGCGCAATGGCATTGCCATCGCCGTCCCCATGCACGGAAAGGAAGAGCATAACGTACCCTGACGAAGCAGTCGTGGAAGTGGGTGCGGATGAGGGTGGCGGCGACGGAGGGCGCGTGCGGGACGTGCCGCTCCACGTAGTGCTTCACGATCTGCTCCGCCCGCGGGCAGCTCTGCTCGTAGTACCCCTGCCACAGCTTCCCGCCCTCCGCCATCGCCACCGCGACGCCAACCGTCACCACGAGCATCACCAACACCAACGTCGCCGCCGCCATTGTCACCGCCACCCTAGCTAGCTAGAGCCTAGAGCGCGCCTGGAGCTCTCGAGTGGCCGGCGATGGTGTACAAAGGCACGAGGATGCTCTGTTCTGAAATAGTACAGCCAACGATCGCTTTTTATACGCACGGGCACGCTCTGGCCTTGCATCAGCTAGCGGCGGCAATGCGTGGTCCGTTGGTGGGGTTGGTGCTGGGCGGTACGTAAGCGGGCGAGTAGGTAGAGAGGCCGGCGGGCCGACGTAGCAAGAGACACGGCGAGACGATGGAGGCGCCCTGACAAGTAAAGAAATCGATATCGACCGGCCGCCCCTGCCAATGGCGTCGCGGTTTGCTAACAAGGCGATGGTCAGACAGCCTGGGGAGCGGGCGTTTGCTTCCACCACGGAAATGTTCAGTTAAACACTGCAATTATTATTCGAAACTACTACACGTACGAACATGACTTGTCCGATTTGGTACGATGCAACATCCAGCCGTTGCTGGACTTAGAGTCCAACTGATATACGCGTTGATCTGCTCCATCGGATATAATTCATACGTGAATTGTCGTACGTATAGCATGGTTCATTATTATTAGTCAGCTAGCTGTACTCCCTTGAAGAAAATAGTCAGAGGTACTACTGGTATGCGTGACAGAGTGACAGTACGAATCGAGATGCCATTTGTCAAGACTAGGCGATACGTACGTACGCATTTGATTACCTACATACGGCTATGATATTATTTGTACGTCGCTCCATTTGGGTTATTTGACTGAAACCCTCTAAACTACCATGAAAAATGTTATGTGGAACCTGTATGGACCAACACTTTGTTGACAAGGCAAGGCAAAAAAAAAAATCATATTTCTGAGCTTAAAAATATGTTTTGCTTGTGACCCTGAAAGCTCATTTGTCAATTGATTTAACAAAATGTCTTCAGAGGAATTTAAAAAGTACTCACGTCCTTTAATATGGCGTAAAGAATAAAATATTATTGTCTCGGTTGACTGAGAAAATCTTATTCATCTATCTACTTTACAAAAAAAAAGTATTCACTACACTGCAATAATTTGTTCACACACTGGACACACGAATGTAGTATTTCTTCCTAGAAATTCTAAATTTGTAGAATGTTGCATGTATCTTGCAAAGCTAATTAAATAATTAAGAAAATTTTATCTAGGTTAATAGTGGGTAGAAAGTACTGTAGAAAGGTACTGGAAACTTATCTTTTGTAATATTTTCATTAAAAAATATGACCAGATGGGAGCTATGCAAAAATCACTAATTGATGCATCAAACAAATTGCTACGGTACAAGTTACTCCCTCCGGCAGGGTTTACAAGGCACAATTTGATTGTCAAGGTTTAACTTTGAGCGGAGACAGGCGACTAACCTGTTAATTGCGAGATTAGTATGGTAATTTTGTCAAACTTCGAAGCTGGCAACTTTACTAGGCGTCGTGTGACCATGCGGTCAACTATTTCCGACAAGAACAAACATTTTCATAACAATATAAATTTGTTGACGATGAAAACATTACCAAAGTTGTACTATTTTTAAAAAAATGAGACCAACCCAAGGACTAACCCTTGTTGGCATTTTTTTATAGGAGAAACTCCGCGAGCACCGCACGTCCGAGTCGGGACTCAAACTTGGGTGGGCTGGCAGCTACCCTAGCTGCCCAACCAACGGGTCGATGGACTACTTATCCAAGCGGGTGCATGCCTAGTGGGCTGGCCTCATCAGCCATCACAAGGCTGCCAAAGCGTTTTTCCACTTTCTAGCCTCTCTTTCCTTTGCCTGCGTCTAGAATAGCCTCAACTCCCATCCATCCGTACGCACATATGCAATGCACCCACATTAAACCGCCGGCCAGAAACTAAACATGCATCACATGCCCAGCACTTTCCCTTCATCTGTCCTCTGCCCCATGCATTTCAATTCCATTATTGGTACCCTACCAATATGTCAATATGACATTATATAATATACAGTTTGTACTTCACAAATGTTGCACAAATGAAAGGACCCTAGCAACTCGCAGCTACGCAGATGCATGATTGCAATTTGCAACTCAAGGTGAAGAACATGCAGGCCCTTCCGTTCCTGCTCACGCATGAAGCTTCCTCCTCTTTTAGTTTTCCATCTGCAATCAGCGACAGTAAGACGTCCGCATCAACCGAGCTCATTGAAACCAGTGTACTTGGGCCATGTCATTGCTCACCGCATCGCTTCGGCCCGTCCTTGGCCATTGGTCTTGGCTCCCGTCGTCGTCGACCTCACCGACAGCCTAGCGTGCCAGCCTCCCTTGTCATTACAAGCTAGAATTGCATTTATCTAAGGGGTTGGTTAGTTAGCTTGGCGCAACTATTTTGACGCGTTCTGTTGCCGGTATGTGGATGAATATAAGATGAACCCTTGAGAGAACTTTCTCACCAAACGTGATGCCCACATTACTGGCTTTCTTACTTTTTTCACGGGCTGATTGAGGGAGCCTCATGAATCTTCCCTGCGACCCAGACTGACACGGCGAAAAGAGACGGTGAACTCAATCCCATGAAGGCTTCGAGGAGAAGGCTACCGCAGATGTTCTTTCAGTTCAGGGGGGAGAAGAGCCTTTGGAATAACTTGTGACCAGGGGAAAATGGTTATGGCAGTGTGGCATGCACTGCCATGGATTGCACGCAATACATAGGGATGAGCTACTGCATTTTCTTCACTTCTTTTCTGCTAGCTCTCTCTCATAAGTTACAACTAGCTCTCTATCATGCACCTTTTCTACTAGACACATCCTATATCTTAATTTCTTCCTTGGAAGAACATCTTGTTTAGCTAATGACTGATGCAATGCAACCACCACATTAGTGCAATTAGTATTTAGTACTAGCCCATATGCATGGACCATGATGGCGTGATGTGTGCATGCCCATCATCCGCATCAGTGCACCATAGTTTTAGCTAATGACTGATGCAACCATGGCACCAGCCGGGGGTGCCAACTGCCAAGGACGGCATAATTAGGACTGACCAGTGTTTCTCTCAACGAGGTCCTCGTCATTATCAAATCTCGATACGAGTTGACAGACAATAGTACAACCAATGATGTGTATAACAACAAGATGAAATGTTCATAAGAAAAAAAGATGAAATGCATGCACACTAATTATAGAAAAAGTTATTTTGTATATTAGAGATTCCATGTCGTCGACCAATAATGCATGTACTTTGCAATGAGTAAATGGTCTTGTGATGTATAGAAACGCTGCTGTCCGTCCTTAATACGTCGAAACAATATCCAAATGCACGCCAGTTCAATGCCATGATGAGCAACCCTCTATCACCACACTTTAATTAGTACATTCAGTTATATGCTTGGGATGCTGGCACAATTATATTGCTGCTTGTCTAGCAATATATTCTGTAAAGGAGCTAACTTCTTACTCTCTCGTTGGGTACATATCCAGAGTCCAATCAGAGACGTCTAGTGGAAGTTCAAAATTTTCCCTTCCTAGCACTGTAGCACACCTGTCTAGAATTACGTTTAGCCAAAGATGACCGCATGAACATGACAAGTTACCTAACAGAGGTTAGAAAAATGCCCCAGCTCGTAGTGATATGTTAAATGCCTGGTAGGCTGACATGGTCAAACGCGTTAAGATGTAAAGATAACTGGAAGAAAATAAGAATTGAAATTGTGTTTGGAACTCATTATCTTTAAAATTTGTGTTGGGCACTACAATTAACAGCTTGTGGGAGAGGTCAATTTCTGAGCCTAACATCACGCTGCATCACATCCTCTCAGAAGGTAGCCTGTTTTTCATGCTCATCGTCTCTAATTCTAAGCTCACTTTGGTAGAAGCTTTGCAAGATGTCACTCTGTTTCATACTTGCTAGTACTTCACCAGCCCATATCCCTTTCATGTAGCATAGGATGCCCGTGGGTATCATTCACTCGCAAGTTGAAAAGGCAAGATGGTTCAGACGAAGGAAATGCAGGGACATTCATTACTTCCGCAACTGCAAAGATCGGTAGGACTGAAAGTAGCATGCCCTTTTTATGGGCATATCAGTGAAAATGACCATCTGTACATCCCTTTCAGAAGTAGGTTGTTAGTTACACCTCTCACTTTTAGTATGATTAGAAATGTACTAAGCATGGATGCATTAGTATCTGTGCGACACAGTTTATACCTTTTTTTGGACAAATTAGTCGTCGGATGCATGAGCATGGTTGTGACCAAGAATACAATTCAAGAGGGGTATGCAAATAGAGGCCTCATCCATCAAAACTGCAACATCACTGGGAAGAAAAGGCGTACGTCCACACACGCGCTTGTGCATCAAAACTGTTCGGCCATGATGCTGCTGCTCGATCAGCTGAAACTCTAGTACACACAACCGTAGTAGTATCTCCAGCCTTTACCGGTTACGTAGGCATGTCAATAGTAATATGTGTTTGTTCAGTATGTCATATATACGCGTCGATGATGTACATCCGAGCAAAACTAGAGAGTATAGCTGGGTCCATCATTAGTCAGGCTGTGACTGATGACATTTTTTTTTGGAGATATTTCAGTTGGTCGTGACGTCGCCATCCTCCATAGTTTTCACGGAGGTGCAGATCCAATAAACCCGCGATAGGCAGAAGCTGTTCGATGGAATGCAACATTCATCGGACACGCCATGGAAAGGTCAAGGTTGGCGAGGACAAGTGTTCTTAATCCCCAATTAGTTAGGTGTTTATTGACTATCGTCGACGTCTTGGTGCGCCAGCCTTTGCTACTAGGCTCAACGTCCCACGCATTGTTGAGCTATGTTTGCAATTTGTACTCGGATCGAATTTTTTTGTTCAGTCCCTAAATTCAGATTCCAGCCGCTGAGGAACGGCCAATTTATTTCTATGTATGACTTTTAAAAAAAAGGAGGATGACCCCTGGCCTCTGCATTTGGGAGATGCATGCGGTCATTTTATTGATTATTCTCGAAGACCTTACAAAGTAGTACAACAATATGCCTGAATCCGTCATCTTGGCAACATCTGCCGCTACTCCAATCCATATGATGAAGGGGTGCAAGCTGGTCCAAATATCCAGACCTCTCACCTAAGCCTAACATCTAAAGCCGGAGGCCCCGAGCGAGCCACATACCGGGTCCGGGGCACAAACCGGTCCGACGCACTCACATGTGTCGACGCCGCCATCTTCCACTAGTCCATCTTCAGAGCAGATTGAGATGCCAACCTTAGCAGGTGCCTCCGCCATCGACGTCACCATGACGTTAAACGACGACCTCCACCTACGCGAGTCCATCTCCAAGCAACGGACGCGGATCCATGCTAGCATAGGGCCGCACCACCGCCGTCGCCCACCACCCACATGTTGGGTATCGTAGCATAATTTTAAAATTTTCCTACGTTCACCAAGATGCATCTATGGAGTGTACTAGCAACGAAGGGAAGGGAGTGCATCTACATACCCTTGTAGATCGCGAGCGGAAGCGTTCCAATGAACGTGGATGACGGAGTCGTACTCGCCGTGATCCAAATCACCGATGACCGAGTGCCGAACGGACGGCACCTCCGCGTTCAACACACGTACGGTGCAGCGACGTCTCCTCCTTCTTGATCCAGCAAGGGGGAAGGAGAGGTTGATGGAGATCCAGCAGCACGACGGCGTGGTGGTGGATGTAGCGGGTCTCGCGCAGGGCTTCGCCGAGCTTCTACGAGAGAGAGAGAGGTGTTGCAGGGGAGGAGGGAGGCGCCCAAGGCTGTTGTGTGCTGCCCTCCCTCCCCCCTTTATATAGGCCCCTGGGGGGGGTGCGCCAGCCCTGGAGATGAGATCCAAGGGGGGGGGCGGCGGCCACAAGGGGGGGAAGGGGTGCCTTGCCCCCCAAGGCAAGGGGGAACTCCCCCCCTTAGGGTTCCCAACCCTAGGCGCATGGGGGGAGGCCCAAGGGGGGCGCCCCAGCCCACTAGGGGCTGGTTCCCTTCCACTTTCAGCCCACGGGGCCCTCCGGGACAGGTGGCCCCACCCGGTGGACCCCCGGGACCCTTCCGGTGGTCCCGGTACAATACCGATAACCCCCGAAACTTTCCCGGTGGCCGAAACTGGACTTCCTATATATAATTCTTCACCTCCGGACCATTCCGGAACCTCTCGTGACGTCCGGGATCTCATCCGGGACTCCGAACAACTTTCGGGTTTCCGCATACATATATCTCTACAACCCTAGCGTCACCGGACCTTAAGTGTGTAGACCCTACGGGTTCGGGTTCGGGAGACATGCAGACATGACCGAGACGCCTCTCCAGTCAATAACCAACAGCAGGATCTGGATACCCATGTTGGCTCCCACATGTTCCACGATGATCTCATCGGATGAACCACGGTGTCGAGGATTCAATCAATCCCGTATGCAATTCCCTTTGTCAATCGGTATGTTACTTGCCCGAGATTCGATCGTCGGTATCCTAATACCTTGTTCAATCTCGTTACCGGCAAGTCTCTTTACTCGTACCGCAATGCATGATCCCGTGACTAACGCCTTAGTCACATTGAGCTCATTATGATGATGCATTACCGAGTGGGCCCAGAGATACCTCTCCGTCATACGGAGTGACAAATCCCAGTCTCGATCCGTGCCAACCCAACAGACACTTTCGGAGATACCCGTAGTGCACCTTTATAGTCACCCAGTTACGTTGTGACGTTTGGCACACCCAAAGCACTCCTACGGTATCCGGGATTTGCACGATCTCATGGTCTAAGGAAAAGATACTTGACATTGGAAAAGCTCTAGCAAACGAAACTACACGATCTTTTATGCTATGCTTAGGATTGGGTCTTGTCCATCACATCATTCTCCTAATGATGTGATCCCGTTATCAATGACATCCAATGTCCATAGTCAGGAAACCATGACTATCTGTTGATCAACGAGCTAGTCAACTAGAGGCTTACTAGGGACAGGTTGTGGTCTATGTATTCACACATGTATTACGATTTCCGGACAATACAATTATAGCATGAATAATAGACAATTACCATGAACAAAGAAATATAATAATAACCATTTATTATTGCCTCTAGGGCATATTTCCAACAGTCTCCCACTTGCACTAGAGTCAATAATCTAGTTACATTGTGATGAATCGAACACCCATTGCGTCCTGGTGTTGATCATGTTTTGCCCTAGGGAGAGGTTTAGTCAACGGATCTGCTACATTCAGGTCCGTGTGTACTTTACAAATATCTATGTCTCCATTTTGAACACTTTCACGAATGGAGTTGAAGCGACGCTTGATATGCGTGGTCTTCCTGTGAAACCTGGGCTCCTTCGCAAGGGCAATAGCTCCAGTGTTGTCACAGAAGAGAGTCATCGGGCCCGATGCATTGGGAATCACCCCTAGGTCGGTAATGAACTCCTTTATCCAGACTGCTTCCTGTGCTGCCTCTGAGGCTGCCATGTACTCCGCTTCACATGTAGATCCCGCCACGACGCTTTGCTTGCAACTGCACCAGCTTACTGCTCCTCTATTCAAAATATACACGTATCCGGTCTGTGACTTCGAGTCATCCAGATCTGTGTCGAAGCTAGCGTCGACGTAACCCTTTACGACGAGCTCTTCGTCACCTCCATAAACGAGAAACATATCCTTAGTCCTCTTCAGGTACTTCAGGATATTCTTGACCGCTGTCCAGTGTTCCTTGCCGGGATTACTTTGGTACCTTCCTACCAAACTTACGGCAAGGTTTACATCAGGTCTGGTACACAGCATGGCATACATAATAGACCCTATGGCCGAGGCATAGGGGATGACACTCATCTCTTCTATATCTTGTGCCGTGGTCGGGCATTGAGCCGTGCTCAATTGCACACCTTGCAATACAGGCAAGAACCCCTTCTTGGACTGATCCATATTGAACTTCTTCAATATCTTGTCAAGGTATGTACTCTGTGAAAGACCAATGAGGCGTCTTGACCTATCCCTATAGATCTTGATGCCTAATATATAAGCAGCTTCTCCAAGGCCCTTCATTGAAAAACACTTATTCAAATAGGCCTTTATACTTTCCAAGAATTCTATATCATTTCCCATCAATAGTATGTCATCCACATATAATATGAGAAATGCTACAGAGCTCCCACTCACTTTCTTGTAAACACAGGCTTCTCCATAAGTCTGTGTAAACCCAAACGCTTTGATCATCTCATCGAAGCGAATGTTCCAACTCCGAGATGCTTGCACCAGCCCATAAATTGAGCGTTGGAGCTTGCATACTTTGTTAGCATTCTTAGGATCGACAAAACCTTCCGGCTGCATCATATACAACTCTTCCTTAAGGAAGCCGTTAAGGAATGCCGTCTTGACGTCCATCTGCCATATCTCATAATCATAGTATGCGGCAATTGCTAACATGATTCGGACGGACTTCAGCTTCGCTACGGGTGAGAAAGTCTCATCGTAGTCAACCCCTTGAACTTGTCGATAACCCTTAGCGACAAGTCGAGCTTTGTAGATGGTCACATTACCATCTGCGTCCGTCTTCTTCTTAAAGATCCATTTGTTTTCTATGGCTCGCCGCTCATCGGGCAAGTCAGTCAAAGTCCATACTTTGTTTTCATACATGGATTCTATCTCGGATTTCATGGCTTCTAGCCATTTGTCGGAATCCGGGCCCGCCATCGCTTCTTCATAGTTCGAAGGTTCACCGTTGTCTAACAACATGATTTCCAGGACAGGGTTGCCGTACCACTCTGGTGCGGAACGTGTCCTTGTGGACCTACGAAGTTCAGCAACTTGATCTGAAGCTTCATGATCATCATCATTAACTTCCTCCCCAGTCGGTGTAGGCACCACAGGAACATTTTCCCGTGCTGCGCTACTTTCCGGTTCGGAAGGGGTGACTATCACCTCATCAAGTTCCACTTTCCTCCCACTCAATTCTTTCGAGAGAAACTCCTTCTCTAGAAAGGACCCGTTCTTGGCAACGAAGATCTTGCCTTCGGATCTGAGGTAGAAGGTATACCCAATAGTTTCCTTAGGGTATCCTATGAAGACGCATTTTTCCGATTTGGGTTCGAGCTTTTCAGGTTGAAGTTTCTTGACATAAGCATCGCATCCCCAAACTTTTAGAAACGACAGCTTAGGTTTCTTCCCAAACCATAATTCATACGGTGTCATCTCAACGGATTTCGACGGAGCCCTATTTAAAGTGAATGCGGCAGTCTCTAAAGCATAACCCCAAAATGAGAGCGGTAAGTCGGTAAGAGAGATCATAGATCGCACCATATCCAATAGAGTGCGATTACGACGTTCGGACACACCATTTCTTTGAGGCGTTCCAGGCAGCGTGAGTTGTGAAACTATTCCACATTTCCTTAAGTGTGTACCAAATTCGTGACTTGAATATTCTCCACCACGATCTGATCGTAAGAATTTTATTTTTCTGTCACGTTGATTCTCAACTTCACTCTGAAATTCCTTGAACTTTTCAAAGGTTTCAGACTTGTGTTTCATTAGGTAGACATACCCATATCTACTTAAATCATCAGTGAGAGTGAGAACATAACGATATCCTCCGCGAGCCTCAACACTCATTGGACCACACACATCGGTATGTATGATTTCCAATAAGTTGGTTGCTCGCTCCATTGTTCCGGAGAACGGAGTCTTGGTCATCTTACCCATGAGGCATGGTTCGCACGTGTCAAATGATTCGTAATCAAGAGACTCCAAAAGTCCATCTGCATGGAGCTTCTTCATGCGCTTGACACCAATGTGACCAAGGCGGCAGTGCCACAAGTATGTGGGACTATCGTTATCAACTTTACATCTTTTGGTATTCACACTATGAACATGTGTAACATCACGTTCGAGATTCATCAAAAACAAACCATTGACCAGCGGGGCATGACCATAAAACATCTCTCTCAAATAAATAGAACAACCATTATTCTCGGATTTAAATGAGTAGCCATCTCGAATTAAACGAGATCCAGATACAATGTTCATGCTCAAAGCTGGCACTAAATAACAATTATTGAGGTTTAAAACTAATCCCGAAGGGAGATGCAGAGGTAGCGTGCCGACGGCGATTACATCGACCTTGGAACCATTCCCGACGCGCATCGTCACCTCGTCCTTCGCCAGTCTCCGTTTATTCCGTAGTTCCTGTTTTGAGTTACAAATATGAGCAACCGCACCGGTATCAAATACCCAGGAGCTACTACGAGTACTGGTAAGGTACACATCAATTACTTGTATATCACATATACCTTGGGTGTTGCCGGCCTTCTTCTTGTCCGCTAAATATTTGGGGCAGTTCCGCTTCCAGTGACCACTTCCCTTGCAATAAAAGCACTCAGTCTCGGGCTTGGGTCCATTCTTTGACTTCTTCCCAGTAACTGGTTTACCGGGCGCGGCAACTCCCTTGCCGTCCTTCTTGAAGTTCTTCTTACCCTTGCCCTTCTTGAACTTAGTGGTTTTATTCACCATCAACACTTGATGTTCTTTCCTGATCTCTACCTCAGCTGATTTCAGCATTGAATATACCTCGGGAATGGTCTTTTCCATCCCCTGCATATTGAAGTTCATCACAAAGCTCTTGTAGCTTGGTGGAAGCGACTGGAGGATTCTGTCAACGACCGCGTCATCCGGGAGATTAACTCCCAGCTGAGACAAGCGGTTGTGCAACCCAGACATTCTGAGTATGTGCTCACTAACAGAACTGTTCTCCTCCATTTTACAGCTGAAGAACTTGTCGGAGACATCATATCTCTCGACCCGGGCATGAGCTTGAAAAACCAGTTTCAGCTCCTCGAACATCTCATATGCTCCATGTTTCTCAAAACGCTTTTGGAGACCCGGTTCTAAGCTGTAAAGCATGCCGCACTGAACGAGGGAGTAATCATCAGCACGCTGCTGCCAAGCGTTCATAACGTCTTGGTTCTCAGGGATTGGTGCTTCACCTAGCGGTGCTTCTAAGACATAATCTTTCTTGGCTACTATGAGGATGATCCTCAGGTTCCGGACCCAGTCCGTATAGTTGCTGCCATCATCTTTCAGCTTGGTTTTCTCTAGGAACGCGTTGAAATTGAGGACAACGTTGGCCATTTGATCTACAATACATAGTGTAAAGATTTAGACTAAGTTCATGATAATTAAGTTCATATAATCAAATTATTTAATGAACTCCCACGTAGATAGACATCCCTCTAGTCATCTAAGTGAAACATGATCCGAATTCGACTAGGCCGTGTCCGATCATCACGTGAGACGGACTAGTCAAGATCGGTGAACATCTCCATGTTGATCGTATCTTCTATACGACTCATGCTCGACCTTTCGGTCCTCCGTGTTCCGAGGCCATGTCTGTACATGCTAGGCTCGTCAAGTGAACCTAAGTGTATTGCGTGTGTTCCGAGGCCATGTCTGTACATGCTAGGCTCGTCAACACCCGTTGTATTCGAACGTTAGGATCTATCACACCCGATCATCACGTGGTGCTTCGAAACAACGAACCTTCGCAACGGTGCACAGTTAGGGTGAACACTTTCTTGAAATTATTATAATGGATCATCCTACTTGCTACCGTCGTTCTAAGCAAATAAGATGCAAAAACATGATAAACATCACATGCAATCAAATAGTGACATGATATGGCCAATATCATCATGCTCCTTTGATCTCCATCTTCGGGGCACCATGATCATCTTCGTCACCGGCATGACACCATGATCTCCATCATCATGATCTCCATCATTGTGTCTTCATGAAGTCGTCACGCCAACGATTACTTCTACTTCTATGGCTAACGCGTTTAGCAACAAAGTAAAGTAAATTACATGGCGTTATTCAATGACACGCAGGTCATACAAAATAATAAAGACAACTCCTATGGCTCCTACCGGTTGTCATACTCATCGACATGCAAGTCGTGATTCCTATTACAAGAATATGATCAATCTCATACATCACATATATCATTCATCACATCTTCTGGCCATATCACATCACATAGCACTTGCTGCAAAAACAAGTTAGACGTCCTCTATTGTTGTTGCAAGTTTTTTTTACGTGGTTTGTAGGTTTCTAGCAAGAACGTTTCTTACCTACGTATGACCACAACGTGATTTGCCAATTTCTATTTACCCTTCATAAGGACCCTTTTCATCGAATCCGTTCCGACTAAAGTAGGAGAGACAGACACCCGCTAGCCACCTTATGCAACTTGTGCATGTTAGTCGGTGGAACCAGTCTCATGTAAGCGTACGTGTAAGGTCGGTCCGGGCCACTTCATCCTACAATGCCGCCGAAACAAGAAACGACTAGTAGCGGCAAGAAGAATTGGCAAACTCAACGCCCACAACTGCTTTGTGTTCTACTCGTGCATAGTAACTACGCATAGGCCTGGCTCTGATACCACTGTTGGGTATCGTAGCATAATTTTAAAATTTTCCTACGTTCACCAAGATGCATCTATGGAGTGTACTAGCAACGAAGGGAAGGGAGTGCATCTACATACCCTTGTAGATCGCGAGCGGAAGCGTTCCAATGAACGTGGATGACGGAGTCGTACTCGCCGTGATCCAAATCACCGATGACCGAGTGCCGAACGGACGGCACCTCCGCGTTCAACACACGTACGGTGCAGCGACGTCTCCTCCTTCTTGATCCAGCAAGGGGGAAGGAGAGGTTGATGGAGATCCAGCAGCACGACGGCGTGGTGGTGGATGTAGCGGGTCTCGCGCAGGGCTTCGCCGAGCTTCTACGAGAGAGAGAGAGGTGTTGCAGGGGAGGAGGGAGGCGCCCAAGGCTGTTGTGTGCTGCCCTCCCTCCCCCCCCTTTATATAGGCCCCTGGGGGGGTGCGCCAGCCCTGGAGATGAGATCCAAGGGGGGGGGGCGGCGGCCACAAGGGGGGGAAGGGGTGCCTTGCCCCCCAAGGCAAGGGGGAACTCCCCCCCCTTAGGGTTCCCAACCCTAGGCGCATGGGGGGAGGCCCAAGGGGGGCGCCCCAGCCCACTAGGGGCTGGTTCCCTTCCACTTTCAGCCCACGGGGCCCTCCGGGACAGGTGGCCCCACCCGGTGGACCCCCGGGACCCTTCCGGTGGTCCCGGTACAATACCGATAACCCCCGAAACTTTCCCGGTGGCCGAAACTGGACTTCCTATATATAATTCTTCACCTCCGGACCATTCCGGAACCTCTCGTGACGTCCGGGATCTCATCCGGGACTCCGAACAACTTTCGGGTTTCCGCATACATATATCTCTACAACCCTAGCGTCACCGGACCTTAAGTGTGTAGACCCTACGGGTTCGGGTTCGGGAGACATGCAGACATGACCGAGACGCCTCTCCAGTCAATAACCAACAGCAGGATCTGGATACCCATGTTGGCTCCCACATGTTCCACGATGATCTCATCGGATGAACCACGGTGTCGAGGATTCAATCAATCCCGTATGCAATTCCCTTTGTCAATCGGTATGTTACTTGCCCGAGATTCGATCGTCGGTATCCTAATACCTTGTTCAATCTCGTTACCGGCAAGTCTCTTTACTCGTACCGCAATGCATGATCCCGTGACTAACGCCTTAGTCACATTGAGCTCATTATGATGATGCATTACCGAGTGGGCCCAGAGATACCTCTCCGTCATACGGAGTGACAAATCCCAGTCTCGATCCGTGCCAACCCAACAGACACTTTCGGAGATACCCGTAGTGCACCTTTATAGTCACCCAGTTACGTTGTGACGTTTGGCACACCCAAAGCACTCCTACGGTATCCGGGATTTGCACGATCTCATGGTCTAAGGAAAAGATACTTGACATTGGAAAAGCTCTAGCAAACGAAACTACACGATCTTTTATGCTATGCTTAGGATTGGGTCTTGTCCATCACATCATTCTCCTAATGATGTGATCCCGTTATCAATGACATCCAATGTCCATAGTCAGGAAACCATGACTATCTGTTGATCAACGAGCTAGTCAACTAGAGGCTTACTAGGGACAGGTTGTGGTCTATGTATTCACACATGTATTACGATTTCCGGACAATACAATTATAGCATGAATAATAGACAATTACCATGAACAAAGAAATATAATAATAACCATTTATTATTGCCTCTAGGGCATATTTCCAACACCACAAGCGCCACCCAGCCCCAAGGTTCCCAAAGCGGCGCCCTCAAGAAGGGAACGGCGCCGTGAGCGCCGTCGCCGCCCAACAAAGTTAGGGCTTTCGCCTAGGAGACCTAGGGGAAGGGGAAGTGAGGGGATCAGTCCATACCGACGCCTCCAAGGAGGGGAACGACGCCCTCAGGCGTTGTCGTGGTTCTAAGTCTGACAGTAGAATGGGGGGTAGGGATGTAGAGGCAAGATCCTAGCTATGGAGAAGTTGTACACACGAGTTTTACGAGTTCAGGCCCTTCTTGGAGGAAGTAACAGCCCAACGTTTCGGAGCCCGGAGGCGGTCGACTGGATTATATGCGTGTGTGTTATAGGGGGTGCGAACCCTTGTCCCAGAGGAGGGGGATGGCTTATATGGAGTGCACCAGGACTCCAGCTCCCCTCTGTTACACAGGGTTCAATGTTCATAAAGAAGGAGCGTTACATGTAACGTCCGTAGTAAAGTGCTATAAATGACTATTAAGTCTAAGGGTAAATGCCCGACCGTTGCTGCGCGGAGTGGCTTTAGGTCTTCTGCACGTCGAGTGGTTTAGTGGTCGAGTGACCTAAATAAGGAGGGGTCTCCGAGTGAATGGTAGGTCGAGTGGATTGCACTCGACACCTTCGTTGGGTTCCCTCTATTTACTCCTGAACCTCTTTGCTTCTAGGACAAGGACCTTAGGTAGGAGGTATAGGTCAGGCCTATTACCCTACCCCAGGTCTATGTCCTCATCATTAGCCCCCGAATGGATTGAGGTTCGAGTGAAAAGAAGGTTGAAGTTTACCTTGCTTTGACTCTTGCTTTCATCTCCAAATGGATGCCAGTTGTTGGAACTTCGGCTTTGTTTCAGTCGCCTTGATCGATTCAGAAATGGCCGACTGGTGTTTATAACGTCATTCGTCGAGTGTTATCCTTGACATGGAATCTTTGGCGTGATCGGTTGTAGAGGATCCCGGATTTCGCGGGATTCGAATTTTTGGTGGAAGCGCGCCAGGCGGAGCGTGCCGTGATAAGCGGAGTAGATAAATAGGATGTTTCGATTTCCGCGCCACCTTTTTCGCCACGTATCCCGTGTGCGACTGTTAAGAGATTTGACAGGATCGTCCGGGCCCACGCGTCAGCCACTCGGAAGTAGGCCTTTAAAAGCGGCGAGGTCGAGGCGTCCGCACTGTGCGTGCCCATTCTCCTTCTTCTTCCTCTTGCTCCTTTACCTCGTTCAGCTTCTCCACTCTCGACGCCGCCGCTCCGCCGCCATGGGGAAGGAGAAAACGGCGGTGCTGGAACGCGCGAAGAAGGCGACGGGGCGGAGAAAAGCAAGAAGACGAATCGGGGATCTTCATCGCGCTCGGGACTGCCGTCGGGTTGGATCCAGGGAGATTGGATCCGATCCTCACATCGGCAGGAAGACTTGGACGATATGGCCGAGTTAGGGCTGATTGTCCATGAGTCTGCGTGGCTGCCGGAGGGGGAAACGGAGCCACAGCCGCGACCGGGTGAGTGTGTTCTGCTCGCCACTCATGTCGACCGCGGCTTCTCGCTTCCTCCACACCCCTTCTTTCGAGGTTTCTTGAATTTCTTCGGGGCTCAACTCCATCATTTCACTCCCAACACCATCACATACCTTGCCGCATTCGTGTCCATGTGCGAGAATTTCCTGGGGTGTCGACCGCACTAGGGTCTTTTCAAGCACATTTTCACCATCCGCTCCCAAACAGTGCAGAAAGCGAACTCGAACGACGAGAAAACCCATGTTATCCAGATGTGTGGGGGTTTGGGTATTCGGAAGAGGAAGAGGAGTTCCTTCCCTTCGATGACTCTTCCTGAGTCGGTCAGAGGCTGGCAGTCGACCTGGTTCTATTGCCAGGATATCGTGACCCCAGGCCAGTCGACTGGACTTCCCCCTCTCTCTTTTGATCGTGTTCAGACTCCATCTTCGTTGAAAGTGACCGCCGCGGAGAAGGCGGAGACGGGCATGCTGGTCGAGAGAGTAGTTCAACTGATCAACCAAGGTGTCACCGGCATGGATCTGCTGGAGGTGTTCCTCATTCGGCGCATTCAACCACTCCAAGCTCGTGACCACTCCATGTGGATGTACTCCGGGGCTGGTGATACCGCTCGGGTTCATCCGGAGGAGGTGGCGGCCAAAACAGTGGCCCAGTGGCTGAGGGGCATCACCGGGAACAAGGACAACCCCAGGGGCGCCAGGAGAGTCAACCCTTTCAGCGACAGCAACCAGCCAGACAAGGTTTGGCCACTACAACTGATTGAATTTGGATGTGTTTTCTGACTGTTTGTTGATCCGACTGATTTCCACTCGGCTCCTTGTTTTGTAGATTTACACAGAGATGTACTCAATGCCCAATGGCGAACAAGCTCTGGAGCAGGACCATGAGGGCGAGGATAGCGCGGAGGAGAGCGGCGAGTGGGAGTCACCAGCCGACGATGATGAAGATGAGAGCGATGAGTCAGACGACGAGGAGGTAGCCGACTCACCACCTCGTTCCGAACATCGATCCAAGCAGCACCATGATCCCGCGGGCAGGCGCGGCAACGCTGTGGCCTCGAGCGCTCCATCTCAAAAGCGTGCTCGGTCTTCGACTCCAGAATTGGCTGAGAAGGTCACCAAGCAGCCCAAGATCAATCCTTCGAAGGCTCGGAAGACCTTGCCTAGAATCAAGATGGACGTTCCTGTTGCTTCTGGGTAAATGTTCTTCCTGTATTTTCTTGTTCTGACCGATTCTCTTGTACTGACCGAGTGGATGATGAACCTTTACAGCCCGGCCTCGGCTACGACTGATATGGATATCGACAAGACTCCAGACGACGAGGAAACCAACGACGCGGCTACCTCCAAAGCCAGTAAGTCTGCCCGACTCGAATTCATTTGGACGACTGGATTGTTTGTCAGCTATCTCTTTGACTTTCTCTGTTTGTTGCAGCACCACGGGACGTTGTTGTGCTCCCGGACGATGAAGAAGAAGTACCGCTAAGGGGAAGGAGGAGGAGGGACAAGGAACTGAGCGGGAAAGCGCCTGAGGCCCAGGTTCCTCAGTCGACTGCAATGCCTAGGACGGCAGTCGAGCGATCGACAGATCCGGCCCGTACCAACGTCTCTTTCGCTACCCCGGTGTCGACTGATTGCCCATCAGGATCAGCTGCTCAGACTTCTGCTGCACCAATACAACTCCACGCATCAGACCCAGCGGCTGCTCCGACTGTTTTGCCATCATCGCTTTTCACTCCGTATCAAACCCCGGACGACCCACGGACTGCTGCCAACGAAGCTCTTCTTCAGCTGAACCTTGTGATGGGGCAAATGAAAGTGGTGCATGAGGCCAGTCAGGTGGCCTTCAACGTCGGGGCTGCTCTGCAGACCAATGTCCAGGTTAGTTGATTTCCGATTGATCATATTTCTCATCCGATCACCCACTGGGGTGTGACTGTTTTGAAGTTGCACAAGTCAATTTGAGTCGTCTTGAATTGAATCTTTGAACTAGTGGGGGCACTCTTAGTGCACCCACTGGGTGTAGTCCCCAAGACCATAGTTGACTGCGGGCAGTCGACTGTGGTTTGAGAATCTGAATTTTGTCACTTGGTCTGGACGTACCAGGTCGAATGAAACCAGAACCAGTGGGGGCACGCTAAGTGCACCCACTGGGTGTAGTCCCCGAGACCGTGGTTGACTGCGGGCAGTCGACTATGGTCTGAGAACTGCTTTTTTTACTCTCGCGGTGGGCAGACCATGTCGAGTGTTTATTCAAACCAGTGGGGGCACGCTAAGTCCACCCACTGGGTGTAGTCCCCGAGACTGCCGTTGAATGTTTGATTCGGTGGTAGTCTTAGAGTAGCTATCACCGTGATGTCTTTTTATCTCAGTCAACTGATATGGCTTATACTGCAGAAATCTTGTGATCTTGGGGCTCAGCTTTCTACAATGAACAAGCAGCAAATCAGCCTCAACCTTGATTTGGAATTGTCCAAGAAGAATCTCAAGACTGCTCGTGATGAAGTAGCTGCCATGGGAGGTAACCAATCGTCAACTGTCTATCTCACTGCTGGCACTTTTCCTTTCCATTTTTTGAACCGAGTGTCTCCACTCGAGCAGATGTATGTAGTGAAAACCGTCAACTCCAAGCTCGTCTGAAGAATGTTATTTCTTTAGAGAAAATGAAGCAGGCTTTGGAGAAGAAGGATCTGGATCTTGCTGCTGCACAGAAGGAAGCGCGAGAGAAAACGGCGCTTGCTGACAAGAAGCTTGCTTCAGTCGGCAAGTTAGAAGAAAAGAACTCCAAACTGAAGACTGCTGTTTCTGACGCCAATCGGGAGGTCGAGCGACTAAAGAAAGACAAGGACAAGCTGACTGGCGAGCTTGGGAGCCTCAAGGCCAAGAATGGCGAGTTGGAGTCTTATCTGAGCCAGCTTGCTGCAAAGCTGGTCCTAAAACTTGAAGGTACTGATGATTGACTGACTTATTATGGTCGACTGTCAAGCCTGATCATATCATCGACTCACCATTTACTCAACTGTGTAGAACTTTGCCAAGACTTTGAAGCGGAAACTGGGCGGGTCGAGACGGGTCTCGATCCCATAAATTGTCCAGTCAAGGATGATGTTGTGATGAATGTGTTGCGGCTGGAATCTCGCATGGACAGCGCGGTTGCTTATCTTGCCCGCCTGAAGGCAGCGATGACTCGGGTTGATACTGAACTCTAGCCTCAGGCGGAACTGTCTCAAGACCTCGAGTCTCTGATGGCTCAACTGAATCAAATACCTGACCGAGTGCAAGAATGGAAGAAGTCATCTGCTCGCTGTGGCGCTGATGTCGCGTTGTCCTTGGTCCGAGTGCACTGCAAAGACGTCAAAGAAGACAAGCTGGCGGAGCTCAAGGTTGCTAACACAAAGAGGCACACCTTCCAATCCTTCATGGACACTTTCCTTGACGCTGCCACCCGCATTGCAGACATCATAGACCTTGACAGTTTCTGCGACCCAGCCAGTCCTTCTCCTGACGCGTGACCGAGAAACATTATGCTCCACCTTTATTTGCCTCGGAATGCCGAGTGATTGTGTAATCGTTAAACTTCTTCGGGCTTGATGCTCGAATACTTTTGATCCGTCGTGCGGAACTTTAGGATTTATCTGAACTTGGTTTATCTCTGAATATGCTTGTGTTTGCCTTCGAGTAGAATTCGCTTTTCAATTGGAATAATCTTTGTACTTGAGATGCAACTATTGTACTTATGGCGCAGCTCCGAAGAGAAGGTTGCAGTCGACCTGCACCTCGCCGTCCTTGCGAATAGGGAGGGAGCACACGTTGTACTTGTGGCGCAGCTCCGAAGGAGAAGGTCGCAGTCGACCTGCACCTCGTCGTCCTTGCGGATACGGAGGGAGCACACGTTGTACTTGTGGCGCAACTCCGAAGGAGAAGGTTTCAGTCGACCTGCAGCTCGTCGTCCTTGCGAATAGGGATGGAGCGCACATTGTACTTGTGGCGCAGCTCCGAAGGAGAAGGTTTTGTTGGAAATATGCCCTAGAGGCAATAATAAAATGGTTATTATTGTATTTCCTTGTTCATGATAATTGTCTGTTGTTCATGCTATAATTGTATTAACTGGAAACCGTAATACATGTGTGAATAGATAGACCACAACATGTCCCTAGTAAGCCTCTAGTTGACTAGCTCGTTGATCAATAGATGGTTATGGTTTCCTGACCATGGACATTGGATGTCATTGATAACGGGATCACATCATTAGGAGAATGATGTGATGGACAAGACCCAATCCTAAGCATAGCACAAGATCGTGTAGTTCGTTTGCTAGAGCTTTTATAATGTCAAGTATCATTTCCTTAGACCATGAGATTGTGCAACTCCCGGATACCGTAGGAATGCTTTGGGTGTACCAAACGTCACAACGTAACTGGGTGGCTATAAAGGTGCACTACAGGTATCTCCGAAAGTGTTTGTTGGGTTGGCACGAATCGAGACTGGGATTTGTCACTCCGTATGACGGAGAGGTATCTCTGGGCCCACTCGGTAATGCATCATCATAATGAGCTCAATGTGACCAAGTGTTTGGTCACGGGATCATGCATTACGGTACGAGTAAAGTGACTTGCCGGTAACGAGATTGAACAAGGTATTGGGATACCGACGATCGAATCTCGGGCAAGTAACGTACCGATTGACAAAGGGAATTGTATACGGGATTGATTGAATCCTCGACATCGTGGTTCATCCGATGAGATCATCGTGGAACATGTGGGAGCCAACATGGGTATCCAGATCCCGCTGTTGGTTATTGACCGGAGAGTCGTCTCGGTCATGTCTGCATGTCTCCCGAACCCGTAGGGTCTACACACTTAAGGTTCGATGACGCTAGAGTTGTAGAGATATTAGTATGCGGTTAACCGAAAGTTGTTCGGAGTCCCGGATGAGATCCCGGACGTCACGAGGAGTTCCGGAATGGTCCGGAGGTAAAGATTTATATATGGGAAGTCCTATTTTGGCCACCGGAAAATGTTCGGGATTTTTCGGTATTGTACCGGGAAGGTTCTAGAAGGTTCCAAAGTGGGGCCCACCTACATGGGGGGACCCACATGAACGTGGGTAGTGGGGGCAAGGCCCCACACCCCTGGTCAAGGCGCACCAAGATCCCACCTTAGAAGGAATAAGATCATATCCCGAAGGGATAAGATCAAGATCCCTAAAAAAGGGGGATAACAATCGGTGGGGAAGGGAAATGATGGGATTTCTTTCCCCCACCTTTGCCAACGCCCCAATGGACTTGGAGGGCAAGAAACCAGCCCCCTCCACCCCTATATATAGTGGGGAGGCGCATGGGAGCAGCACCCCAAGCCTTGGCGCCTCCCTCCCTCCCGTGACACCTCTTCCTCCCCGCTTGCGCTTGGCGAAGCCCTGCCGGGATCCCGCTACTTCCACCACCACGCCGTCGTGCTGCCGGATCTCCATCAACTTCTCCTCCCCCCTTGCTGGATCAAGAAGGAGGAGACGTCCCCGCTCCGTACGTGTGTTGAACGCGGAGGTGTCGTCTGTTCGGCGCTAGGATCATCGGTGATTTGGATCACGACGAGTACGACTCCATCAACCCCGTTCTCTTGAACGCTTCCGCTCGCGATCTACAAGGGTATGTAGATGCACTCCTCCCCTCTCGTTGCTAGCATCTCCTAGATTGATCTTGGTGACACGTAGGAAAATTTTGAATTTCTCCTACGTTCTCCAACAGGTTTCAGTCGACCTGTACCTCATCGTCCTTGCGGATAGGGATGGAGCGCACGTTGTACTTGTGGCGCAGCTCTGAAGGAGAAGGTTTCAGTCGACCTGCACCTCATCGTCCTTGCGGATTGGGATGGAGCGTACGTTGTACTTGTGACGCAGCTCTGAAGGAGAAGGTTTCAGTCGACCTGCACCTCGTCGTCCTTGCGGATAGGGATGGGTTTCAAACTTGGGCGAGTACTGGACTGCAGCTAAGCCCCCAAGTGGGAGGGTTGCTCACCACTCGGTAGGATTTTTCAAACTTAGGCGAGTACTGGACTGCAGCTAAGCCCCCGAGTGGGAGGGTTGCTCACCACTCGGTAGGATTTTTCAAACTTAGGCAAGTACTGGACTGCAGCTAAGCCCCGGAGTGGGAGGGTTGCTCACTACTCGGTAGGATTTTTCAAACTTAGGCGAGTACTGGACTACAGCTAAGCCCCCGAGTGAGAGGCTTGCTCATCACTCGGTAGGATTTTTCAAACTTAGGCGAGTACTGGACTGCAGCTAAGCCCCCGAGTGAGAGGGTTGCTCACCACTCGATAGGATTTTTCAAACTTAGGCGAGTACTGGACTGCAGCTAAGCCCCCGAGTGAGAGGGTTGCTCACCACTCGGTAGGATTTTTCAAACTTAGGCGAGTACTGGACTGCAGCTAAGCCCCCGAGTGAAAGGCTTGCTCATCACTCGGTAGGATTTTTCAAACTTAGGCGAGTACTGGACTGCAGCTAAGCCCCCGAGTGAAAGGCTTGCTCATCGCTCGGTAGGATTTTTCAAACATAGGCGAGTATTTGACTGCAGCTAAGCCCCCGAGTGAGAGGCTTGCTCATCACTCGGTAGGATTTTTCAAACTTAGGCGAGTACTGGACTGCAGCTAAGCCCCCGAGTGAGAGGCTTGCTCATCACTCGGTAGGATTTTTCAAACTTAGGCGAAACGGATTCGCGGCTAAGCCCCCGAGTGAGAGGCTTGCTCACCACTCGGTAGGATTTTTCAAACTTTAGGAGAAACGGATTCGCGGCAAAGTCACCCACTAGGGGATTTCAGACGCAAACAAAAGCAACAACAACCATTTAGGAAGATTGTAAAGCTCTTGTCTTTGATAAACAAACTACAAAGGTATTTCTTATTACATCTCATCCGAATGAGTGCTTAAGTATAAAAGGGGCGAAGCAGCTCCCCGTTCCAAGCCCGTGGCTCATTTTTCTGATGCTCGACATTGTAAAGATGGTATGCTCCATTGTGGAGAACTCTGGTGACAATGAAGGGACCTTCCCAAGCAGGGGCGAGCTTGTGTGGTTTCTGCTGATCCACTCGAAGAACCAAGTCTCCCTCTTGAAAGGCTCGGCCCCTCACGTTTCTAGCGTGGAATCGATGCAAGTCTTGCTGATAAATGGTCGACCGGATTAAGGCCATCTCTCTTTCCTCCTCTAGGAGATCGACTGCGTCCTGCCGGGCCTGTTCTGCTTCATCTTCAGAGAAGAGCTCGACTCGGGGTGCATTGTGAAGCAAGTCACTCGGTAGAACAGCTTCAGCTCCATAAACCAAGAAGAATGGAGTTCGGCCAGTCGACCGATTGGGAGTTGTCCTCAATCCCCAAAGAACTGGTGGAAGTTCATCGACCCAGGCGCCTGCTGCGTGCTTGAGATCACGCATCAGTCGGGGTTTTAGTCCTTTGAGAATCAAGCCATTTGCTCTTTCTGCTTGTCCATTCGACTGGGGGTGGGCGACTGAAGCATAGTCGACTCGTGTGCCTTGGGAAGCACAGAAGGCTCTGAACTCATCAGAATCGAAGTTTGACCCGTTGTCAGTGATGATGCTGTGCGGAACTCCATATCTGAATGTCAATTCTCTGATGAAGCTGACGGCAGTACTGGCTTCAAGATTCTTGATAGGCTTGGCTTCAATCCATTTGGTAAACTTGTCGACTGCTACAAGCACATGAGTGAAGCCGCTCCTACCAGTCCTCAGGGGCCCAACCATATCCAATCCCCAAACAGCAAAGGGCCAGACGAGTGGAATAGTCTTCAAGGCTGACGCAGGCTTGTGGGACATATTGGAGTAAAACTGGCAGCCTTCACATTTGTCGACTATATCTTTCACCATTTCATTTGCTCGTGGCCAATAAAATCCAGCTCGGTATGCTTTGGCCACAATGGTCCGAGAGGACGCATGGTGACCACAGGTCCCCGAGTGGATGTCGTTGAGGATCACTCGACCTTCTTCTGGTGTTATGCATTTCTGGCTGACTCCGGTTACGCTTTCCCTGAACAGTTGTCCTCTTATCACAGTAAAGGCTTTGGATCGACGGATGATCTGTCGAGCCTCTTCTTCATCCTCTGGGAGTTCCTTCCTAAGGATATACGCAATATATGGCACTGTCCAGTCGGGAGTGATGACCAAAACCTCCATGATCAGGTCGACCACGGCTGGGACTTTGACTTCAGTCGGATCTGTGGCACTCTTAGGCTGCGGGGGCTCTTCAGTGAAAGGATCTTCTTGAACTGAAGGTGCATGAATGTGTTCCAAAAACACGTTGCTGGGAATGGCTTCCCTCTTGGAACCTATCTTTGCCAAATCATCGGCTGCTTGATTTTTTAGTCGGGGTATATGGTGGAGCTCTAACCCCTCAAACTTATTTTCCAACTTCCTCACCGGATTGCAGTAACCAGTCATAGATGGGCTTCTGACGTCCCACTCCTTCATCACTTGATTGACTACCAAATCTGAGCCGCCGTAGACCATGAGGCGACGGACGCCGAGTGAGATGGCCATATGTAACCCATATAAGAGTGCTTCATATTCCGCTTGGTTATTGGAGGAATCAAAGTGAATCTGGAGAACATATCTGAGCTTGTCTCCTCGGGGGGATACCAGTACCACCCCAGCACCGGAACCAGTCAGCATCTTGGAACCATCAAAGAACATGGTCCAGTGTTCCGAGTGGACTTGAGTCGGCAGTTGCTGTTCGATCCACTCGGCGATGAAATCTGCTATTGCTTGGGACTTGATAGCTTTCTTTGCCTCAAACTTAATATCCAAGGGAAGGAGTTCAATCGCCCACTTTGCCACTCGACCAGTTGCATCTCTGTTGTTCAGAATCTTTGATAATGGAGCGTCGCTGACGACTGTAATGCAGTGGTCAGAGAAATAATGTGCAACCTTCTTCGTGGTCATATAAATCCCATAAACAAGCTTCTGATAATGTGGATATCTTTGCTTTGATGGAGTCAAAACTTCAGAAACATAATATACTAGGTGCTGAACTGTACAGGCTTTTCCTTCTTCTTCCCGCTCGACCGTAAGTACTGTACTGACGACTTGTCCAGTGGCTGCAATGTAAAGTAGTAAAGGCTCTTTGCTGATTGGGGCAGCAAGCACCGGCTGGGTGGAAAGCAGGGCTTTGAGCTCTGCAAATGCTGCATCAACTTCAGGAGTCCACTCGAACTTATCAGACTTCTTCATCAGTCGGTAAAGAGGCAATGCCTTTTCACCGAGGCGAGAAATGAATCGACTTAAGGCGGCCAGACAACCTGTAAGCTTCTGGACATCGTGCACACGCACAGGGCGTTTCATTCGGAGAATGGCACCAACTTTCTCTGGGTTAGCGTTGATCCCCCGTTCGGAAACGAGGAAGCCGAGTAATTTTCCGCCCGGAACTCCGAATGTGCACTTTGATGGATTAAGCTTGATATCATACCTTCTGAGGTTGGCAAAAGTTTCACGGGATCATGCATTACGGTACGAGTAAAGTGACTTGCCGGTAACGAGATTGAACAAGGTATTGGGATACCGACGATCGAATCTCGGGCAAGTAACGTACCGATTGACAAAGGGAATTGTATACGGGATTGATTGAATCCTCGACATCGTGGTTCATCCGATGAGATCATCGTGGAACATGTGGGAGCCAACATGGGTATCCAGATCCCGCTGTTGGTTATTGACCGGAGAGTCGTCTCGGTCATGTCTGCATGTCTCCCGAACCCGTAGGGTCTACACACTTAAGGTTCGGTGACGCTAGAGTTGTAGAGATATTCGTATGCGGTTAACCGAAAGTTGTTCGGAGTCCCGGATGAGATCCCGGACGTCACGAGGAGTTCCGGAATGGTCCGGAGGTAAAGATTTATATATGGGAAGTCCTATTTTGGCCACCGGAAAATGTTCGGGATTTTTCGGTATTGTACCGGGAAGGTTCTAGAAGGTTCCAAAGTGGGGCCCACCTACATGGGGGGACCCACATGAACGTGGGTAGTGGGGGCAAGGCCCCACACCCCTGGTCAAGGCGCACCAAGATCCCACCTTAGAAGGAATAAGATCATATCCCGAAGGGATAAGATCAAGATCCCTAAAAAAGGGGGATAACAATCGGTGGGGAAGGGAAATGATGGGATTTCTTTCCCCCACCTTTGCCAACGCCCCAATGGACTTGGAGGGCAAGAAACCAGCCCCCTCCACCCCTATATATAGTGGGGAGGCGCATGGGAGCAGCACCCCAAGCCTTGGCGCCTCCCTCCCTCCCGTGACACCTCTTCCTCCCCGCTTGCGCTTGGCGAAGCCCTGCCGGGATCCCGCTACTTCCACCACCACGCCGTCGTGCTGCCGGATCTCCATCAACTTCTCCTCCCCCCTTGCTGGATCAAGAAGGAGGAGACGTCCCCGCTCCGTACGTGTGTTGAACGCGGAGGTGCCGTCCGTTCGGCGCTAGGATCATCGGTGATTTGGATCACGACGAGTACGACTCCATCAACCCCGTTCTCTTGAACGCTTCCGCTCGCGATCTACAAGGGTATGTAGATGCACTCCTCCCCTCTCGTTTCTAGCATCTCCTAGATTGATCTTGGTGACACGTAGGAAAATTTTGAATTTCTCCTACGTTCTCCAACAGTGGCATCATGAGCCAGGTTTATACGTAGATTCTATGCACGAGTAGAACACAAAGTAGTTGTGGGCGACGATTTGTTCAATTTGCTTACCGTTACTAGTCTTATCTTGATTCGGCGGCATTGTGGGATGAAGCGGCCCGGACCGACCTTACACGTACTCTTACGTGAGACAGGTTCCACCGACTGACATGCACTTGATGCATAAGGTGGCTAGCGGGTGTCTGTCTCTCCCACTTTAGTCGGATCGGATTCGATGAAAAGGGTCCTTATGAAGGGTAAATAGCAATTGGCATATCACCGTTGTGGCTTTTGCGTAGGTAAGAAACGTTCTTGCTAGAAACCCATAGCAGCCACGTAAAACATGCAACAACAATTAGAGGACGTCTAACTTGTTTTTGCAGGGTATGCTATGTGATGTGATATGGCCAAAAGGATGTGATGAATGATATATGTGATGTATGAGATTGATCATGTTCTTGTAATAGGAATCACGACTTGCATGTCGATGAGTATGACAACCGGCAGGAGCCATAGGAGTTGTCTTAATTTATTGTGTGACCTGTGTGTCAATGAAAACGCCATGTAATTACTTTACTTCATTGCTAACCGTTAGCCATAGTAGTAGAAGTAATAGTTGGCGAGACAACTTCATGAAGACACGATGATGGAGATCATGGTGTCATGCCGGTGACGAAGGTGATCATGCCGCGCCTCGAAGATGGAGATCAAAAGGCGCAAGATGATATTGGCCATATCATGTCACTTTATGATTTGCATGTGATGTTTGTCATGTTTCCATCTTATTTGCTTAGAACGACGGTAGCATAAATAAGATGATCCCTCACTAAAATTTCAAGAGATGTGTTCCCCCTAACTGTGCACCGTTGCGAAGGTTCGTTGTTTCGAAGCACCACGTGATGATCGGGTGTGATAGATTCTAACGTTCGCATACAACGGGTGTTGACGAGCCTAGAATGTACAAACATGGCCTCGGAACACAAGCAAAACACTTAGGTTGACTTGACGAGCCTAGCATGTACAGACATGGCCTCGTAACACAAGAGACCGAAAGGTCGAACATGAGTCGTATAGTAGATACGATCAACATGGAGATGTTCACCGATGATGACTAGTCCGTCTCACGTGATGATCGGACACGGCCTAGTCGATTCGGATCATGTATCACTTAGATGACTAGAGGGATGTCTATCTAAGTGGGAGTTCATTAAATAATCAGATGAACTTAATTATCATGAACATAGTCAAAAGGTCTTTGCAAATTATGTCGTAGCTTACGCTTTGGTTCTACTGTTTAAGATATGTTCCTAGAGAAAATTTAGTTGAAAGTTGATAGTAGAAATTATGCGGACTGGGTCCGTAAACTGAGGATTATCCTCATTGCTGCGCAGAAGGCTTATGTCCTTAATGCACCGCTCGGTGTGCTGAACCTCGAGCATCGTTTGTGGATGTTGCGAACATCTGACATACACGTTTTGATGACTACATGATAGTTCAGTGTGTAAGGTTGAACGGTTTAGAATTGAGGCACCGAAGACATTTTGAAACGTCGCGGAACATATGAGATGTTCCAAGAGCTGAAATTGAGATTTTAGGCTCGTGCCCACGTCAAGAGGTATGAGACCTCTGACAAGTTTCTTAAACCTACAAACTAAGGGAGAAAAGCTCAACCGTTGAGCATGTGCTCAGATTGTCTAAGTACTACAATCGCTTGAATCGAGTGGGAGTTAATCTTCCAGATGAGATAGTGATGGTTCTCCATAGTCACTGCCACCAAGCTATTAGAGCTTCGTGATGAACTATAACATATCAGGGATAGACATGATGATCCTTGAGCAACTCGCGATGTTTGACACCGCGAAAGTAGAAATCAAGTAGGAGCATCAATTGTTGATGGTTAGTAAAACCACTAGTTTCAAGAAGGGCACGGGCAACAAGGGATACTTCATGAAACGGCAAATCAGTTGCAGCTCTAGTGAAGAAAGCCAAGGTTGAACCCAAACCCGAGACTAAGTGCTTCTGTAATGAGGGGAACAGTCACCGAAGCAGAACTACCCTAGATACTTGGTAGATGAGAAGGCAGGCAAGGTCGACAGAAGTATATTGGATATACATTATATTAATGTGTACTTTACTAGTACTCCTAGTAGCACCAGGGTATTAGATACCGTTTCGGTTGCTAAGTGTTAGTAACTCGAAATAAAAGCTGCGGAATAAACGGAGACTAGCTAAAGGTGAGATGATGATATGTGTTTCCAAGGTTGATGTGATCAAGCATCGCATGCTCCCTCTACCATCGAGATTGGGGTTAAACCTGAATAATTGTTATTTGGTGTTTGCGTTAAGCATAGACATGATTGGATTATGTTTATCGCAATACGATTATTCATTAAAGGAGAATAATGGTTACTCTGTCTATTTGAATAATACCTTCAATGGTCTTGCACCTAGAATGAATGGTTTATTGAATCTCGATCGTAGTGATACACATGTTCATGCCAAAAGATATAAGATAGTAATGATAGTACCACATACTTGTGGCACTGCCACTTGAGTCATATTGGTATAAAACGCATGAAGAAGCTCCATGTTGATGGATCTTTGGACTCACTCGTTTTTGAAAAGATTGAGACATGCGAACCATGTCTATTAGTATATAGGCATGAAGAAAGTCCATACAGATGGATCATTTGGACTCACTTGATTTTGAATCACTTGAGACATGCAAATCATACCACATGGGCAAGATGACTGAAAGGCCTCATTTTCAGTAAGATGGAACAAGAGAGCAACTTGTTGGAAGTAATACATTTGATGTGTGCAGTCCAATGAGTACTGAGGCACACAGTGGATATCGTTATGTTCTTACTTCACAGATGATTTGAGTAGATGCTGAGAATATTTACTTGATGAAACACAAGTCTGAATTATTGAAAGGTTCAAGTAATTTCAGAGTGAAGTTGAAGATCGTCGTGACAAGAGGATAAAATGTCTGTGATATGATCATAGAGATGAATATCTGAGTTACGAGTTTGGCACACAATTAAGAAATTGTGGAAATTGTTTCACAACTAATACCGCCTGGAACACCATATTGTGATGGTGTGTCCGAACATCATAACTGCACCCTATTGGATATGGTGCATACCATGATGTCTCTTATCGAATTACAACTATCGTTTATGGGTTAGGCATTAGAGACAACCGCATTCACTCTAAATAGGGCACCGCGCAATTCTGTTGAGACGACACCGTATGAACTATGGTTTAGAGAAACCTAAGCTGTCGTCTCTTAAAAGTTTGGGGCTGCGACGCTTATGTGAAAAAGTTTCAGACTGATAAGCTCGAACCCAAAGAGGATAAATGCATCTTCATAGAATACCCAAAACAGTTGGGTATACCTCCTATTTCAGATCTAGAAGCAAAAGTGATTGTTTCTAGAAACGGGTCCTTTCTCGAGGAAAAGTTTCTCTCGAAAGAATTGAGTGGGAGGATGGTGGAGACTTGATGAGGTCATTGAACCGTCACTTCAACTAATGTGTAGCAGGGCACATGAAGTTGTTCATGTGGCACCTACACCAATTGAAGTGGAAGCTTATGATAGTGATCATGAAACTTCAAATCAAGTCACTACCAAACCTCATAGGACGACAAGGATGCGTACTACTTCAGAGTGGTACGTAATCCTGTCTTGGAAGTCATGTTGCTAGACAACAATGAACCTACGAGCTATGGAGAAGCGATGGTGGGCCCGGATTCCGACGAATGGCTTGAGGCCATAAAATCCGAGAGGATCCATGTATGAAAACAAAGTATAGACTTTGAAAGAACTACTTGATGGTCATAAGGCTGTTGGGTACAGATGGATTTTAAAGGGAAGACAGACAATGATGGTAAGTGTCACCATTAAGAAAGCTCGACTTGTCATTAAGATGTTTTCCGGCAAGTTCAAGGAGTTGACTACGATGAGACTTTCTCACTCGTAGCGATGCTAAGAGTCTGTTAGAATTATATTAGCAGTTACTGCATTATTTATGAAATCTTGCAGATAGGATGTCAAAACATTGTTTCCTCGACAATTTTCTTGAGGAAAGGTTGTATGTGATACAACCAGAAGGTTTTGTCAATCCTGAAAGATGCTAACAAGTATGCAAAGCTCCAGCAATCCTTCTAAGGATTGGAGTAAGCATCTCGGAGTTGGAATGAACGCTTTGATGGATGATCAAAGATTTTGGGTTTATACAAGGTTCATGAGAAACTTGTATTTCCAAAGAAGTGAGTGGGAGCACTATAGAATTTTTGATGAGTATATGTTGTTAACATATTGTTGATCAGAAATGATGTAGAATTTCTGGAAAGCATCCAAGGTTATTTGAAAAGTGTTTTTAATGGAAAACCTGGATTAAGCTACTTGAACATTGAGCATCAAGATCTATAAGGATAGATCAAAAACGCTTAATAGTACTTTCAAATGAATACATACCGTGACAAGATTTTGAAGGAGTTCAAAATAGATCAGCAAAGAAGGAGTTCTTGGCTGTGTTACAAGGTGTGAGTATTGAGTAAGACTCAAGACCTGACCACGGCAGAAGAGAGAGAAAGGACGAAGGTCGTCCCCTATGCTTTAGACGTAGGCTCTATAGTATGCTATGCTGTGTACCGCACCTGAAGTGTGCCTTGCCATGAGTTAGTCAAGGGGTACAATAGTGATCCGGGAATGGATCACATGATAGCGGTCGTACTTATCCTTAGTATCTAGTGGACTAAGGAATTTTCTCGATTATGGAGGTGGTAAAACAGTTCGTCGTAAAGGGTTACGTCGATGCAAACTTTGACACTAATCCGGATGACTCTGAGTAGTAAACCGAATTCGTATAGTAGAGCAGTTATTTGGAATAGCTCCAAGTAGCGCGTGGTAGCTACATCTACAAGATGACATAGAGATTTGTAAAGCACACACGGATCTGATTGTTGCAGACCCATTGACTAAAACCTCTCTCGTAAGCATAACATGATCAAACCCTAGAACTCATTGAGTGTTAATCACATGGTGATGTGGACTAGATTATTGACTCTAGTGAACTTTGAGTGTTAATCACATGGTGATGTGAACTAGATTATTGACTCTAGTGCAAGTGGGAGACTGTTGGAAATATGCCCTAGAGGCAATAATAAAATGGTTATTATTGTATTTCCTTGTTCATGATAATTGTCTGTTGTTCATGCTATTATTGTATTAACTGGAAACCGTAATACATGTGTGAATAGATAGACCACAACATGTCCCTAGTAAGCCTCTAGTTGACTAGCTCGTTGATCAATAGATGGTTATGGTTTCCTGACCATGGACATTGGATGTCATTGATAACGGGATCACATCATTAGGAGAATGATGTGATGGACAAGACCCAATCCTAAGCATAGCACAAGATCGTGTAGTTCGTTTGCTAGAGCTTTTATAATGTCAAGTATCATTTCCTTAGACCATGAGATTGTGCAACTCCCGGATACCGTAGGAATGCTTTGGGTGTACCAAACGTCACAACGTAACTGGGTGGCTATAAAGGTGCACTACAGGTATCTCCGAAAGTGTTTGTTGGGTTGGCACGAATCGAGACTGGGATTTGTCACTCCGTATGACGGAGAGGTATCTCTGGGCCCACTCGGTAATGCATCATCATAATGAGCTCAATGTGACCAAGTGTTTGGTCACGGGATCATGCATTACGGTACGAGTAAAGTGACTTGCCGGTAACGAGATTGAACAAGGTATTGGGATACCGACGATCGAATCTCGGGCAAGTAACGTACCGATTGACAAAGGGAATTGTATACGGGATTGATTGAATCCTCGACATCGTGGTTCATCCGATGAGATCATCGTGGAACATGTGGGAGCCAACATGGGTATCCAGATCCCGCTGTTGGTTATTGACCGGAGAGTCGTCTCGGTCATGTCTGCATGTCTCCCGAACCCGTAGGGTCTACACACTTAAGGTTCGATGACGCTAGAGTTGTAGAGATATTAGTATGCGGTTAACCGAAAGTTGTTCGGAGTCCCGGATGAGATCCCGGACGTCACGAGGAGTTCCGGAATGGTCCGGAGGTAAAGATTTATATATGGGAAGTCCTATTTTGGCCACCGGAAAATGTTCGGGATTTTTCGGTATTGTACCGGGAAGGTTCTAGAAGGTTCCAAAGTGGGGCCCACCTACATGGGGGGACCCACATGAACGTGGGTAGTGGGGGCAAGGCCCCACACCCCTGGTCAAGGCGCACCAAGATCCCACCTTAGAAGGAATAAGATCATATCCCGAAGGGATAAGATCAAGATCCCTAAAAAAGGGGGATAACAATCGGTGGGGAAGGGAAATGATGGGATTTCTTTCCCCCACCTTTGCCAACGCCCCAATGGACTTGGAGGGCAAGAAACCAGCCCCCTCCACCCCTATATATAGTGGGGAGGCGCATGGGAGCAGCACCCCAAGCCTTGGCGCCTCCCTCCCTCCCGTGACACCTCTTCCTCCCCGCTTGCGCTTGGCGAAGCCCTGCCGGGATCCCGCTACTTCCACCACCACGCCGTCGTGCTGCCGGATCTCCATCAACTTCTCCTCCCCCCTTGCTGGATCAAGAAGGAGGAGACGTCCCCGCTCCGTACGTGTGTTGAACGCGGAGGTGTCGTCTGTTCGGCGCTAGGGATCATCGGTGATTTGGATCACGACGAGTACGACTCCATCAACCCCGTTCTCTTGAACGCTTCCGCTCGCGATCTACAAGGGTATGTAGATGCACTCCTCCCCTCTCGTTGCTAGCATCTCCTAGATTGATCTTGGTGACACGTAGGAAAATTTTGAATTTCTCCTACGTTCTCCAACAGGTTTCAGTCGACCTGTACCTCATCGTCCTTGCGGATAGGGATGGAGCGCACGTTGTACTTGTGGCGCAGCTCTGAAGGAGAAGGTTTCAGTCGACCTGCACCTCATCGTCCTTGCGGATTGGGATGGAGCGTACGTTGTACTTGTGACGCAGCTCTGAAGGAGAAGGTTTCAGTCGACCTGCACCTCGTCGTCCTTGCGGATAGGGATGGGTTTCAAACTTGGGCGAGTACTGGACTGCAGCTAAGCCCCCAAGTGGGAGGGTTGCTCACCACTCGGTAGGATTTTTCAAACTTAGGCGAGTACTGGACTGCAGCTAAGCCCCCGAGTGGGAGGGTTGCTCACCACTCGGTAGGATTTTTCAAACTTAGGCAAGTACTGGACTGCAGCTAAGCCCCGGAGTGGGAGGGTTGCTCACTACTCGGTAGGATTTTTCAAACTTAGGCGAGTACTGGACTACAGCTAAGCCCCCGAGTGAGAGGCTTGCTCATCACTCGGTAGGATTTTTCAAACTTAGGCGAGTACTGGACTGCAGCTAAGCCCCCGAGTGAGAGGGTTGCTCACCACTCGATAGGATTTTTCAAACTTAGGCGAGTACTGGACTGCAGCTAAGCCCCCGAGTGAGAGGGTTGCTCACCGCTCGGTAGGATTTTTCAAACTTAGGCGAGTACTGGACTGCAGCTAAGCCCCCGAGTGAAAGGCTTGCTCATCACTCGGTAGGATTTTTCAAACTTAGGCGAGTACTGGACTGCAGCTAAGCCCCCGAGTGAAAGGCTTGCTCATCGCTCGGTAGGATTTTTCAAACATAGGCGAGCACTTGACTGCAGCTAAGCCCCCGAGTGAGAGGCTTGCTCATCACTCGGTAGGATTTTTCAAACTTAGGCGAGTACTGGACTGCAGCTAAGCCCCCGAGTGAGAGGCTTGCTCATCACTCGGTAGGATTTTTCAAACTTAGGCGAAACGGATTCGCGGCTAAGCCCCCGAGTGAGAGGCTTGCTCACCACTCGGTAGGATTTTTCAAACTTTAGGAGAAACGGATTCGCGGCAAAGTCACCCACTAGGGGATTTCAGACGCAAACAAAAGCAACAACAACCATTTAGGAAGATTGTAAAGCTCTTGTCTTTGATAAACAAACTACAAAGGTATTTCTTATTACATCTCATCCGAATGAGTGCTTAAGTATAAAAGGGGCGGAGCAGCTCCCCGTTCCAAGCCCGTGGCTCGTTTTTCTGATGCTCGACATTGTAAAGATGGTATGCTCCATTGTGGAGAACTCTGGTGACAATGAAGGGACCTTCCCAAGCAGGGGCGAGCTTGTGTGGTTTCTGCTGATCCACTCGAAGAACCAAGTCTCCCTCTTGAAAGGCTCGGCCCCTCACGTTTCTAGCGTGGAATCGATGCAAGTCTTGCTGATAAATGGTCGACCGGATTAAGGCCATCTCTCTTTTCTCCTCTAGGAGATCGACTGCGTCCTGCCGGGCCTGTTCTGCTTCATCTTCAGAGAAGAGCTCGACTCGGGGTGCATTGTGAAGCAAGTCACTCGGTAGAACAGCTTCAGCTCCATAAACCAAGAAGAATGGAGTTCGGCCAGTCGACCGATTGGGAGTTGTCCTCAATCCCCAAAGAACTGGTGGAAGTTCATCGACCCAGGCGCCTGCTGCGTGCTTGAGATCACGCATCAGTCGGGGTTTTAGTCCGTTGAGAATCAAGCCATTTGCTCTTTCTGCTTGTCCATTCGACTGGGGGTGGGCGACTGAAGCATAGTCGACTCGTGTGCCTTGGGAAGCACAGAAGGCTCTGAACTCATCAGAATCGAAGTTCGACCCGTTGTCAGTGATGATGCTGTGCGGAACTCCATATCTGAATGTCAATTCTCTGATGAAGCTGACGGCAGTACTGGCTTCAAGATTCTTGATAGGCTTGGCTTCAATCCATTTGGTAAACTTGTCGACTGCTACAAGCACATGAGTGAAGCCGCTCCTACCAGTCCTCAGGGGTCCAACCATATCCAATCCCCAAACAGCAAAGGGCCAGACGAGTGGAATAGTCTTCAGGGCTGACGCAGGCTTGTGGGACATATTGGAGTAAAACTGGCAGCCTTCACATTTGTCGACTATATCTTTCACCATTTCATTTGCTCGTGGCCAATAAAATCCAGCTCGGTATGCTTTGGCCACAATGGTCCGAGAGGACGCATGGTGACCACAGGTCCCCGAGTGGATGTCGTTGAGGATCACTCGACCTTCTTCTGGTGTTATGCATTTCTGGCTGACTCCGGTTACGCTTTCCCTGAACAGTTGTCCTCTTATCACAGTAAAGGCTTTGGATCGACGGACGATCTGTCGAGCCTCTTCTTCATCCTCTGGGAGTTCCTTCCTAAGGATATACGCAATATATGGCACTGTCCAGTCGGGAGTGATGACCAAAACCTCCATGATCAGGTCGACCACGGCTGGGACTTTGACTTCAGTCGGATCTGTGGCACTCTTAGGCTGCGGGGGCTCTTCAGTGAAAGAATCTTCTTGAACTGAAGATGTATGAATGTGTTCCAAAAACACGTTGCTGGGAATGGCTTCCCTCTTGGAACCTATCTTTGCCAAATCATCGGCTGCTTGATTTTTTAGTCGGGGTATATGATGGAGCTCTAACCCCTCAAACTTCTTTTCCAACTTCCTCACCGGATTGCAGTAACCAGTCATAGATGGGCTTCTGACGTCCCACTCCTTCATCACTTGATTGACTACCAAATCTGAGCCGCCGTAGACCATGAGGCGACGGACGCCGAGTGAGATGGCCATACGTAACCCATATAAGAGTGCTTCATATTCCGCTTGGTTATTGGAGGAATCAAAGTGAATCTGGAGAACATATCTGAGCTTGTCTCCTTGGGGGGATACCAGTACCACCCCAGCACCGGAACCACTCAGCATCTTGGAACCATCAAAGAACATGGTCCAGTGCTCCGAGTGGACTTGAGTCGGCAGTTGCTGTTCGATCCACTCGGCGATGAAATCTGCTATTGCTTGGGACTTGATAGCTTTCTTTGCCTCAAACTTAATATCCAAGGGAAGGAGTTCAATCGCCCACTTTGCCACTCGACCAGTTGCATCTCTGTTGTTCAGAATCTTTGATAATGGAGCGTCGCTGACGACTGTAATGCAGTGGTCAGAGAAATAATGTGCAACCTTCTTCGTGGTCATATAAATCCCATAAACAAGCTTCTGATAATGTGGATATCTTTGCTTTGATGGAGTCAAAACTTCAGAAACATAATATACTAGGCGCTGAACTGTACAGGCTTTTCCTTCTTCTTCCCGCTCGACCGTAAGTACTGTACTGACGACTTGTCCAGTGGCTGCAATGTAAAGTAGTAAAGGCTCTTTGCTGATTGGGGCAGCAAGCACCGGCTGGGTGGAAAGCAGGGCTTTGAGCTCTGCAAATGCTGCATCAACTTCAGGAGTCCACTCGAACTTATCAGACTTCTTCATCAGTCGGTAAAGAGGCAATGCCTTTTCACCGAGGCGAGAAATGAATCGACTTAAGGCGGCCAGACAACCTGTAAGCTTCTGGACATCGTGCACACGCACAGGGCGTTTCATTCGGAGAATGGCACCAACTTTCTCTGGGTTAGCGTTGATCCCCCGTTCGGAAACGAGGAAGCCGAGTAATTTTCCGCCCGGAACTCCGAATGTGCACTTTGATGGATTAAGCTTGATATCATACCTTCTGAGGTTGGCAAAAGTTTCAGCAAGGTCAGCCAATAGGTCGGAACCTTTACGTGACTTGACCACAATGTCATCCATGTATGCTTCCACATTCCGACTGATTTGAGTGAGTAAACACTTCTGAATCATCCTCATGAATGTGGCTCCAGCATTCTTCAGGCCGAATGGCATGGTGACATAACAGAAGCACCCAAATGGAGTGATGAAAGCTGTTTTTATCTCATCGGGTCCATACAATCGGATCTGATGATACCCGGAATAGGCGTCCAAAAAGGACAAGCGCTCACACCCTGCAGTCGAGTCCACTATTTGATCGATGCGGGGGAGAGGAAAGTGATCTTTCGGGCAGGCCCGATTGATATGCTTGAAGTCAATGCACATGTGAAGTGAGTCGTCCTTCTTGGGGACCATGACAACATTGGCTAGCCACTCGGAGTGGTAAATCTCTCGGATAAACTCAGCTGCTAGGAGCCGAGCCACTTCTTCACCGATTGCTTTTCTCTTCTATACGGCGGACCGTCGAAGATGTTCTTTGACTGGTTTCACTTTTGGGTCGACTCGCAAACGGTGCTCAGCCAGCCCCCTGGGAACACCCGGCATGTCAGAAGGTTTCCATGCAAAGATATCCCAGTTCTCACGGAGGAACTAGATGAGCGCTTCTTCCTATTTGGAGTCGAGTGTTGTCGAAATGTGAGTCGGAGCAGCATTGGGATCGGTCGGGTGAATATCAATCGGCTTCGTTTCACCAGACGATTGGAATGCTGAATCCGTGGCAGGCTTCTTAGCTTGCAACAAATCACTCGGATCTGCATTCTTTTGATATTCCTGCAATTCCACTACTGCCATTTGCGCATCGGCGATCTTTGAGCCCTTCTGGAAGCACTCTTCTGCCTTCTTCCGATTGCCAGTGATAGTGATCACTCCTTTAGGACCAGGCATCTTCAATTTGAGGTACACGTAGCATGGTCGAGCCATAAAACATGCATAAGCCGGCCTGCCCAGAATAGCATGATAAGCACTCTGGAAATCGACGACTTCAAACGTCAACTTTTCTTTGCGGTAATTCTTGGAATCACCGAAAACCACATCGAGGGCGATCTGGCCGAGTGACTCAGCCTTCTTGCCAGGAATAACCTCATGGAAACTCATATTTCTTTCACTGAGTCTGGACATCGGAATGCCCATTCCTTTCAAGGTCTCCGCATACAGTATATTCAGGCCACTGCCACCATCCATCAGAACCTTAGTCAACCGAGTGCCTTCGACGACTGGGTCGACCACCAACGCTTGCCTCCCAGGGGTGGCTATGTGTGTCGGGTGATCAGACTGGTCGAATGTAATGGTAGTCTGAGACCACTTCATATAACTGGGCGTCGCCGGAGCGACCATGTTCACTTCTCTATTGATGACTTTCTGTCAACTCTTGCTCTCAACATCAGCAAAAATCATCAGAGTGGAATTGATGTGGGGGTAACCATCATCGTCCTCTTCCTTATCCTCAACTTTGTCCGATTCTTTTTCCTTTTCTTTGGGTTGTTTCTCTCAGAACTGCTGGATTAGGAGCCGACATTGTCGAGTGGTATGTTTCGGGTAAATGAGATTACCCTCCTCATCTTTTTTGGTGTGAATGTGGCATGGTAAATCCAACACATCATTTCCATCTTGATCTTTTACTTTATTGGGGTTCCATGGCCCTTTGGGCTTCCCCTTGAACTTTCCTTGAGTCACGGCTAAGGCTTCTCCGGGAGCAGCGGGCTCGGCTTTGCGCTTCTCCTTCCGACTGGAGTTCCCTCCCCCGGTTTCGTGGGCGACTGTTTTGTGCTTGCCACTCCGGAGCCGATCCTCCTCTTCACCATTAGCATACTTGGTGGCAATTTCCATCATTCGACTCAGAGACATATCTTCGGTCCGACCGAACTTCAGATTCAATTCTCGATACTTGACGCCTTCCTTGAAGGCACAAACTGCTTGGTGATCAGACACATTCTCCACCGTGTGGTGCAACGTGATCCATCTCTGGATATAATCTCTCAAAGTTTCATTCGACTTCTGCACACAAGACTGTAGCTCTGTTAGCCCTGCTGGCCGTTTGCATGTACCTTCAAATGTTCTGACAAACACTCGGGCAAGCTCTTCCCAGCTATAAACACTGCCAGGTGCTAACTGATTCAACCACGCTCTGGCCGAGCCCACTAACATCAGAGGAAGGTGCTTCATGGCCACTTCATCATTGCCACCACCAATCTGCACAGCCACTCGGTAGTCGTCAAGCCAAGTGTCAGGCTTGGACTCACCAGTGAACTTGCTGACTCCAGTCGCCAACCTGAAGTTGGGAGGAATCACTGCTGCTCTGATGGCTCTGCTGAAACACTCGGGACCTGAAACATGCACCCTGCTGCCGGTCGGGTAATCTCTATCGTGGCCATCTCTGTGTGCCCTGTTCCTGTCAACCAGACCTTGAACGAGAATGGATCTCGCGTCAAAGCCCGGCTCCCGGGGGTCGACTGGAATCCTTCGCCCACCACTGTGAGGGCGTCTGTTATCGTGTTGCCGAGGCGCGTATGACCCACTCCTTGGGGGAGGCGTGGGTACTCGACGAAGATCATACTGCTCACGGTTTCTGTACTGGTCCTGTCGATCTCCATGTCCCTCACGCCTTGGAGGTGATCTTGGGCTGTGAGCCGACTGAACTGTGTCTGCCATTACAGATCTACTATGAATCCTATTCCGAGACTGTGACACTGTTGTGTTCTGCTCCCCCGCCGCCCGGAGCAAAGCCCGGATCTGCATCAAACCCCTACCAGCCTCCGACTGGGAAGGCTGAATCGACTCTACTATTCGGGCAGCAGCTGTGGGATTCTGGATCGGAGTTCGATATACCTGGGTTGGAGGCGGAAAAAGTTGTCGTCGACTGGACTCAGGAACTCGCTGCCGAGCACGCTCGTCGAGTGCGTGCTGGAGGTTCTCCAGTCGAGTGCACTCAGTCAAGTTGGATAGGCGCACCTCCTCCAAGGCCCGGGCCTCGGGGGTTTCTCCAATGATAGGAGTGTGAAGTGCATCCATGTTACGGTGGCGAAGCTCTTCCTCTGTTGCGAAGAGAGGGGCTCGGGGCGGTACTCCTCGTGGACACGCGACGGATTGCCTCCGCCATCGCCACCGTCGTCACGGGGGAAGCCAGAAGGACTACGCGGTCCGTTGACCATCAGGACTTCCGCCGCGGGGTCACTGCTGTCGCACTCGGATGCAGTCTCAACGGAGCTAGTCGACAGGTCGAACAGGCCGTAGAGAGTTTCGTCGGGCTCGATTGCCGCGACTTGGGGGGTGGCCGACTGGCGAGCCACCGCGTGCCTCACCCACCGCCGGAGCCTCGACCGACCGGAACGCTTGTGCCGGCGGGCAGCAGGGAGTGAAGACACCACAGGAGCCGACCGATACTGGGTCGACGGTTGCTGCAGGAGGACGCCGCGGACGCATGCGCGAAAGTGCGTTGCCCCGCGGACGGGGAGCGCCTTGACGTCGAGTGGAGCTTCTTGGAGCCAAGCGGAGTTGTCGGCGACGAACACGAGCGCGCCGAGACGGATCTCGCGGCCCTCGGCCAATCCTCCGCCTGAAACCATGCTGATGGGGATCGGAAAAATTGCAACTTCTCCAACAAGTCGCTCAGACACCTGCCCCAAGGTGGGCGCTAACTGTCGTGGTTCTAAGTCTGACAGTAGAATGGGGGGTAGGGATGTAGAGGCAAGATCCTAGCTATGGAGAAGTTGTACGCACGAGTTTTATGAGTTCACGCCCTTCTCGGAGGAAGTAATAGCCCTACGTCTCGGAGCCCGTAGGCGGTCGACTGGATTATATGCGTGTGTGTTACAGGGGGTGCGAACCCTTGTCCCAGAGGAGGGGGTGGCTTATATAGAGTGCGCCAGGACCCCAGCTCCCCTCCGTTACACAGGGTTTAATGTTCATAAAGAAGGAGCGTTACAGGTAACGTCCGTAGTAAAGTGTTATAAATGACTATTAAGTCTAAGGGTAAATGCCCGACCGTTCCTGCGCGGAGTGGCTTTAGGTCTTCTGCACGTCGAGTGGTTTAGTGGTCGAGTGACCTAAATAAGGAGGGGTCTCCGAGTGAATGGTAGGTCGAGTGGATTGCACTCAACACCTTCGTTGGGTCCCCTCTATTTACTCCTGAACCTTTTTGCTTCTAGGACAAGGACCTTAGGTAGGAGGTATAGGTCAGACCTATTACCCTACCCCAGGTCTATGTCCTCATTAGGCGTCGCCGTCGACGCGGCCGGCCATGACCGACCAGGGATTTCTCCCGAACTAGATCCCCGCCACCAGCAATGCCTCCTGTACAGAACCGGCGACCCAAGGAAGCGCGGCCCGACGAGGTTGGCCCGCATGCCAAACAGGGGAGGAGGGGAGGCGCCAGATCGCACGCACCGGCCACCGCAGAAACCGCCGCCGGCCGCCAACGACCACCGGATCCCGCCGCCCGCACGGCTGCTAGCCGGCCGTGCCTTGCCAATGAAGCCGCCGCTCCAGATCCGGGGTTCCCCACGCAGAGGCAGGGCAACCGAGGCCCCACCACCACCATCCTTGGCGCCCCGGGCTTGCCCGGCGGCTGCCTCAGGCGGCGGCGAGGAAGAGAAGAGGAGGAGGGGCGGCTAGGGAGGAGGAGGGAGGAGGAGGGGCGGCTAGGGTTGGGAGGGGATGTATGACCGTCTGGGAGCCAACAAATGCCTCAATCTTTCTCCAATCGCGATCAAACCTGTTACGCAGAAACACAAACAATAAGATGCATTTAACTAGCGAGGATAGACAGACCATGCATAGGGAGCCATATCAGTTGCCACACGAGCCTCTTGAGAAGCAGACGGCCTAAGGTACCAACACAAAGCACTCTTGTGTTGTCCATAGGTTATCTGAACCTATGCGACCGCTACATGAAATCTTAATGTTAAGTTGCGCCGGCAGACGGATGATGATGATGTCGAGGCCGCTTAGTCAGAACAAGTTAACCGAGTGAAGTAGTGCAGGGCAATATGATTAATTGGTGAAAAGATGGTGAGAATCAAATGTAACATGGCCCATGGTTTTGCTGGTAACGGATGGGTGATTTGCGACGCCGGTGCCGCATCGAGCATAGCATCGACACCATAAGCAGTTAACCAACTATTCCAATAAGTAGACCCTACTCCCACCTGCCAAGTTCCATGGGGATTCATTCAGTTCAGGCCAGCCGTCTAGTACAGCCTGCGGTCCAAATCGAAATCACGTCCATGCAACTGCTCAAGCGCAAGGAACCGCCAAAGCACTAACAACAGCTATGAATTTTATTTCTATGTTATTTGAGAAAATTATTTTGAACTAAACTAGTTGCCATCACGTATATGCAACTGCTCAAGCGCGATACCCGACGACGCAAATCACAAAAAAAAAAAAAAAAAAAAAAAAAAAAAACTCTTGCATCCCTGGTGATCCTTGTCTACTGAGAGATTTGAAACAAGCAAATTCTAGAGTTTTCATCAAGGTGAGTGAGCACCATGTTTCCCGTCCTTATGAAGAAGACTGTGTGACGCTTTAATTTGGCTGGCGGCAGCTGCAGATGACCTAAGGGAGAAGTCGTTCTACGACTCTGTGTTTTTTTGGGGTGTTCTTTTAGTCAATATGTGCACCTCTCTTGAAGATTTTTCAAGTAAAATGAAATAATAAGAAGTACGTGTGAAGTGGCAAATGACAATGCAGATATAATGTCATGTAGGCTATCACATAACAATAGTGATGAATATTTGAAAACCGTAACCACGTGGGGAAGGTGGGGGGGGGGGGGGGGGGGGGTAGTTGGCATCAAACAAACACATTTTCTTGTCAAGTCAGGCATCCGGAATTGGATGGGCCACAATTAGGGTGGCCCATTAGAAAATATGTAAAATTATTTTTTTTATTATTCATAAATATCAACAATGTACCTTTATCTTACTCATTTATATATAACCAATTTAATAATATAAATTAAAATATTCATACATATTAAAAAATGCTTGTACTTCTAAACACATGTATTTAAAAATCTGTTCATGTATTTTAAGAAAATGTTTATATAATCATGTGATTAAAAAGGTGTCCACAGACTTACAAAAATTATTTACGCAATTGAATAAAGTTTCCACATGTTTTAGGAAATGTTTATTGATCTAAGGATATTTAAAGTTGTAGTTTCAAACTACTCATATGTTGAACTACAATTTGAATAATTCGGCCCACCTAACATTGTACGTGATCGATTCTCTCCATGCCGCCAAATCTCCGAACTTCATTACAAAAGTTTTCAAGTACAGCTACGCCTACATATTTATACAGTCCCCCCTCCCTCGTGTCTTTTTTGCATGTCAATTTCCCAGCGTTGAAAGAATTAGTGATAATGGTAGATTTGTTGTTCTATTTTTTCTCACGTTTCTGCTCGCTATCTCGGCAGTCTATCCATTGGATGGGACATGGGAGTGATAGGTATCGGGAGAGAGGTAGCAACCACAATGCCATGTGTTGGATCGTGGTTTATTTATCGATGGAGTTGCAATGGCCGCCACTGGGTTGATGGGAGCTTGACGATGACGAATGCGACGCCGGCCGAGAACTACTCTATCCTTTAGTGCTCCCGCCTCCTCGTAGTGCCATGACGACGGTGATAAAGTGGAGATGGATGGTGGCAAGGCAATAACGGACTACAATCAGCCGCGCAGCGAAATACATGCTCCTTGTCGTCGTGCACACGCTAAGCCTGACATGCAACGTCGGGGCGAAGTCGAACCTGCATCATAGGATGGTAGCCACGGTCGAGTGGGGCGCGGAGACGGCGGTGCTTGAGGTGAGCGCGTTGGATGCAGCCGTACTGGAGCTGCGTGCAGTGCAAGGAACACAGGGTGGCGTCGCACCTGTAGCATCCGTTGTTTCTCCATTGAATCAATCATGGATGAGAAATGTCTAACAGCTCCCGGGTGCCCCTACACCCTCATAAACAGTAAATTCATAAAAAATTAAAAAATGTCAAAAAAATCTGAAACTTTCGGAGATCAAAGATAATCAAAGGTTTGATGTTCCTGCAAAGTTTCAGCAACAAATAACCTTCGTGGAGCCCTCACCAAAGAAACAATGCTAAAAAATGTACATAAACTTTGAACAATGATTTTTCCTTTTTGTTTGAGTGCTCTTCGAATATTATTTTTAGCTAAAATTTTACGAGATCATCAAAAGTTTCATCATGTTTGATGTCCCAAAGTTTCAGATTTTTTTTTTTCGAATTTGTTTTGAATTTATTGTCATAGAGGGTGTAGTAGGGGCACCCGGATGCTGAAAATCCTGTCTCCATCATGGATAGGGTTACACTCTCACAATGATCAGGGAACAAGCATAAATAAAAGATAGTATCTTTATCTGTGCAAGCAGTGAAAAGGGGAAGTCTAAACTAAACTACAGCTGCCGCAAAAGGCTAACATCAGAAAAGGATTTTATAGGACATCAAAATGAGGGTCATTTCCAAGGATGAGGGTCATCTTTACATCCCGTTCGAAGCAGGGGTTGTAAGTTACATCTCTCATTTTCAGCCATCACAACAAAAAATGTGCTAACCATGGATGCATTAGTTAGCTGTGGGCAGTTAATTATGGGAAGACACTCTCATCTTTTAACCTCTGCAATTAGTCCAAAGATTTCTCATCTTTTATCCTTGGCCATCCAGCCATGTCCCCTATAAAGGCCCTTCTATGCATGTGCATGTCGCGGTTGAGGAGAGAGAGGATGTCCGGATGTCCGACGTGGCGGCTTTTGATTGTCTAGACGGATGTCCAGACTCCCCCAAAGCCCCCACCCCCACCTGAACACACACCAAATTTGCTTCTAATTTGGAAGAGTATGGACGGCCAGACGTTTGGGGGTGGCATTGGATGGCAAAAGGTGTCAGGACTCCCGCAAAGGACATATAGGGGAGATTTAATGGTCCGTGTTGGAGATATCCTTATAGGACATCAAAATGAGGGTCATTTCCAAGGATGGGGGTCATCTTTACATCCCTTTTGAAGTAGGGGTTGTCAGTTACATCTCTCACTTTCAGCCATCACAACGAAAAATGTGCTAACCATGGATGCATTAGTTAGCTGTGGGCAGTTAATAATGGGAAGACACTCTCATCTTTTAACTTCTGCGATTAGTCCAAAGTTTTCTCATCTTTTAACCTTGGTAATTAGTTAGTTGTGACCGGTTAATTATGGGACGATTCTCTCATCTTTTAACCATTCTTTTTGGTTTGAAACAAGACAAATTAGTCGCTGGATGCATGAGCATGCTTGGACTAAGAATATAGTTCTACAGGGGAAGGGGTAGGCAAATTAAAGGTATCCACATGATAGCTAACTAACCAGTAACCCATCGACCACTAACCACACCTAACTAACCAGTAACCCCAGAGCAACAACGAGCCACCTCTCCCCTCACGCACGAGAGATAATAAGAGCATCTATAGCCGGACTTGGAAAATCCGACCCCCGCGAACAGTGACCGGTCACGCCTCATACTTGTGCATCCGAGACTCTCATATCTCATCCCCTAAATCCATACAAACCATGCAGAAGAAATCCTACATACTACGCACACACTAGCTAACTATGCCTCGTCGCCGGAGATCTCCATGATGTCGAGGCGAGTGGAAAGTTGTGGCGGCGGCGGACGGGAGGGGGGAAATGTGGATGTGTAGGGCTTCATTTCTGGCAATCGGCTAAATAGTCAGGCTAGGGCTACGCGGGCCACCGAAGCGGCGCCACGCGGCGACGAGGAGACGAGTTTCGAACCGCCTGGTTTCAGAGTGTTTTCATGTGAGACCCGAGCGTCAGTCCGATGTGGCGGACGCGCCCGGATGTTTGAGGCGGGTTTGGGATGCCTTGGTGTAGATGCTCTAAGCATAGTCTAAATACCCCTAAAAAAGCTCACTCCAAAGTTCCAATCTAAAATTTCATTCGTTGATGGAGGGAGGCGGGCAATATATTTCAACACTCCCCCTTACGTCTAGGCTATTTTAGTCCTTAGACGTGGGATCGATGTAGGCCGCAGAATCATTTTTAGTTAATACTGCGTCGGCAGGGTCTTGAACTCAAGACCTTTTGGCTTGGATACCATATTGAATTCACACTCCAGCCAACTCATCCAAAAGTCCGAACTGATGGAAGGAGGCGGGCAATATATTTCAACAAAGAGGAAGCCTGTTGATTTGGAAACAACAAATGAATTATCTTTAGATTGATTTGATTAGTAAAAAAATAAACGAATGAATTATATTTCTTTTGAGGCTCGAATGAAGTATCTTGGCTCTTTGTTATTTTCTTCTTCTCTCGAGATATTGTTACTATTGTGAACAATTTGTATTGCCGTGGACCAAAGGACTTCTTTGTTAGGGTGAATTTTTTTTTGAACACCCAAAGTTGAATTCCTGGATCCGCCACTGGGTGGATCCCGGCCCTTGCCGGCGGGAGGGCTCCGTTTTTTCATACTCTTTTGAGTTTTGTTAGGGTTTGTTTCCTACTCAGAGAGGCAAGGCGGCGGCGGCTCTCTGCTGATGGAATAAGGTTCTCCCCGCCTTGTCGCCGTTCCGATGGTGTTTCTAGCATCGTTGGAGGGCGCGTGGAGGTTTGTCTCCGGCGGATCTCACGGGATTCGGTCGGCGTTTGTCTTTGGTGGATCCCTGTGGATCTTGTCTTCGTTCGTCTATGTTTGTGTGTTTACAGATTGGATCCGTCTGATCTACGCTTCTCTCCATCGGCGGCGGATGTTGTTCTGGTGCGCTGGTCCTATGGGGCCTTAGCACGACGACTTCCCGACTATCTACTACAACAAGGTTTGCCGGGCTTCGATGAGGAAGGGGCGAAGACGGCGGCGCGCCTTCGGCCCGCTCCGGTGCAAGTAGTCGCCGGTAGGTAGTCTATGGACCTAGATGTATTTTTTACTTCTGGTGTTCTTTGTACTACCTTGGCAGTTGATGAATAGATCGGAAGTTATTCCCGCAAAAAAAAATATTCTTGAAAATGGAAAAAGTGTTCACATATTTACGAAAATGGGCCATTAGTTATAATAGAGACACCTTTAAAAAATTCATATAGTTGTTTTTGTTTAAAAAATTATAAATTTTAAAATGTAGTGTTTTCACAAAAAAATCTATAATTATTTAAATGAATTCAACATAGAAAACCAAAGAAAAGAGGTAAGCAAACTGAAAAACAAAAGAAAACAAAGACTAGTGTATTATTCTGGTCCATACGGTTGGGGCTATTTCTCGCTTATAGCAAGTCGGCATGTACACTCGGCTCAAGGTTATTTTTGCCTTTCATTGCAATGGGACGCCCATTTTTTCTCGTCGCTTTACTGGTTTAGTGTCGGTTTTCGGCTGCTTTTCTCTTGTTCTTCTTTTTCCATTTTCTTTTGTTTTTTCTTTCGGTTTTCTTTGTTTCTTCACTGGTTTCTTTTTTTGTCAGTTTTTTTTCATTTTTTCATTTTTTTTTCTGTTTTCACTGTTTTCTATTCTTTCGCATTTAGTTTGTTCTAATTTTCTTCGGTTTCTATGTTTTTGTTCCTTTTTATAAGTTTTATTTACCTTAGTTTTCACTTGTTTCTTTCTTTTTTCTCTTTTTATGTATTTTCCTTTTCTTTTTCTGGTTTTACTTCGGGTTTTCTACGCTTTGCTTTCTTAGTACATCTGATATATGTATCGTAATATTTTATGGAACATCACGTTGATCTATAATTTTTCTATCCGGTAAAAATGAAATTAATAATATATAAGGCATATGTATTGTAGACACCATCCGAAGCAATGGTTTATAAACTTCAAAAATATATAATAATCTACTTTTTAATCCATTTGTGAGAAAGTATGAAAAGATCCAGGAGAGTTGAATTTTGGACATCAACAATAAGAATTTTATGAATTGTACAGGCGAATTCGTATTAGCCAACAAATTGGCTACCATCTTTTCAATATAAATTATAAGGTTCCCATAGGATTGACCCTCGGTGAGGCCTCCTATTCCAAGGAGTTGATTCGGCAAGTTCCTCGTGATACCTGGGATTATACAATTTCTTCTTCATGGCACTTATGCCTGATCGTGAGACTGCCTGTTGCACCTCTGATGGTACCTCCATCTTTGTCTGATGTGCTTGATGGTCCTTTTTCTTCTTTCCCTTTTGTTTCTTTCTCGGGCTTCTTGGGGATTTTTTTAACACAAGTCTACATTTTTTGTATACATTAGGTACATTTTTTCATACATGATTAACGTTTTTCAAATTTATATTTTGATGCCTATTTTCTTGTTCATACACATTATTCATCTTAGGTATACATCTAAAACAATTTTTTAAATATAAATTTAACATATTTAAAAAACATGATTAACATTTTTTGTATATATCAAGAAAAAAATATACATGTTTAACATTTTTAAGTACATGATTTAAAAAAATTGATGTCTACTTTTTTCATGCACGTTGTACATTTGGCTTTCAGCTTATACATTTTTTGTATTCGTCAGGAATATTTTTTGTACATTTTAAAAATTCTGAAATACAACATTAACTTTTTTTATTTAAGTTTTGATGTCTACCTTTTTCATACACATTTAACATTTTTTGTACATATTTGAAACATTTTTCTGTGCATGTTTAACATTTTTCAGATGTGCGATTAATTTTTTCAAAATTTATGAAAATACGGTTTCTGTAATACATATTTGAATATTTATTAATATAATTAAAAGTGATAAAAATGAGAAAAACAAAAAAAGAAACGCGGAAAAAGAAAGAAAGAAACAAACGCTTAAGGCCCCGCGCGCTCGGCCGGCCCATTGGGACGGGTGCGGCAGGGAAGCGCTCGTACTGGCTCTCTATAAGCGCGCCATAGTCCTGCCCCTGCAGCCTGCTCACCGTGGGGAAAAGTGAACACTCCACTTACAACTTTGTTATTTTTGGCATGATCCATCTTGGGGTGGATTGAATTTTCTTTTCTGTTGGCATTTTTATTTATTTTAGTTATCTTTTATTTATCCATTATCCTTTCATAATTTGGTTATTTTCTTTCATTTTTGTTTTCTCTATGCATTTTTGTTTTATTTCTTTGTATTTTGTGCAAAAACACTCCATGTACAATCATTCTATAAACCAATGTCCTCAATGCCCTAGCAACTCGGCACGCCTGGCCTGGTTCAGTTCAGCAGTCTTCGCTAGCAACTCCTGACGGGCGACGTGGTGGAGCGCATTTCGATGGTTGCAAGATCGGATCTAGAGTGCTCCACCTTTGTTGACGACAATTTGTTTGGTGGTGGGGAGGAGCACTTGGGTAATGATCTGCCATTTTTAAGCGAAGAGATAGTATCATGGACTTCTGAATCAAGATTCAGTGGATTGCTTCAAAAGGTGGTCTTAGTCCACGCTCATTCTCCTGATACGGAATTTGTAGTGTCGCCATGGAGAAAAGAGGAGCTTGTTGAAGTGGCACGACTTTGGGCTAAATCCGTGGTGGGGCAGTGCTAAGGGTAGTGAAACTAGGAGCTTTGGGCTGGTTTTTGATATGTTTATGGCCCAAAAACTGAGTGGTACTCAGATATTACTTCATATAGGATGGGAGGAGGGGGAGCAGGTTGGCCCTCGAGAAGCTAGGTGGTCAATTCTTTTCTTATAATTTATTTTATTTTTTAGTTTTTTTTGCACGCGCTAATTTTTTTTAAATGCACATGGTATGTGACTGTGTGCATTTTTATGTTTTATCATCATGTCGTTGTAGAGGCTGAGTTTACTATTTTTTCTCAGCTTAATGCGTTAATAAAATTGTCATACTGAATCAGCTTATTAAATTGTCATACTATTTAATAAATGTGTTTTTTCAGCTTATTAAATTTTCATACTATGTAATAAATGTGTTTTTTTTCAGATACCACTTTAATAGAAATCTACTACCTTAAGGGTGCAATGTTACATGGTTATTCTTTTTGTGTTAATGCCTTTAAGATGATTCAACATCAAATTGAGAAGCACCCAAAGGTTTCGTTCAAAATCTCATTTGGTACTAGAGAAGAATGAAGAGATGAGTATTTAAGAAATGTTAATGCTTCTCTATTTACTTTTGCTGTCATAGTTTGCCAACATCTCCTTTATTATAGCATCCTGACCGGTCTCTTGCTAGACCATCCTATATATGCCTCACTATCCATCATAATCAAGACGACGAATCAATTGAGGTTTAGGGTTTGCCGGTTCCACTTCTCCAACATATTGAGCAAATTGCCCTGTTTGATATCTGGCCACTTCAGCAATTACCTAGCCATGAGAGGTATCAGGATGCAAAAAGGTGCAGGACTAGGCATTTAGCGAAGTTGAAATATGAGATGATGATATTTAGTTATGACTGTTTGATATTCTCCTGGATTACACGGAATATGACGCTTGTGGGTATTCACACGCAGAATGCAAATGCAGACTGGCTCAGGTAAAGAAAAAGCAGAGACAGTCACAACTTCAGAGTAAATGTACCTGCAAAGATCAGTATGACTGAAGCTAATATACCATGTTTTTGGGTAAATCCTCCAAAATGGCCTTCATATTTACGTCCCCTTCAGAGGTAGGTTGTTAGTTACACCTATGACTTTTAGTTAGCATAATCAGAAATGTGCTAAGCATGGATGCATTACTAGTTATGACCAGTTCACTGGAATAGTAACATGTGTGAATGTGTACGTGTGGTGTTTGTTAGTTCATTGTGCCATATGTATGTGTCAATGAGTATGTGTATGTGATAGGCATCCACTGATAGCAAGTGTATCGATAAATAAACTTGAGGTCGATGAACGTACACCCGAGCAAAATAACACAGCAGCCGGATCCATTTGATAATTTACTTGACAGTTGTCTCCATCATTAGTTTAGTGTCTGATTGACGACACAACATATTTTGAGAGATTTCTTCAGTCTGGTGCAACGTCGCCGTCCTCCACCGCTTTCATGCACGGAGCAGGGTCATGGTGGCGGTGTAGATCCCGCGTCAGCTAGCTATTCCATGCCAATGTAACGTTCATTGGTGTTCTTGATCCTTTAACAATCCACTGCTTATTGACCGTCGTTGATGTGTTCTGGCGCCGACCTTTGCTACAGGTTACGGTCGACGTCCCACACATTGTTGAGCCATGTCCATGAGTTGTACTTAGATTTACTTTTATTTTCCAGTGCTTCCAGCTATGAATCTCCTTCTTCCCTACGTAGCAATGCTAGCTAAAAAAAATAGCAGAATATTCTTATGATGTTTGAGAAGTACTTCCTCCGTCTCGAAATGTAAGATGTTTTTTGACACTATCATAGTGTAAAAAAGTCTTATATTGAACATATAAACCCACCCTCCTAGAGTACCCGTCATTCCAGCGCCCTCGTGGTTTCAAAATGATCGTGCACGCTCGATTCGCCTCGCTGGCTGTTGGCATCGTATTTTTCATCGCTGTGGTAAAAATCTGGGTGCTCGTTCTTCTGTAAGTTGAGTAATTGGGTTAGAGCGACTGACGAATGGGCCAGCCTTGCGCGCGGGCCAGCCTAGCAGCGACACGGTGTGTGCGTGCATGTGTCCGGGTGAAAGCATGGGCCATCGATCGATCGTGGGTTGGCAGGGACGTTCGTGGGTTGGCAGGGCGTTTTTTTACCGTCCTCGTTTGCACCCAGCAGCGGCGCCTCGGCTTCAGCCGCGGCGGGCCCATCTATCGGTCTCGTGGGTGCGCGGCTAGCGAGCGAGCGGGCGGCCTGGGCGAGCGGGCACGAGAGAAAAGAAAAGGGGAAGCGGCAGTGAGAGAAAAGAGCAAAAGCAGCCAGACCTAGCCCGCGCCCCTGCAAACCGCCTCCTCTCCTGTTGCCACCGCCGCCTTGTCCTCGTCCGCCTCCACTTCTACCACCGCCGCCGCCTCGGCCTCGGCCGGCCCGTGCTCTGCCGACGCTCGTCGGCCTCGATCCGGCCTCGGTAGAAGGAGCTCGCCCTCGAGACTCGGCAGGAGGAGCTTGCGCTCGAGTAGGACTCGACAGGAGGAGGGGAGTAGCAGCCTCGCCCCGTGCTCCGCCGGTGCCCGTCGGCCTCGACCCGTCCTCGGCAGGAGAGTGCTTGGGGGAGGAGAGGAAGGCGGCGCTCCAGGGTGCTGGGCAGAGAGAGATGGCGGCGGCGGCAGGAGCAGCTCGTCTCTCCTCTTCGTCTCATCTCATGGATGAGGGCGTTGGCTCGAGAAGCTCTAGGAGTGGAAGACGTCTTCCTTCAGAATTTTGTGGAGGTGCTCCTCTCTCTTTGCTTCTTCTATTTTCTCTGTACTTTGTTTGGGCAGTATTTACCCTGTCATGTTTTATGATGTGTTCATGAGCTAATTTGTTCTTATGGTGGTTACACCTTTATTTCTATCTCGCAGGATTTTGTTGCAACAACACTGTCCTGACTATTTGTGTTTTTTGGAATTTGTTAATGAGATTCTGGTTAAGCGCTTTGACTTGGCCAGTGATCTTGTCTCAAATTACAATTTTGGAATTTCTCAATGAAATTCTACAATCAGGTAAACCTTTTGTTTGGACTATTTGTCGATAGAATATTCGAGGCACTTGACTAGATGTTGTATACCAAGCAGTTCATCAGTTCTCTTGCTGGCCTGCAGTGTTCGCCATCATGTAATTTTAAGAACAAAATTCAGAGAAAACTTACTGCATGTTATGCGTGGGCCATTGAGGAGTTCTGATAGTCTTTACATTATAATGTTTTTGGTGCAGACCATCGATTTTACTAAGTCTTTGTTTGTTAATTTCCGCAAATTTCAGCATGAATATGCATTCATACTCGTTCTCAGTTATCCATATAGCCATTTTCTTACATGTGCAGTATGCAATCATGTTCTTTTCTTGAGATGCTTTTGGCCTGTTAGTCTTTCATTTGAAGGAGAATCACCAAGAGGAATTGAGACTATTATCAAAAATCCTCATTTTGTAGAAGGGTTAAGCAATTGGTCCAGACAAGATGTAATATCCGCAGGCATGAGTTAACTGCATATGGGAATGTAAATCACATAAATGGCAGCTACTTTGCGTCAGCAACTGGACAGGTTCACAGTTGGAATGGCATACAACAAGATATCACAGGCAGAGTGTAAAGAAAAGTTTCTTACGAGATTAGTTCTCCTGTTTGCAGATTTGGCAATGCTAATGATACTGAAGTTCATGCTACTTTGTGGGTATGAGAATATGGCTGTGAACAATATCTATGCATTTCAAAGTAAGTATGTTGATTTTATTATTTACACGCTTTCTTCGCAATGTTATCGTATATTCCATTACAAAATGTTACAGTATCTTCTAGGGCCATAGATATCACTGGTTTACTAAATTATAGGGGTCACATATATATCACAGGTTTATTAAATTTCAGGGTTACAGATGCCACAAGGCTTGCCTAACAAAGGTTCGCTGAAAAGGAATGGCTTGACAAAAAAAGGTGGTTCTTTCTTCCATTAACTGTTTCAATCCTCTCTTTTTTCATTTTCGTCCTTAAAGGAATGCTAATGCTTATGTTTTACTATCTATAAAATAAAAATATGCCAGCTGGCTTCTTAAGGGGGCTTGCTGTTGATTTTTTTTGTTGGATTAGATGGTTGCCAGTATACATAGCATCTTGAGTGTCTTGTTGATGTTCTGAATAAAGCAATTGACGAAATATGTGTAAACTATGTTTTGTTTAACAAAAAAAATCCTTATCCACTTCACTCTTGTTACCTTATATGACATACAGGGCTATCATTCGTCTGGGTTAAAGCAGTTGTTGTGATCAGGCAGAGAGAATTTGAGAGCATCAACAAAAATCCTTATCGGCTACACTTCATAAATGTTTTCTCAGTGGCTGTTTGATATAGATGTTTCATTCATTGCATTAGAACATATGATTCTGGGAGCAAATTATCTTCGCTGATCTGTTTTAGAGAGATGCCTGATTAGCTGCACAAGCATACATGGTTCTGTTAATAATTTGTTTGCCTTGATCATCTTGATATTCAGTTATGTTGGTATGGTCAGAAAACAAGCTTCAAAAGTATTTATGATGACCGTTTGCATGGTGGGTCTTGTCAGCAATATGCTTTGCATATTCATGATTCAACCATTTGTTGGATGTTTTAGTTTACATGTTTCTCCGGAAAATGTTTGTATGTCTATGTAGTCGTTTTGGAATGGGCTATGATTCTTTTTTAGTATTTTAGTTTACACCACTATATTGGTATAGTATAGGTTTGTACTGTTTCCTTGGGAATCTATAGATCCAGTCAAGCTGGGATAGGATACATTTGTTTTACTCGGTCATGGCGATGGCACTCGATACCGAGGACATGGCAACAGGTCAAGAGTCCATCTTTTTTATACATTTTTGCAGGCTTTCCTCTCGAAATGCAGAACTCTTTTTCGCTCCCCATCGATGACGGTCTTCTTGTATGAACATTTTCATCTATGCTCCCTATTTTCCTTGCTCCACTAAATAAAATTTTTAGTACCAAAATGGTGTTGATTAATCATTTTCTACACCTATATATGTGTGTTTCAGGGTGTTTACCTTTGCGGTTATCATTATGAGGCCTTGTATGGAGCAATACCTTATATTATAGTTCACCCAGAAGGGAACATAATGGTTGACAGGTAAATAGATTCAACCTATGAAGTCGCTCCTCGGCTACAAGGTTGTATATGTTTCTGATAGAAGTTCAGTTTAAGCACAAGTAATAGTATTGAACGATTTGCATAGCATGGTGACATAAAGGAAGTAAGTAATAGATCCCTCTAGCGTATATGTGTAGTTTACGGTTGGTCGTTAATTGATTTTTGGTCGGAACCTTGATGGGCACATCAGCCATGGTTCTTGCCTCTTATTTGGAGAGCATGAACAAATTGGAAAATCAGTAGTGATGGCAGAGAAAATACTAAGTTTGCTTCCATTCATATTATCAGCGGCTACATTCTCTTGGATAGTAATGTTGGTTTACATGTTGATATCTTTTTACTTTTCCCTTACTAAAATAATTACTTTACCTAGGAGGCTACATTCTGATATTATCACTACGTATTACACATGATTTTAGAGGAGGCTAAAACAACTTAGTAATAATCGTGCACATATACATCACTATCTGGAAATGATTTTATGGGACGAGCACCGGACTTATGTTTGACAATATATGCTGAAATGTTATGTGTTCTTTACCTTTAGATTTATCACTCTAGGTGAAGTGAATTTTGTTTGTAAGGAGCACGAGAGGCGAGGCCTGGCCGAAGTGGAGGATGTCCCATGGTGAGGGGAGGGGAGGGCAAGGCAGAGACATGCAACATCGAGGGTTGCAACCGTCAGCGGAAGACACCTTCTAAAATTCCCACTCACAACGGTTAGATGCTACTCTATTCCTCTCCATTGTCATTGACGCTATTACAATTACAGGTTTAAGCCTCTTTGTCCCTCTCCTATAATCTAGCAATATATCAGTTCTTAAATTGATTCAGTTCTTCAGCATACATAGCATTCAAATGCTTGATGTTTTAAGTTTTAACTCTTTGGGTGGCCTTGCTTGATATTCTCCTCATGTCTATAGATTGTTACAACGGAATAACTTGTCAGACTCTTTGCATGTTTATAAGCTTATCAGTTCATTTTTCAAGATTATATCAATGATGTCGCTTCCAGGTTGTTGATAATGCATTGGAACAGTAACCGCAAAGTTTGGTCTTTGTATTATTTCTCTATACATTTGATTTGGATTTGTCCTGATTTACGTAGAGAAGCCTCTGTCAATACTGAAGTGTTTTTTGTTCATTCTGTTGTTGGTCTCCAGACATTTGTATTTTGAGAATCATTCTGAAACCAGGGTTCAAAGCACTAAGAAAATATGATTCTATTTCTGAATCTTGTGCTAATGCTTCAAAGGGAGATGTAGAAACAGAATCATAACTGTTCACCCAATGTATCTTCTAGCAGACTAAAAGGTTTGGTTCCTACTCCATTCAATGTCTATGTGATTAGTAACGTGGTCCACATCTTTCACTCATAATTTTATTATTATTATTATTATGTTTTGCATAATAACATTGTAATGCCCAGTAAGGTACTGAGGTGTTATGTAACTGCAGTCCTGTAATGAATTTAAGTTTCAGTTCAAGTTGTTCACCAGGTTGTTATTCCTCATTCCTAATATTTTCTTTTCATAACTTGCATACTGAGGCAGAACAACAATAAGAACATTTGTTAGCTTTTTCATGTGCAGGTTCAGCAGAGGGCAATGCTCGAGATAGAGTTGGGCTTACAAGATATATATACGTACGTCGTCACTTCTGAATAAACAGAGATGAGCAGCAACAGAGATGTCTATCCGACTGCCATCCTTCCTTTACTTGGGTTTGTCATTTCTATCAGCGTCCGCTTCCTTCATTGGTTGTTGCTTGTTTGCACACTGCTGTAGATCAGAGATCATAATATATTTTCCGTTGATACAATTGAATACGCCACCCAGTTTGCTATTATAATTGTTCAAATCTCTCTCATAGCGATTCTAAAAAAATTATCATGCATATAAGTCTCAGTTTAAGTAGAATATAACCGTTGGTTTATTCAAATGCAGATTCTTTTGTAATTTTAGAGGTTATTCTACAGCTTCTACATGGAAGACGATACAAATAAGAGGGCATTCTACAGAAGATTGGACGATGATATGGAAGGCATTTGTAATTTGGGCAATGACGGCCCACCAAACACACCCACCATGAAGAGCTGCTTAGACGCCGAGGTCATCTTATGTTAATCACCCCGTATCTTAGTGGCTGTAAGTTGAATGGCCAGAGTTATCTATATGATGCATCACTTCCTATGTAGCTTGGTTTTTAAAAGCAATGTAAATTAGCTGTCATGGACCAATCTAATGTGCTTATGACACTATGTATGAACAATCATATCTAAGTTTCTATTTCCTAATGCTTCAAGAATTTTATGACTGGTGGTTTGAATACTTGGTTCACTCTCGGCCTTTGCGCCATTGGCGCAACTGGTCATCTAGTTTTATTTAAGGATGGAGAGAGTATTTATTTTGAGTCCATCAGTCCCATGTACGCCTATTTATATTTTATGTAGGCATCAACCAAGCATTACCCGAAAAGATCATCAGCAATCTGATACAAACTCACGCCACCATAGCACACGCACACACCCAATGCAGGATACATAGGATCTGAGTGGAGCAACACCACCCCATAGCACGAAAGCTACTAGGGTCCCCAACCGTAAAACGCCACCACAAAGAGACGAAAGCCGCATACCACCCGGTCCGGGGATCAGGGTTCCCAGGAGCAACATGACGGGCACTGAAAGACACAACGAGGCCTTCAAGAAGGGGACGAAACATTGTCGTCGCTGGTCTGCCCGAATACAGAACATGTTTTCACCTCGGCCACTACCACCATACATCACACCTGGCCACCATGCTGCCCACAAGGAGGCCATGGCCACCAGGCAGCACCTGAGCCACGGGCTCCGCCCACGCGTTCGTCGTCGCTGGTCTGCCCGAATACAGAACATGTTTTCACCTTGGCCACTGCCACCATACATCACACCTGGCCACAAGCTGCCCACAAGGAGGCCATGGCCACCAGGCAGCACCTGAGCCACGGGTTCCGCTCACGAGCACCGCGCTGCCCACCACAGCCGCCGCCCTAGCATCCAAGACTACACCACGACCCTCACCAAGGTCCACCGACACTGACCCCGGGAAAAAAACAAAACCTTTGAGAAAGTACCGGGCCCAACTGACTGAAGCAGGGCAGGGGAGGCCACCGGTGGCTGTCGGCAATGCCGCAACCACCATGCCATTTCTCAAACCGGGGTCGGGTCGCCGTCACCATCCCCGGCGACAACAGGACTCAGAGGCACCCCTGCCAATCCCTTAGAGTGCCCCTGCGACCATGGCCGGCCAAGGACAAGGAGCATTGAGCCACCATGCCCCACCCACCGGGCGCGCCTCCGATCGTAGAACTGAGTGAAGGAAATATGCCCTAGAGGCAATATAAAGTTATTATTTATTTCCTTATATCATGATAAATGTTTATTATTCATGCTAGAATTGTATTAACCGGAAACTTAGTACATGTGTGAATACATAGACAAACATAGTGTCACTAGTATGCCTCTACTTGACTAGCTCGTTAATTGAAGATGGTTGAGTTTCCTAGCCATAGACATGAGTTGTCATTTGATTAACGGGATCACATCATTAGGAGAATGATGTGATTGACTTGACCCATTCCGTTAGCTTAGCACTTGATCGTTTAGTATTATGCTATTGCTTTCTTCATGACTTATACATGTTCCTATGACTATGAGATTATGCAACTCCCGTTTACCGGAGGAACACTTTGTGTGCTACCAAACGTCACAACGTAACTGGGTGATTATAAAGGTGCTCTACAGGTGTCTTCGAAGGTACTTGTTGGGTTGGCGTATTTCGAGATTAGGATTTGTCACTCCGATTGTCAGAGAGGTATCTCTGGGCCCACTCAGTAATGCACATCACTATAAGCCTTGCAAGCATTGCAACTAATGAGTTAGTTGCGGGATGATGTATTACGGAACAAGTAAAGAGACTTACCGGTAACGAGATTGAACTAGGTATTGAGATACCGACAATCGAATCTCGGGCAAGTAACATACCGATGACAAAGGGAACAACGTATGTTGTTATGCGGTTTGACCGATAAAGATCTTCGTAGAATATGTGGGAGCCAATATGAGCATCCAGGTTCCACTATTGGTTATTGACCGGAGACGTGTCTCGGTCATGTCTACATAGTTCTCAAACCCGTAGGGTCCGCACGCTTAAAGTTCGATAGCGATTATATTATGAGTTTATGTGTTTTGATGTACCGAAGGTAGTTCGGAGTCCCGGATGTGATCACGGACATGACGAGGAGTCTCGAAATGGTCGAGACATGAAGATTGATATATTGGACGACTATATTCGGACACCGGAATGGTTCCGGGGATTATCGGATATATACCGGAGTACCGGGGGGGTTACCGGAACCTCCCCGGGGGGTTGTTGGGCCTCATGGGCCCAAGTGGTGGAAGAGGAGAGGCGGCCAGGAGGTGGCACGCGGCCCCCCTTGCCCCAATCCAAATTGGGAAAGGGAAGGGGGCAGTGGCCCCCCTTCTCCTTCCTTCTCTCCACCTCCTCCTTCCCCCTTCTCCTAGTTGGAATTGGAAAGGGGGCAAAACCTACTTGGAGTAGGATTGCCCCCCTTGGGCGTGCCTCCTCCCCTTGGCCGGCCCCTCCTCCTCCCCCCTCCCTTTATATACAGAGGAGGGGGCACCCCATATACACAACAATTGATCCCTTGGATCTCTTTGCCGTGTGCGGTGCCCCCCTCCACCATAATCCACCTCGGTCATATCGTAGCGGTGCTTAGGCGAAGCCCTGCGTCGGTAGAACATCATCATCGTCACCACGCCATCGTGCTGACGAAACTCTCCCTCAAAGCTCGGCTGGATCGGAGTTCGAGGGACGTCATCGAGTTGAACGTGTGCTGAACTCGGAGGTGCTGTGCGTTCGGTACTTGATCGGTCGGATCGTGAAGACGTACGACTACATCAACCGCGTTGTGCTAACGCTTCCGCTTTCGGTCTACGAGGGTACGTGGACACACTCTCCCCTCTCGTTGCTATGCATCACCATGATCTTGTGTGTGCGTAGGATTTTTTTTGAAATTACTACGTTCCCCAACAGTGGCATCCGAGCCTGGTTTTATGCGTAGATGTTATATGCACGAGTAGAACACAAGTGAGTTGTGGGCGATACAAGTCATACTGCTTACCAGCATCTCATACTTTGGTTTGGCGGTATTGTTGGATGAAGCGGCCCGGACCGACATTACGCGTACGCTTACGCGAGACTGGTTCTACCGACGTGCTTTGCACACAGGTGGCTGGCGGGTGTCAGTTTCTCCAACTTTAGTTGAACCGAGTGTGGCTGCGCCCGGTCCTTGAGAAGGTTAAAACAGCACTAACTTGATGAACTATCGTTGTGGTTTTGATGCGTAGGTAAGAACGGTTCTTGCTCAGCCCGTAGCAGCCACGTAAAACTTGCAACAACAAAGTAGAGGACGTCTAACTTGTTTTTGCAGGGCATGTTGTGATGTGATATGGTCAAGACGTGATGAGATATAAGTTGTTGTATGAGATGATCATGTTTTGTTGAAGTTATCGGCAACTGGCAAAAGCCTTATGGTTGTCTCTTTATTGCATAAGATGCAAGCGCCAAATAATTGCTTTACTTTATTGCTATGCGATAGCAATAGTTGCAAGAGCAATAGTTGGCGAGACGACCATATGACGACACATTGATATAGATCAAGATCATGGAGATCATGGTGTCATGCCGGTGACGATGGAGATCATGACGATGCTTTGGAGATGGAGATCAAAGGCACAAGATGATGATGGCCATATCATGTCACATATTATGATTGCATGTGATGTTTATCTTTTATACATCTTATTTTGCTTAGTTCGGCGGTAGCTTTAGAAGACGATCTCTCACTAAATTTCAAGGTATAAGTGTTCTCCCTGAGTATGCACCGTTGCCAAAGTTCGTCGTGCCCAGACACCACGTGATGATCGGGTGTGATAAGCTCTACGTCCATCTACAACGGGTGCAAGCCAGTTTTGCACACGCAGAATACTCAGGTTAAACTTGACGAGCCTAGCATATGCAGATATGGCCTCGGAGCACTGAGACCGAAAGGTCGAGCGTGAATCATATAGTAGATATGATCAACATAGTGATGTTCACCATTGAAAACTACTCAATTTCACGTGATGATCGGTTATGGTTTAGTTGATTTGGATCACGTGATCACTTAGGTGATTAGAGGGATATCTATCTATGTGGGAGTTCTTAAGTAATATGATTAATTGAACTTAAATTTATCATGAACTTAGTCCTGGTACTATTAGCATATCTATGTTGTAGATCAATAGCTCGCGTTTAGCTCCCCTGTTTTATTTTCATATGTTCCTAGAGAAAACTAAGTTGAAAGATGTTAGTAGCAATGATGCGGATTGGATCCATGATCTGAGGATTATCCTCATTGCTGCACAGAAGAATTATGTCCTTGATGCACCGCTATGTGACGGACCTATTGCAGGAGCATATGCAGACGTTACGAACGTTTGACAAAGCTCGGTATGATGACTACTTGATAGTTTAGTGCACCATGCTTAACGGCTTAGAATCGGGACTTCAAAGACGTTTTGAACGTCATGGACCATATGAGATGTTCCAGGAATTGAAGATTTCAAGAAAATACCCGAGTTGAGAGATATGAAGTCTCCAACAAGTTCTATAGCTAAAAGATGGAGGAAAATAGCTCAAGCAGTGAGAATGTGCTCAGATTGTCTGGGTACTACAATCGCTTGAATCAAGTGGGAGTTAATCTTCCAGATAAAATAGTGATTGACAGAATTCTCTAGTCACCATCACCAAGTTAGTAGAACTTCGTGATGAACTATAGTATGCAAGGGATGACGAAAACGATTCCCGAGCTTTTCATGATGATGAAATCGATGAAGGTAGAAATCAAGAAAGAGCATCAAGTGTTGATGATTAACAAGACCACTAGTTTCAAGAAAAGGGCAAAGGGAAAGATAGGGAACTTCATGTAGAATGACAAGCAAGTTGTCACTTCCGTGAAGAAGCCCAAAGCTAGACTAAAGCCTGAAACTGAGTGCTTCTACTGCAAAGGAAATGGTCACTGGAAGCGGAAATGCCCTGAATATTTGGTGGATAAGAAGGATGGCAAAGTGAACAAGGGTATATTTGATATACAGGTTATTGATGTGTACCTTACTAGTGTTTATAGTAGCCCCTGGGTATTTGATACTTGTTCGGTTGCTAAAAATTAGTAACTCGAAACAGGAGTTCAGAATAAACGGAGACTAGTTGAGGGTGAAGTGACGATGTGTGTTGGAAGTGGTTCCAAGATTGATATGATCATCATCGCACACTCCCTATACTTTTGGGATTAGTGTTAAACCTAAATAAATGTTGTTTGGCGTTTGCGTTGAGCATGAATATGATTTGATCATGTTTATTGCAATACGGTTATTCATTTAAAGTCAGAGAATAATTGTTGTTCTGTTTACATGAATAAAACCTTCGATGGTCATACACCCAATGAAAATAGTTTGTTGGATCTCGATCGTAGTGATACACATATTCATAATATTGAAGCCAAAAGATGCAAAGTTAATAATGATAGTGCAACTTATTTATGGCACTGCCGTTTAGGTCATATTCGTGTAAAGCGCATGAAGAAAATCCATGCTGATGGGATTTTGGAATCACTTGATTATAAATCAGTTGATGCTTGCGAACCATGCCTCATGGGCAAGATGACTAAGACTCCGTTCTCCGGAATAATGGAGCGAGCAACAGACTTGTCGGAAATAATACATATTGATGTATGCAGTCCGATGACTATTTAGGTTCGCGGCGGGTATCGTTATTTTCTGACCTTCATAGATGATTTGAGCAGATATGGGTATATTTACTTGATGAAACATAAGTCTGAAACGTTTGAAAAGTTCAAAGAATTTCAGAGTGAAGTGGAAAATCATCGCAACTAGAAAATAAAGTTTCTACGATCTGATCGCAGAGACGAATGTTTGAGTTATGAGTTTGGTCTTCAATTAAAACAATGTGAAATAGGTTCACAAAATCATGCCACCTGGAACACCATAGCATAATGGTGTGTCCGAATGTCATAACCGTACTTTATTAGATATGGTGCAATCTATGATGTCTCTTACCGATTTACCACTATCGTTTTGGGGTTATGCATTAGAGACAGCTGCATTCACGTTAAGTAGGGCACCATCTAAATCCGTTGAGACGACACCATATGAACTGTGGTTTGGCAAGAAACCAAAGTTGTCGTTTCTTAAAGTTTGGGGTTGCGATGCTTATGTGAAAAAGTTTCATCCTGATAAGCTCAAACCCAAATCGGAGAAATGTGTCTTCATAGGATACCCAAAGGAGACTGTTGGGTACACCTTCTATCACAGATCCGAAGGCAAGACATTCGTTGCTAAGAATGGATCCTTTCTAGAGAAGGAGTTTCTCTCGAAAGAAGTGAGTGGGAGGAAAGTAGAACTTGATGAGGTAACTGTACCTGCTCCCTTATTGGAAAGTAGTTCATCACAGAAATCTGTTCTTGTGACTCCTACACCAATTAGTGAGGAAGCTAATGATGATGATCATGAAACTTTAGATCAAGTTACTATCGAACCTCGTAGGTTAACCAGAGTAAGATCCGCACCAGAGTGGTACGGTAATCCTGTTCTGGAGGTCATGTTACTTGACCATGACGAACATACGAACTATGAGGAAGCGACGATGAGCCCAGATTCCGCAAAATGGCTTGAGGCCATGAAATCTGAGATGGGATCCATGTATGAGAACAAAGCATGGACTTTGATTGACTTGCCCAATGATCGGTGAGCCATTGAGATTAAATGGATTTCCAAGAGGAAGACGGACGCTGATAGTAGTGTTACTATCTACAAAGCTAGAATTGTCGCAAAAGGTTTTCGACAAGTTCAAGGTGTTGACTACGATGAGAGTTTCTCACTCGTATCTATGCTTAAGTCAGTCCGAATCATGTTAGCAATTGCCGCATTTTATGAAATCTGGAAAATGGATAAACAAAATTGCATTCCTTAATGGATTTATTAAAGAAGAGTTGTATATGATGCAATCAGAAGGTTTTGTCAATCTAAAGTTGCTAACAAAATATGCAAGCTCCAGCGATCTATCTATGGACTGGTGCAAGCATCTCGGAGTTGGAATATACGCTTTGATAAGTTGATCAAAGCATATAGTTTTATACAGACTTGCGGTGAAGCCTGTATTTACAAGAAAGTGAGTGGGAGCACTACAGCATTTCTGATAAGTATATGTGAATGACATATTGTTGATCGGAAATAATGTAGAATTATTCTACAAAGCATAAATGAGTGTTTGTAAGGAGTTTTTCAAAAAATACCTCGGTGAAGCTGCTTACATATTGAGCATCAAGATCTATAGAGATAGATCAAGACGCTTGATAAAGTTTTTTCAATGAGTACATACCTTGACAAGATTTTGAAGTAGTTCAAAATGGAACAGTCAAAGAAAGAGTTCTTGCCTGTGTTACAAGGTGTGAAATTGAGTAAGACTCAAAGCCTGACCACGGTAGAAGATAGAAAGAGAATGAAAGCCATTCCCTATGCCTCAGCCATAGGTTCTATAAAGTATGCCATGCTGTGTACAAGATCTATTGTATACCCTACACTGATTTTGGCAAGGGAGTACTATAGTGATCTAGGAGTAGATCACTGGACAGCGGTCAAAATTATCCTTAGAGGAATAAGGATATGTTTCTCGATTATGGAGGTGACAAAAGGTTCGTCGTAAAGGATTACGTTGATGCAAGTTTTGACACTGATTCAGATGACTCTAAATCTCAATCTGGATGCATATTGAAAGTGGGAGCAATTAGCTAGAGTAGCTCCGTGCAGAGCATTGTTGACATAGAAATTTGCAAAATACATACGGATCTGAATGTGGCAGACCCGTTGACTAAACTTCTCTCACAAGCAAAACATGATCACACCTTAGTACTCTTTGGGTGTTAATCACATAGCGATGTGAACTAGATTATTGACTCTAGTAAACCCTTTGGGTGTTGGTCACATGACGATGTGAACTATGGGTGTTAATCACATGGTGATGTGAACTATTGGTGTTAAATCACATGGCGATGTGAACTAGATTATTGACTCTAGTGCAAGTGGGAGACTCAAGGAAATATGCCCTAGAGGCAATAATAAAGTTATTATTTATTTCCTTATTTCATGATAAATGTTTATTATTGATGCTAGAATTGTATTAACTGGAAAAATGATACATGTGTGAATACATAGACAAACATAGTGTCACTAGTATGCCTCTACTTGACTAGCTCGTTAATCGAAGATGGTTGAGTTTCCTAGCCATAGACATGAGTTGTCATTTGATTAACGGGATCACATCATTAGGAGGATGATGTGATTGACTTGACCCATTCCGTTAGCTTAGCACTTGATCGTTTAGTATTCTGCTATTGCTTTCTTCATGACTTATACATGTTCCTATGACTATGAGATTATGCAACTCCCGTTTACCGAAGGAACACTTTGTGTGCTACCAAACATCACAACGTAACTGGGTGATTATAAAGGTGCTCTACAGGTGTCTCCGAAGGTACTTGTTGGGTTGGCGTATTTCGAGATTAGGATTTGTCACTCCGATTGTCGGAGAGGTATCTCTGGGCCCACTCAATAATGCACATCACTATAAGCCTTGCAAGCATTGCAACTAATGGGTTAGTTGCGGGATGATGTATTACGAAACGAGTAAAGAGACTTACGGTAACGAGATTGAACTAGGTATTGAGATACCGACGATCGAATCTCGGGCAAGTAACATACCGATGACAAAGGGAACAACGTATGTTGTTATGCGGTTTGACCGATAAAGATCTTCGTACAATATGTGGGAGCCAATATGAGCATCCAGGTTCCGTTATTGGTTATTGACCGGAGACGTGTCTCGGTCATGTCTACATAGTTCTCGAACCCGTAGGGTCCGCACGCTTAAAGTTCGATGACGGTTACATTATGAGTTTATGTGTTTTGATGTACCGAAGGTAGTTCAGAGTCCCGGATGTGATCACGGACATGACGAGGAGTCTCGAAATGGTCGAGACATGAAGATTGATATATTGGACGACTATATTCGGACACCGGAATGGTTCCAGGGGTTATCGGATATATACTGGAGTACCGGGGGGTTACCGAACCCTCCCGGGGGTTATTGGGCCTCATGGGCCCAAGTGGTGGAAGAGGAGAGGCGGCCAGGAGGTGGCGCGCGGCCCCCCTTGCCCCAATCCGAATTGGGAAAGGGAAGGGGGCAGCGGCCCCCCTTCTCCTTCCTTCTCTCCACCTCCTCCTTCCCCCTTCTCCTAGTTGGAATAGGAAAGGGGGCAAAACCTACTTGGAGTAGGATTGCCCCCCCTTGGGCATGCCTCCTCCCCTTGGTCGGCCCCTCCTCCTCCCCCCTTTTATATACAGAGGAGGGGGGCACCCCATATACACAACAATTGATCCCTTGGATCTCTTAGCCGTGTGCGGTGCCCCCCTCCACCATAATCCACCTCGGTCATATCATAGCGGTGCTTAGGCGAAGCCCTGCGTCGGTAGAACATCATCATCGTCACCACGCCGTCGTGCTGACGAAACTCTCCCTCAAATCTCGGCTGGATCGGAGTTCGAGGGACGTCATCGAGTTGAACGTGTGCTGAACTCGGAGGTGCCGTGCGTTCGGTACTTGATCGGTCGGATCGTGAAGACGTACGACTACATCAACCGCATTGTGCTAACGCTTCCGCTTTCGGTCTACGAGGGTACGTGGACACACTCTCCCCTCTCGTTGCTATGCATCACGATGATCTTGCGTGTGCGTAGGAATTTTTTTTAAAATTACTACGTTCCCCAACACTGAGTGCCCCAAGGATCAAGAGGGGGAAGTCAACCACTGCCTCTACGCCTCCACCTCAACCAATCGAGATGTCCCTGATCAAGATAGCCGCCTGTCGCTGTCACCATCCCCGGCGACAACAGGACTCGGAGGCACCCCTGCCAATCCCATAGAGTGCCCTTGCCACCATGGCCGGCCAAGGACAAGGAACATTGAGCCACCATGCTCCACCCGCTGGGCGCGCCTCCGACCGTAGAACTAAGTGCCCCAAGGATCAAGAGGGGGAAGTCGAACCACCGCCTCTACGTCAACCAATCGAGATGTCCCCGATCAAGATAGCCGCCTGTCGCCCGCCCCGCCACGAGGTTAGATCTGGCTGCGCCGACGCCGAATCATGACAGCCGTCCCTGACCCCGAGCCCGCACCCCCACCACGTCCATCCGCCACCACCGCTGCGCCTCCACTCCCACCAGCCGGGACCATGGCAGGGCGGACGCCCGCAGCTTGCGCCGATCATGGACTGCGACGCTGGTGTCCGGCCGCAGATCTGGATTGGCCGCCACCGGCCCAGGCGTGCCCGCCGTCGCGACCACCCCTCCATGCATGTGACCCGCGCTGGGCTACGCCACCTAGCCTGCCCGTGCGCCGCAGCGCCATGGTCCAACACCGAGCCGCGACCCTGGTTCGTCGGCCCGCGTCAAGCCCCAACGCGCGAAGGAGAGAGAGTGACCCGCCGCCGCTAGCACCAGCCGAGCTTTGCCCGTCGGCGCGACCCGATGGCGACGAGGGGAGGAGAGGTAGGCGGGGCAGCGCTGCGTCTGCGGCTAGGGTTCCCCGTTGGTTGATCGTGGGAGCGATGCGAGGGGAGGAGGGGAGGACAAAATAAATATCAACCAAGCATGTGATGTTCTGTACTTGCTGTTGGGAAAAAGAACACTCAACTTACAAGTTTTACTCTGTAGATTGCCTTTTCTTTGTTTCTCTTTTATAAGTTTCTTTTCTTTTGTTTTTCCTTAACCTTTTGGAAATTAATATTTCTTTCATTTCTAATTCCACTATGCATTTTTAGTTTACGTAATTTATTAGTTTTCATGTACAAACCATTCTATAAATCAACATCAGAATCGCCCTAACCTGTCCGCACAATTGCTGTGGTTTGGTTCGGCGACCATCACTACAAACATCTGATGGCCGATGTGGTAAACCGCATTGGATGTCTACATCTCATATCGGATCTACAATGTGTTTCACATGTGGGATCTTGATGGTCCGATGAGGCCACAATGTCGTATCCATGCTCTTCGTGGATGTCTTAGAAATGTATGGATGTTCCGCTCTGTCCTAACAATGGATCGGGTGGAGCGTGAAACAATGTCTCAACGTTGGGTGAAAAGCCTTATTTGATGTGAGAATTTGCGTCGCCTGTTTTTAGGTGGGGAGGTTGTATTAGGGACTTTTGGGTCAGCAAGATTATGTCTTTTACTTTGCAAGATGGTCTCAGTCGGCACTCCTTCTTCCTCCTCTTGTTATGGAATTTGTTGGGTCACCATGGAGCAAAGATGCGCTAGGTGGGAATTCCTCTTCTTTGATTTTGTTTTTTAGGCTTTGCATTTGTCGATAAGTTGACTCGTTCATTCTTGATGGTTTGTCATCATGCTTTTGTAGAGGCCAGAGTTTACATTTTTGTCTTAGCTATGCAATAATAAAAACTATCAAGAACTTACGCATAAATCTCTCTTCTCCTCCAACAGTTTATCTTCTTCTCCTTTCAATCTCCATCAGTCACTCCATCCACAACATCAGTTAATCAAAGGACCATAATTCCCCAATCTTTCGTTCCTATGAAAAAATTGAGTAGCCACTATCAAAAGAAGCCTAAGCAACTTCTTCTCACGGATATGAGCAAGAAGAACCATAGCAAATTAAATGGTATGAACCATGTTTCTACATCTACATAACCCAATACCTCCCATTTCTATCAATCATACTAATGGTTATGCCAATGAGCTAGCAATAGAAAACATAACGTGGTGGAGAGATAATGAGAGGCAATAAAGCTAGACAAAGAACTTACAAATAATGGTGAGACACAAAGAAAACGTGAAAATGGTAGTTGTAATTGTGTAAGAGGGTAAGGGTGGGACTATTCGATAGACGCCGCACACTATTAGCAAGTAGTGAGGACAACAGAGGAGGAGATGACATTACAATCAATGTTACGAAGGAATGCATGTCGAATTTGCAGTCTTGTGGTGCGCGAGGTAATGTTGTTGACATGTTGCACATAAATCAATAATGTAAAGGAATATGGATATGAGAGTTAATCTTGCTTTGACAGAGAACATTACATGTTTATGAGTATTATCCTCGAGATACTCTCTGTAGAAAGAGCTTGAAGCAAATGCAGAAGTTACACAACTTATCTCACTTAACTCCGAAGATTCTGGAATCGATATATAGATTTAATACTTTCTTTTTTTCAAACGATAAGAATCTTGAAGGTAAGGAAAACAGATCTCTAATACTTCTATTTGATAACAAGAAAACTAAAATGAACATGTATTGTTCAATATTAGAGTTACACAACTAATGGTAGCGGACAAATGCTTCCAACCGCTCCTATACTTACAACCTCTTAATTATAATTTTGACCAGTCACCCTAATAACACCTTACCAGATCGAACGAAAGGATTAATACTCACAGCAAGTGGTCCTCGCTGTTGATCTCGATATAGTTTGGTAGACATTATTCCTGGCGAAAAATTAATGGTGTATATAGAAATAAGCTGAAATATGCACTAATTATAACCTTCTAATCGTATGCTTATAATTTTTGGGATATCATGGCATGGACAAAAAGTTTGTACACACTTTGCGGTGAATAAATTGCATGTTGTTCAACCTTGATTCGCGCAAACAATATCCGTTGCATGCCAGTTAAATGCCATGATGAGAATGACCAACCCTCTAAAGTACAAAGATATTTGAGAGTCGATGTGTTGCCTGCCAGCCTTTGTTACTGGGTGCAACGTCCCACGTGTTGCTGACCTATGTTCATAATTTGTCTTCGATAGAACTTATTCTTCAGTCCCTAAGTTGAGATTCCAGCTATGAATTTCTTTCACGGATTACCAATGCTAGCCAAAGCATTAACAACAACTATGAATTTTATTTCTACGCCATTTGATAAATAGTTATTTGGAACTAAACTAGTTGCCATCACATCTATGCAACTGATCAAGCGCAATACCCGACAACGCAAATCATAAGAACACTCTTGCATCCCTGGCGATCCTTGTATATTGGGAGATTTGAAACAAGCAAAATGCTAGAGTTTTCATCAATGTGAGTGAGCACCATGTTTCCGGTCCTTATGAAGAAGACTGTGTGATGCCTTAATTTGGGTGGTGGCAGCTGCAGGTGATCTAAGAGAGAAGTCGTTCTATGACTATGTGATTTTACACACCATTTTTTTGGGCGTTCTTTTAATAAATATGTGCACCTCACTTGAAGTTTTTTAAGTAAATTGAAATAATAATAAGTACATGTGAAGTACCACGTAATAATAGTGATGAATATTTTAAAACCATAACCAAGTAGGGCGGCAAGAAAAGCTCGAGGTTCGTGAGCCGCTCGAGATCGACTCGTTTTTTGGCTCGACTCGAGATCGACTCGGATGGAAACAAGCCGAGTACGAACACTTTCTGTAGCTCGATCAAGGAACGAGCAGATCTTGAGCCAATCCTAGCTCGCTCAATTTTAGCTCGATGGCTCAACATAATATCATTATGTTAAATGATCATGCCATATATGAAATGGAAATAGGATAATTTATAACCATATATGTCGTATAGGATTTTTCTCCATTTTATTTACCAGCAAGCATGGAAGCTTAATTAAGTGTAGAGAAAATTTAGGCCTTATTATGGTACGTGGTCAGCTGTGTGTTAAATATCATGTCATTTATGGCAAAAGTTCTAAAGCATATCGTTTTTCTTTTCTTTCATCCACCAAGATGAGCTCTCCCGAGGATGATGACATGGATGTACCTTCAGTTGTGTCAATTTCATGTCATCTAGTTGGTACTATAGTTTATAAATAAATGAAGGATCTCTGAATAATGTTTTGATTGGAAGAACATTTTTGTAGTGCTTTTTTATGTCATGTTGTGCTTTATCTAGTTGAAATAATAGTTGTAGATTATATAATTTTTATCGTCTCGTTTTGCTCGAAACTAGCTCGAGATCGTTACAAGCTGAGCACGAGTCATGTTCTACAGCTCGACCTTGAGCTTCACTCAGTATGAGCTCACTCAAATTTTAATATGAGTTGAGCTGAGCCAACTTCAACTCGCTCGAACTCGACTCGTTTGCAGCCCTATAACCAAGTGGGGAGGGGGGGGGGGGGGGGTTGGAAGTTGGCATCAAACATACACATTTTCATGTTAAGTCAGGCATCCGGAGCTGAATGGGCCGCAATTAGGGTGGCCCATTAGAAAATAGGTAAATTTATTTTTGTTATTATTCAGAAATATCAACAATTTACCTTTATCTTACTCATTTATATATAAATAATTTAATAATAAAAGAATTTAAAATATTCACGCATATAAAAAAACACTTGTGTTTCTAAACACATGTATTTAAAAATATGTTCACGTATTTTAAGAAAATGTTTATGTAATTTACAAAATTTCATGTGATTAAAAAGGTGTTTACATATTTACAAAAAATATATACATAATTGAATAAAGTGTTCATGTGTTTTAGGAAATGCTCATTGGTTATAAGAAGTGAATCACGCCTAGTAAAGATATTTGAAGTTGTAGTTTCAAACTGCTCATATTTTGAGCTACAATTGGAATAATCTGTCCTACCTAACGTTGTACGTGATCCATTCTCTTCATGCCATCAAATCTCTCAACTTCATTACAGCAGTTTTCAAGTACAACTACCGCCTATATATTTACACTATCAGTTTCCCCTCCCCCGCGTCTGTTTTGCATGTCAGTTTCCCATCGTTGAAAGAATTAGTGATAATGATAGGTTTGTTGTTCTTTTTTCTCACGTTTCCGCTCGTTATCTCGGCAGTCTAGCCATTGGATGGGAGTGATAGGTATCGGGAGAGAGCTAGCAACAAGAATTCCATGCACTTGATCGTGGTTTGTTGATCAATGGAGTTGTGACGAGTACTGTTGGGTTGCTGGGAGCTTGATGATGACGAACCCGACGCCAAGAACTACTCCATTTTCACGGCTCCCGCCTCCTCGTAGTGCCATGACGACGGTGATAAAGCGGAGATGGAGGGCGACAAGGCAATAACGGACTACAATCAGCCGCCCAGCGGGATACAGGCTCCTTGTCGCCGTGCACATGCCAAGCCTGACGAGCAACACCGGGGCGAAGTCGAACCTGCATGGTGGCGACGGTCGAGTGGGGCGCAGAGACGATGGCGCTGGATGTGAGCGCGTTGGATGCAGCCGCACTGGAGCTGCATGCAGTGCAAAGAACAGAGGGTGGCGCTGCACCTGTAGCCTCTGTTTTTTCTCCCTTGGATCCATCATGGATCGGGTTACACTTTCACAAAGATAATGGAACAAAAATAAAAGATAGCAAACAACCAAAATGGGGAGTCTAAACTAAATTACAGCTGCCGCAAAAGGCTAAGAGCAGAAAAGGATTTTATAGGACTTCAAAATGAGGCTCATCCTTACATTCCTTTCCAAGTGTATTGGTTATCAGTACATCTCTCACATTTAGCTAGCACAATGAAAAATGTTCTAACCATGGATGCATTAGTTAGCTGTCACCGGTTAATTATGGGAAGATTGTCTCATCTTTTAACCTTGGCAGTTAGTCCAAAGATTCCTCGTGACTTTATACCTTTCTTTTCGGTTTTATACAAGACAAATTAGTCGTTGGATGCATGAGCATGCTTTGGACTAAGAATACAATTCTAGAGGGTATGCAAATTAAAGGTGCTGAAGGGACCACATCCATCCAACTACAACATCACTGGAAAAGAAAAGGCACCTTCAGTTCAGGAACAAAAGAGAACACGTACGTCTCTGCACGCGCGCTTGTGCCTGAGCCTGAGCCTGACGACTGTTGAGCCATGATGCTGCTGCTGAACTGAAACTGTAGTTAGTACAGGCAGCTGTATTTAGCTGCTGCTGCTGAACTGAAACTCTAGTACACAAAACTGAACTGAACTGTAGTAGTATCTCAAGCCTTTATCAGTTATGTACAGGTGTTAACAGTAACATGTGTTTGTTCAGTAATCACTAATCAGTATGTCATATGTACGTGTCAGTGAGTATATGTATGTGGTAAGCATCCACCGGTGGTAGTGTGTCGGTGATACACATGACGTGGACGAATGTACATCCGAGAAAAACAAGACAGCAGTCGCTGTGTGCCAGTCGAAAGATTTACTATTTGACGACAACGTCTGTGGCCATCGCTAGTTTAGTGTGTTTCTGATGACGCATAATATTTTTGAGAACTTTCAGTCAGGTGCGACGTCCCTGTCCTCCATCGCTTTCGGGGAGGTGCAGATCCAATAAACCCGCAGCAAGAAGTAGCCGTTCCATGCAACGTGCATGGGACACGATGGGGAAAGGTCAAGGTCGGCGAGGACAAGTGTTCTTAAATCCTTATTAGCGGTCGTCGACATTTTGCTTCGCAGGCCTTTGCTACTGGGCTTAACGTTTCTGTGCTTTGTTAAGCTATCTCCGCAAATGTAATTAGATTTTATTCTTCGGACCCTAAATCAAGATTCCAGCTATGGATTTCGGTCATGCAGTAGTAATGCTCGCCAAAACATTCACTAGTAGAAAAAGAGGCTTCCATACGCCCCCATTAGTCCCCAAAATAATCGAACCGCGACAAAAGGGGTCTTTAGTCGCGGTTCGGGAGGAGACCCGCGACCAACTATCTGGGCCCAGCGCGCTCGGTCCACAGCTGGCGGACGGGAGGGGCTTTAGTCCCGGTTGGCCTGGCCAACCGGGACTAAAGGCCCATCCAGCTGGCGGACGGGAGGGGCTTTAGTCCCGGTTGGCCAGGCCAGGAGATTGAAACTTTTCTACATGAGTGTGCAGTTTGCCAAAGAGTCAAGGGAGAGCATTGCCACTACCCTGGTCTCCTAGATCCACTGCCATTACCTACTTCTGCTTGGACTGACTAACTATGATTCGGTGAAGGTTCCACCTTCCTTCCACAGATATAGTTATAGTAGTTCCACTCGATGTGGATCGCGCCCATGCTTGCTCAGCTCCAGGATCAGGTGGCCCCAAAGCGGAATTGACCGGTGGTAGTTGGTCGAAGCTCCAGTGGGTAGCCACTCCCTTCTCAGGGAACCGTACGTGAGACTTCCGCATCATACGGCTCCGTCCCGTGCACAGTCATTTTTCTATTGATGTTCCCAGAAATTCAGTTCACTAGGGAACACCTTACAGGTTGGTCATGGGTATGGGTATGCCCCTCTGGACCTCGGAAATGGAAAAAAGTTACCGGTGCGTAATTGAAGATTCGGTGAAAACTAGTCGACCTTTCATCACAAATTGAAGCAGAGGCTGTTAGTTGAAAATCCATTTGCAGATCCTGTTGTCTTTTGAATCCAATTTCAAATTAGATTAGAAAGATAGAAAGGCCATGAGGATGGGAAAATCAAAATAAAATCTTTTTAATTAGTTCTCCTTTTTTGGAATTTTCTTATTATCCTTTGCCGTCCGTAGCATCATAAGGAGCACCTCCCTTTCGAGGTACCCAAATGGAACGGTCTTTATTTGTGTTGTTGGTTGGTCTTTCTCAACGTGGTCTATAGCACGAAAAACCATTCTTTACAAGATAGGGCCCCGGGCCTGGTCACTGCGGCCCCCTTTTGTGAGGGGGCACCCCTTCTCCCGAAGTTACGGGGCTATTTTGCCGAGTTCCTGGTTTAGCAGCGGTTGCCCGTCCTTGGGTTTATGTCGAGCTTTTCGTATTAAGCACTGGGAGCAGAGAAATCCTAGGGTTGCTTTGTCTTCCTCTTCGGCTCATCCCTATATATAGGACTCAGCTCACTTCACTTCACTCTGCTCACTTCACAATATTCAGAAGGGGGTGGTGAGTTTGCTTTTGGTTCCTCCTATGCACACAAGGTGTTCGATGAAATGCCCGAGAGCCTGAAACAAACATGATATGAAGTGTCCGAGCCACACTTGAGCTTTCTCATTTATTTTTCCTCCGCGATCGCGGTTAGCAACTTGAACCTTTCATGTGTCATTGATAAAATATGCATGTGTGTAGTTCATTGTTTAATTTGTATTATTTCTAGCTAGTTAGTTTAACAAATGCATGATGGTTAATTATATACTTTATATAATAATAATGCAGATGAATCGGCAATGGATGTACGGTCCCCGACTCTCCGGCGAGTTCACTACGGGTTTGAAAGATTTCCTCGTAGTGGCAAATGCGAACAAGCAGCAAGGTTTTATTATCTGTCCATGTGCTGTCTGTAAGAATCAGAAGGGTTACTCCTCCTCAAGAGACGTTCACATGCACCTGCTTCGGCACGGTTTCATGCGAAGCTATAATTGTTGGACCAAGCATGGAGAAAGAGGGGTTAGAATGGAAGAAGATGAAGAAGGGGATGATATCGATGACAACTATCATGATCATTTCGGTGATACTTTCATGGAGGATGATGCTGAAGGTGGGGAAGGGTTAGGTGAAGGTGAAGAAGAGGCACATGATGAGCCCGCTGATGATCTTGGTCGGACCATTGCTGATGCACGGAGACGCTGCGAAACTGACAAGGATAGGGAGAATTTGGATCGCATGTTAGAGGATCACAAAAAGTCATTGTATCCAGGATGCGATAATAGTCTGAAAAAGCTGGGCTGCACACTGGATTTGCTAAAATGGAAGGCACAGGAAGGTGTAGGTGACTCATCATTTGAAAATTTGCTGAAAATGTTGAAGAATATGTTTCCGAAGAATAACGAGTTGCCCGCCAGTACGTACGAAGCAAAGAAGGTTGTCTGCCCTCTAGGTTTAGAGGTTCTGAAGATACATGCATGCATTAACGACTGCATCCTCTACCGCGGTGAATACGAGAATTTGAATGAATGCCCTGTATGCACTGCATTGCGTTATAAGATCAGAGGCGATGACCCTGGTGACGATGTTGAGGGCGAGAAACCCAGGAAGAGGGTTCCCGCCAAGGTGATGTGGTATGCTCCTATAATACCACGGTTGAAACGTCTGTTCAGGAACAAAAAGCATGCCAAGTCGTTGCGATGGCACAAAGAGGACCGTAAGTCCGACGGGGAGTTGAGACACACCGCTGATGGAACGCAATGGAGAAAGATCGACAGAGTGTTCAAAGATTTTGCAGCTGACGCAAGGAACATAAGATTTGGTCTAAGTATTGATGGCATGAATCCTTTTGGTGAGCAGAGCTCCAGCCATAGCACCTGGCCCGTGACTCTATGCATCTACAACCTTCCTCCTTGGTTGTGCATGAAGCGGAAGTTCATTATGATGCCAGTGCTCATCCAAGGTCCAAAGCAACCCGGGAACGACATCGATGTGTACCTAAGGCCATTAGTTGATGAACTTTTATAGTTGTGGGCCAGACCTGGTGTACGTGTCTGGGATGAGCACAAAGGAGAGGAATTTGACCTACGAGCGTTGCTTTTTGTAACCATCAACGATTGGCCTGCTCTCAGTAACCTTTCGGGACAGACAAATGAGGGATACAATGCATGCACGCACTGCTTACATGAGACTGAAAGTGTACGTTTGGTTAATTGTAAGAAGAACGTGTACCTGGGTCATCGTCGATTTCTTCCCCGAAATCATAACGTAAGAAAGAAAGGCAAGCATTTCAACGGCAAGGCAGATCACCGGCCGAAGCCTGCGGAACGTACTGGTGCTGAGATATTTGATATGGTCAAGGATTTGAAAGTCATCTTTGGAAAGGGTCCTGGCGGACAATCAGTTCCGCGGGGAGTTGACGGGCACGCACCCATGTGGAAGAAGAAATCTATATTTTGGGAGCTAGAATATTAGAAAGTCCTAGATGTCCGCTCTGCAATCGACGTGATGCATGTTACGAAGAATATTTGCGTGAACCTGCTAAGCTGCTTGGCGTGTATGGGAAGACAAATGATACAAAGGAAGCACGGCAGGACCAGCAACTTTTGAAAGACCCAGATGATCGGCATCCGGAATGGTTTCAAGGTCGTGCCAGCTACGCTCTTACCAAAGAAGAGAAGGTCATTTTTTTTAATGCCTGAGCAGTATGAAGGTCCCGTCTGGCTTCTCGTTGAATATAAAGGGAATAATAAACATGGCGGAGAAAAAGTTCCAAAACTTGAAGTCTCACGACTGCCACGTGATTATGACGCAATTGCTTCCGATTGCTTTGAGGGGGCTCCTACCGGAAAATGTTCGAGTAGCCATTGTGAAGCTATGTGCATTCCTCAATGCAATCTCTCAGAAGGTAATCAATCCATAAGATCTACCACGGTTACAGAACGATGTGGTCCAATGCCTTGTCAGTTTCGAGTTCGTGTTCCCACCATCCTTCTTCGATATTATGACGCACCTCCTGCTCCACCTAGTCGAAGAGATTTCCATTCTCGGTCCTGTATTTCTACACAATATGTTCCCCTTTGAGAGGTTCATGGGAGTATTAAAGAAATATGTTCGTAACCGTGCTAGGCCAGAAGGAAGCATCGTCAAGGGCTATGGAAATGAGGAGGTAATTGAGTTCTGTATTGACTATGTTCCTGACCTTAAGTCGATTGGTATTCCTCAATCGCGGCACGAGGGGAGACTAAGTGGAAAAGGCAAGATCAGAAGGAAATCCACGATATGTATGGACGGTCATTCTATGACTGAAGCACACCACACAGTTCTGCAAAATTCCAGCTTGGTGGCTCCGTACTTCGAGCAACACAAGAATATTTTACGCTCGGACAACCCGGGGAAGCCTGAATCCTGGATTAGAAAGGCCCACATGGAGACTTTCGGTAGTTGGTTGCGAAAACATTTAATGAATGACAATGATGTTGGAGATCAGCTGTACATGTTGGCCAAGAAACCATCTTCGACTATAACGATTTTCCAAGGGTACGAGATAAATGGGAATACATTTTACACCATCGCCCAAGATAAAAAGAGCACCAACCAAAATAGTGGTGTCCGCTTTGATGCAGCAACCGAGAATGGGCGAAAGGTCACATATTATGGTTACATAGAGGAGATATGGGAACTTGACTATGGACCCTCCTTTAAGGTCCCTTTGTTCCGGTGCAAATGGTTCAAGCTAACAGGAGGTGGGGTAAAGGTGGACGAGCAATACGGAATGACAATGGTGGATTTCAACAATCTTGGTTACCTTGACGAACCATTCGTCCTTGCCAAAGATGTCGCTCAGGTTTTTTATTTGAAGGACATGAGTAGCAAACCGAGGAAACAGAAAGATAAGAAAACGATCAGTACATCATGCGATGATCCAAAGCGCCACATTGTTCTTTCAGGGAAAAGAAACATCGTGGGAGTGGAGGACAAGACAGACATGCCAGACGATTATAATATGTTTGGTGAAATTCCGCCCTTCAAAGTGAACACTGACCCAAGCATTAAGTTAAATGATGAGAATGCTCCATGGATACGGCACAATCGTAAGCAAGCAGGGACACAAGGGAAGAATTGATGTGTAATAATTTATTGTACCAAACTTTGTTGAATGGATCATGTGAATTAAAACGTACGATGGTGAATCCGGATGACTTGTATTTGATATATTATTTGTATTTTTAAGATTTTAAAATGAATTAGTTTTATTTTATTGAATTTTTTGATATATTATTTCTATTTTTAAGATTTTAAAATGAATTAGTTTTATTTTATTGAATTTTTTGATATATTATTTCTATTTTTAAGATTTTAAAATGAATTAGTTTTATTTTTCTGGATTTTTTGATATATTATTTCTATTTTTAAGATTTTAAAATGAATTAGTTTTATTTTATTGAATTTTTTGATATATTATTTCTATTTTTAAGATTTTAAAACGAATTAGTTCTATTTTATTGAATTTTTTGATATATTATTTCTATTTTTAAGATTTTAAAATGAATTAGTTTTATTTTTCTGGATTTTTTGATATATTATTTCTATTTTTAAGATTTTAAAATGAATTACTTTTATTTTTCTGGATTTTTTGATATATTATTTCTATTTTTAAGATTTTAAAATGAATTAGTTTTATTTTTCTGGATTTTTTGATATATTATTTCTATTTTTAAGATTTTAAAATGAATTAGTTTTATTTTCTGGATTTTTTGATATATTATTTGTATTTTCTGAAAAGTATATGAAAAAGGACCTTTAGTCGCGGTTCGTGACACGAATCGCGACTAAAGAAGGACCTTTAGTCGCGGTTCGTGACACGAACCACGACTAAAGGCTCTTTCCGCGCGGGAACGAAAGCGGCGCAAAAGAACCTTTAGTCCCGGTCGGGGAGACCAACCGCGACTAAAGGTACCCTTTAGTCGCGGTTGGTGTCCCCAACCGGGACTAAAGGTACCTTTAGTCGCGGTTGGCGTCCTCAACCGGGACTAATGCTCTGTCTATATATACGGCACTTAGCATTTTCCGCCACCTCCCATTCTCCTCTGGACGCCGAAGCCCTGCCCCGACGCCGATCGACGCCGACGCCGCCAGGCTGCTGCCCCGACGCCGATCGACGCCGACGCCCTGCCCCCACGCCGACGCCCTGCCCCCAGTGAGCTCCGCCGCCCCCCACTTCCCCTGCCCTGCGCGCCGCCGCCCCCGCCCCAAGTGAGCTCTGCCGCCGCCCCTGCCCTGCCCTAGCGCGCCGCCGCCGCCCCGCCCCTGCCCTGCCCCTGCGCGCCGCCGCCGCCCCCGCCCTGCCCTGCCCCTGCCCGCCGCCCCTGGCCCTGCCCCTGCCCGCCGCCCGCTGCCCCTGCCCCTGCCCTGCCCGCCGCCCGCCGCCGCCTGCCTGCCGTCCTCCGCCTCCCGCCGCCGCCTGCCGTCCTCCGCCTCCCGCCGCCGTACAGTGTGTATGAAAAAAACCCATACATCCAAAAAAATAAGTTTTCAAAAAAACTTAATCATGTGTTTAAAAAATGTTAAATGTATATATAAAAATGTTAAATGTTAAATGTGTTTCAAAAAAAGGAATAACAAAGAAACCAAATGAAAACCAAAAAGAAAAACAAAGAAAACAAAACAAAAGAAACCAATGCAAAGGAATGAAATCAAGAAAATCGAGAAAGAAACAAAGAAAACCAATGAAAACCAAGAAAAACAAAATAAGAAAAGGAAAAAGAAAAGGAAGAAGAAAAGGAAGAAGAAAAGGAAAAAGAAAAGGAAGAAGAAAAGGAAGAAGAAAGGAAGAAGAAAAGGAAGAAGAGAAAAGGAAGAAGAGAAAAGGAAGAAGAAAAGGAAGAAGAAAAGGAAAAAGAAAAGGAAGAAGAAAAGGAAAAAGAAAAGGAAGAAGAAAAGGAAAAACAAAATAAGAAAAGGAAAAAGAAAAGAAAAAAGAAAAGGAAAAACAAAATACTTGGCAGTCCTAAACAAAAACTTCTATGCAAATTAGTGCTCAATAATCTTATTTTTTAATTCCTCCTCTATGTCCCCTTAATCTTATTTTTTAATTCCTTTATACTTAAAGAATTTTTACTACATGCAGGAGTGACATATGGCGGACGATAGAGCCGAGCCACTTAGGGATCCGGAGGCTGAACGTTATTTAATGGGCATCATCAACAACGAGATTCCTTATGTGCCGGGCTCAGAATATGAGCAAGAAGAGGATGTAGTCTCTTCTTTTCTGAACCTTGACGGTGGAACAGACATTGTCGATGATCAAGAAGGTGAAGGAACGGACATTGTCGACGGAGGTCAACCGTCAACAAACGACGATCTCGAATTGCAAGTAGCAACCACCTCCGGCGAGGTATATATATACATTGAGCCTCTCGTGATACAAACTTACTGAAATGTGAATACATATGTATTAACGCACGCGACTCTCTTTCTTTTTTTAGCCCTCGGCCGGATCGAGTACGACAAAGCGTGGCAAATCCAAGGCGATGAAAACAGGAGAAACATATGCCATTGAGTTTGTCAGTGAAACCGGCAAGCCCCTACAGCACACCTCAAAGTTTATCAACCAATGCGGAGTCGTTGTTAGAGACAACGTCCCGATCACCGTCCAGGAATGGAAGGAGCCAAAGAAGGCACGTCTTGGTTTCAGTTTTGTCGACAAGAGAACAAAAAAGGATTGCTGGAGAAAGCTTATGGAACATTTCATTCTACCTCCAGAATACAACAAAGTCGATGAATTCGGTAACGAGGTTCCGGGTGGACGTGAGAGGAGGAGGCTAGTTAAAGAGTTCGCTCTTCAGAAGATGGGCGAAGCATTCCGGAACTTCAAGAAAAATTTAACCCGTGACTATGTCAACAAGGGCAAGACTCCGGATTTCAATGGACAACATGAGAAACTGAAAGATGACTGGCCAGAATTTGTGAGGCAAAAGCAATCGGAGCATTTCAAGGAAATATCGAAAAAAATAAGGATAATGCGAGTAAGAAAAAGTTCCATCATATTATGGGGCCAGGAGGATACCGCCTTTCGGAGCCTAAGTGGCAGAAGATGGAGGAGGACCTGAGGGTGCGAGGAATCCCTCTAGGTACAGAGGGATGGGACCCAAGGGCCAAAAGTTGGTGGTACGGGCATGGGGGATCGCTAGACCCGGAGACAGGGGTGTGTGTTCACCGGAAGAAAAAGTTTGCTCCCACCCAAGCCCTTATTGACGCAATGACCCAAGCTCAGGAGGGCTTGATCAAGTTCAACAGAGAGAAAGACGCACTGACAACAGCCCTCGGGAATGATGAACACGGAGGACGTGTACGAGGCAAAGGCAAAGTTCCGTGGAAAGTAGGGTTTTCCCAGGACAATGACCCGTACTGTTACAGAAGCCGTAAGAGAAAGACGGACCGGGATGCAGATCTTATGGCGAAGTTTGCATCGGAACTCCATGAGTTGAAGCAGACCGTGCATGAACTAGTAAAAGAAAAATCGGCTGCAGGGCCGCATGAAGATCATGAAGCGGATCGCGGAAGCCAGCAGCGGAGAAGCAGCGTGGCTTCCACGGATGCCCCGCCTGGTGCTAGTGCACCGATGATCGAGATTCGTGCACCGGAGCCTCGCTACCCCGTGGATGATGTAAAGGAGATGAAAGAATGTGATCTGCATTATCCCGTGGGGAACGTTTCCACGAAGGTAGCTAGCGGCAGTGGTTTACCCTGTACACCTGGAGCACTCCACCACAACAACCCCATTGCATATGGCTATGCTCGTGTCACGGTGGAAGACATAGTCCAAGGGTTTGAGGACCTGGAGATTGACAAAGCTACACCCGAAGGGGAGAGAAGACTTGGAGATGTCAAGCGCCAGATCATTCTATGGAAAAAGAAGTACATAGTGTTTCCAGGCGAGGCGCCAAGGCTAACAAGTCCACCCCCCTCCGATGGTGGTGGTGGTGGTGGTGGTGGCGGTGGTGGTGGTCATGGTGGTTCACCTACACCTCCTTCACGCTATTCGACGCCGTCCCCCGATCCACAACCTCCGGCGGGTACGACGCCCCCCAATCCTCCTCCGGCGGGTACGACACCCCCCAATCCACCTCCGGCGAAGAAGCAGAAGCAGGCGGACAGCAAGGAAACCCGCTCCTGGACTATTAACCCGGACCCTTATGTACCTAAGACCACAAGGGTACCGGAGCCATCACTGAAGCCTCTCCTCCCAAGGCCTTGGGAACTTAGTGAAGCTGAAACCAAATTGGCCGCGTCTGCTCATTATGAGAAATGGAAGGCGGATATGAAGGCGATAAAAGAGCCTGAGCCCAAGCAAGTATTCACTGAGAAGCAAAAGAAGTGGGCTAAGGATTTTTTAACGACACCGTCCCAAGCCGAGCTGAATATGCCTGACGACTATGGACATGAACTTCGTAGGCAAGCAAAAATATTGAAGGAGGAGAAAGAAGAAAGTAAAAAAGCGGGAAACAAGTTGACCAGCTCGGGATGCAGAATAAACAATCGATCCCCCCGCTCATAGTGAAAGCCGGTCCGGAAGAGGACCCCGAGATCATAGCAGCTGCGGCAGCACTTGGATTGACAGTAGCGAGTGCCATGAAACAAGCGTCCGAGATGGGTTTGACTCTTCGTGCCTTCTTAGGCCTTGAGGATGCGCCAGTATGTGAGATAGCATTACAATATGTGCGGAATGGGCCTCTCGTCGAGCCTGCGCGGGAAAAGGGTCTACCACCACAAATGCGAAATCTGCTACGTTGGTACAAGCAATTCATAACATGGGCCGACAAAGAATATGTTTATGCGGATGTTACAGAGGAGCATCACACCAAACGGTACTCTGTACAAGTTCATATGAGTGAATTGTTCCAGCTGTTCAATCTGCGCGACCTCGACAAATCTATGCTGAGTTGCTACGTTCTGTAAGTGATTTATTTCTACCTCATCTCGTTCTTCATTGCCTGCACTATATATATATATATATATATATATATATTGTCCTAACTATATTGTTGCGTACGCTATTATGCAGATTGAAGATTTGGGAATGCAAAATAAGAAACATCCATGATGTTGGGTTCATTGACCCACATATCGTTAATGGACATGTGTTACAAAATCACCCCGAAGACGTGGAGAAATACTTGTACAAGTTTCTTAGAAAGCATCAACTCAAAAGTCATATTCTATTTCCTTACCATTTTGGGTGAGTGTTTCTCTCTTGTGCCCATTCTCTTTTGTTTACTCCATGCATGGTATGTCTAATCGATGAGTTATGCATGACTGTGCATGTAACGTGTCCGCAGGTTCCACTGGATTCTGCTAAATATTGAACTTCACACCTCCAGAGTTCTAATCATGGACTCTATGGATTCGGATCCAAAGCGTTGGGCCGACATGAGAAAAATGCTGCAAAAGTAATTATTTTCAATCATTTGAGCTCTATATCGATCGGTCTCTTTCGTTCATTTCCTAATATCAAGTAACTAATAACTCCCTTGTTCATTTAATTTTCTTTGCCCTGTAGGGTTTGGAGACGATTCTCAGAAGAAATTGTCGGTGAATTCAAACATGAGCTAGATTTTAGAAGGTTAGTTAATGTGGATAAGCAGCCACCGGGGACCAATCTATGTGGATACTATGTTTGTGAGAACATCCGGAGACACACCTCTGAGCGGAAGGCATCGGATAGCGTGTGGAAGGCGACGGATAACTTGCGGAGGAGGCTTAGTCCAGAAGCTCGCTTCCGACCAATTCAAGATGAATTAGCAGGATTTTTCATGAGGGAAGTCATCAATCCTAAAGGAGAACACTATACCGAGGACGAAGAAATTTATATGCATACCCGAGATTGAAACTTGTTCGAAGTTGTATATGGTCATCCATCCTAATTGTGTATGGAAACTTGTTCGAAGTTGTATATGGTCACCTGAGATTGAATATATATTATATATTCCTCTTGAATTCTTCTTGTTTGAAATTTCATATGCATGTATATAGTAGCGTATAATATGTGTACTGAAACTTCATCAAAATTAAAATAAAACACAAAATAAAATATAAAAGAAATAAAACACTACAAATTAAAAAGAAACCAGGTTTAGGGGGGCTAAAACCCTAAACCCGCGGAGGAGGCCTTTAGTCCCGGTTAGCCACGAGAACCGGGACTAAAGGTCCTCCGCCCCGACCGTCCCCTGGCGCCCACGTGGACGGGCCTTTAGTCCCGGTTAGCCACGAGAACCGGGACTAAAGGTCCTCCGCCCCGACGGACCCCTGGCGCCCACGTGGACGGACCTTTAGTCGCAGTTTGTAAGAGGCGCGACTAAAGGGGGGGGGGTCTTTAGTCGCGCATATTTAGTCCCGGTTGCACAGCCGGGACTAAAGGCCTTTGCGAACCGGGACTAAAGGCCCATTTTCTACCAGTGATTAATAGCAGGTTTGATATTTTTGATGTTTGAGAAATAGTTTTATTTTGAATTGAGCGAGTTGCGAGCATGTCTATGCAACCGCACAAGCATGTTTAGAGACCGCTATCACCTCGACAAGGCAAGTCATGAGAAGGCTATTGCAACCTTGGTGATGCTTGCCTATTGAGAGATTTTAAACAAGAGAAATGTCAAAGTTTTCCCGAATATGAGTGTACCTGTCGTGGAATAGTCACGGCAGATGCCCTTGTGAAAGGACTTAGTCGTGGAGCCATCGCAACTAGGAAGCTTAAAGGGGTTAAAGCGGGACAAAGGACATGAGGGTTATACTGGTTCGGCCCCTTACGGTGAAGGTAAAAGCCTACTCCAGTTGAGGTGGAATTACTAGGGTTTCGATGACCAGGGAGCGAATCCGCTATGCCTGGCTACCGATTTGATGTTATCTCTCTTAAGCCGCCGGCGGGTCATCCCCTTATATACACGGGTTGACGCCCCGCGGCCTACAGAGTCCCGGACGGCTTATAAACAGTATCCGGCTCGGTAACTAGTTAATCTTGCCTTACAACACAAGTCACGCCATTACGGCGGTTTATCATTACGGGCCTTAAGTCACCTACGGGCTTTAGGCCCTTTATTGAATCGCCATCTTCAAGCTTGATATTGGGCTTCATATGATGAATTGCCATAACGTAACCCGGCCCCTCCTGGGCGGGTTACGCCAGTAGTTATATCCCCAACATTAGGCCCCAGATTGATTTGAACTGGTTCATGTCGATCTTCAATACCTTAAGAAGAAACCTTCTGGCTTCTGTCTGTGCAAAAATTATAACCCGCCGTGACGTCATCTTCTGGATTCCTGATAACCCGCCATGACGTCATCTTCCATTAAATTTATTTTTTATTCTGTCATATCCCAACGGATCTTTATCTTAATAACCATCCCGAAAATCGAGGCGTCGGAGCCGCTGGGTAATCAAGTTTTTGGCCTCCTCGTTTTTCGCGCCCACTTATCAGTCCTTCCTTATAAATAAGCACGACCAGGTCTTTTCTCATTCTCCCCCTTTCTATCGTCTTCCTCCTCTCTCGACCTTGCTGCCGCTCGAGCTCCGCCGCCGCCGCCGCAACAGAGCACCTCATCTCCGTCGATCTTGGCAGCTGCATCAACCTGAATCGACCAGAGAACAGCGGCGACTCTCCACTGTGAATCTGCAGCCGTAAGTCTCCTCCTTCTCGAACGTCAGATCTGCATTGGGGTTTCCAAGTTCTTCCCTGTTCTTTGTGGTTCATCACGGTTTCTTCGTAGTTCTTCCACTGCGGCCTTATTTGATCCAAAAGTAATGTGGAAACTTATGCGGTAGTTGTTTCGCGTCCATTTTAATACTAGCAGATCCCTTTCCTTCGTGCAGAGGCCTCACTAGAACTCACGAACTCATCTGTACCTGTTTTTAGGTCTAGAATATTTTCTTTTCTGAACGACCATTTGATCCAAAATAACAGCTGCAACTTGTGAAACTTGTTTGTGCGACACTTAGGCAAAAACTGTATCCGTTATCCATGATGGCTCTTACCGCCGGCCTAACGAGGCAATGCTCAATGAATGATCCTGATCACTCATAGTGGATTTAAATAATTTAATTGCTACTATTTCCCATGGCGGCTTAAACAATCTGACATAATTATCCATATATCATTAGGCCCCTTCGTAAGCCGCCATCTTGAATATGAATTGAAGTATTTTCTCCGGCTTAAATTTGAACCGGAAATTTTTATTTTGTCATAGGCTTCCATCCTTCATAATGCCGCCCAAGGCTCCCAAAGCACCCATCACATGCAACTGGGTTAAATCCATCGTCACTGATAGCATCTTAGCAAATTTTGTGAAGACTGGTTATCTGCCGAAGAAAGAGGTCATGTCCTATCGTGCTCCTGATCCGTCAGAAGAAAAACCTCAACCCAAGGATGGGGAAGTTGTCATCTTTACTGATCACATGAACCGGGGCTTTGCTCCACCCGGCTCAAAAAATTTCAGAGACGTCCTGCACTTTTTTGACCTGCGACCTCAAGACATCGAACCCAATTCCGTGTCAAATATCTGCAATTTCCAAGTGTTCTGTGAGGTGTACCTTGGAGAAGAACCCAGCTTATTACTCTTTAGATAGTTATTTTATCTGAACCACCAAAACGAATATGCCAATGGGCCTAGCTTGGAGCTCGGCGGAATCTCAATCCAACGACGGAGAGATTGTCTCTTCCCTTATGCTGAGCCGCCAAGTCACCCTAAAGATTGGAACCAGACATGGTTCTACTGTCAAGACACTTCTCCGGCTGATGAGAACCCTCTGCCCGGCTTTCGCGCCCTGCGACTGGAGTCAAATCACCCCTTGCCAGATAAATTATCTCCAGCTGAACGTCAACCACTTGCTCCCACCATCAACAAGATCAAAGCTCTTCTGGGGAACGGCCTAAATGGCATTGATCTGGTCCGGGTTTGGATTGCCTGGCAGGTTATCCCCTTAAGCCGCCGCCCCGGCTTGATGTGCGATTACACTGGCCTGAACAATGATCCTCTACGGCACAGTCCTGACGACTTACCCGAAGACGTTGTTGATGACATGACCAAGTCTCTTCTGAACGAAAGCCTGGCCGATTGCGGGAAAGTGGGCTTAAGCCCTTTCTGCAAAGCTAACCCAGCTCCCACGGTAAGCCATTGACTTGAGCATTTTACTTCCCACCTTGATAATGTTGTCTTTACTCAAAAACCTTTGTTGCAATTTGCAGGCTGATGACAAATTTTGGAAGGTCAAGTATGACCATGAGGCTGCAAAGAGAGCCAGAAAAGCTAAGAAAGCCGCCAGGAAAGCCGCTCCCCGTAAGAAGGGAAGCAAGCCTAGCGCCTCGGATATGCTTCATCTGGACGATACCTCCGAGTCAGAGGTAGCTCTTGACTCTTTAGGTTCCTTTCTAACCATCTTATTGACACTGATTATCAGCAGGAGGATACATGAGCGAGTCCTACAGTGATTGAAGAGGTAACTATAATTTCCTCCGACTCCGAGCCTTTGCCGAGACAGAAAGTCCGAAGAGTAACCCGGAAAGTAAGATTTTCACATCCTTTAGCTTATCAAGATCCTCAATTTCTTTTGAAGCGACAGATTCACGAAAGTCGGAGGCAGACCCGGACCAGTAAAGATGCAGACCTCTCCTCTGGCTTACCTGATGCAACAAGAAAACGCCGGACTGAGGTTACCTTCGATTTACATTCTTTGTATCCTTTGGCAGGTTTCACTCGTCAATCACTCAATTTTTCTGACTCAAACTATCAGGGGACTTCACCTTCTTCCGGCGACTCAATAAAATCTAACATGCCGGCTTTCAAAACCGCCCCAGGGTAATGATAATTTGTTTATCTTGTGTTTATCTTACTCATGTTTTTGTACTAACCCTTTGATTCCTAGTGTGCAAGTGAAGCCCAGCAAGAAGGCGAGGAGAAGTAAGCCGGCCGAAGAGCCGATCTTAGCTGAATCGGAGCTCAGAACGACTGCTGCCGATACTTCCGTTCCTCAGCCGCCGCCTGAACCAGCTCATGATGCTCCAACTTCCACCACTGATCCATCTGTCGAACAAACTATGGAAAGCTCTGAGAACCCGGAGGTCCCCAGCTCGGCCATGATGGATGACCCGGAGGTCGAAACCACCCGGACGGACTTTGTTGAACCGACCTACCGCGCTGGCCAAATGTTCTGCCAAAGAAGAACTTCTGGAACGCCGCAAAGCCAAACTGGACGTTACTAATTATGCTCATCTGAGTATTGGAGACATCGTCACTGACTATCTGAATCAAGTGCACAACAGCCGTGACTTGGAAATTGACATGGTGAAGCAGATTCACCAAAAATCTGAGGTAGAATTCTCATTGCTTATTCCTTAGTTACCTTAACTCTACCAGCCCCCAAGTCTACTGCTTATGATCAAATATGTTGTAGACTTAACACCAGCTTAGTAATTACTGCAAGAAAACCGGCTTATCCGGTAGCACCCAAGGTCCGGCTTAGATAGCATATTTGATCCGGCCCTCACCGTGTTTTAACCAAGTATTTGAACAGCAATATGCATTAGCCCCCAAGTGCCAATTACCTTTGCCTGCAAAGTGCTTGGGACTTATTTTCATAAACCGCCACTGTAAATAGAGCTCCTCCGCATACATTAGCCCCCAAGTGCTAAGTGTCTTTGCTTGCAAAGTGCTTAGGACTTAATGTTGCATTATGATCACCCTAACTGTGACCCGGAATTTATACAGGCCGCCATTAATCAATTTGAGTTGGAGATCTCTGAACTGAAGACGCGATTGAAAACTCAAGAGAGTGAGACCCAAAAGGCAAATTCCAAGTGTGATTTCAGTGTATCTGCTCAAGAGAAACTGAAAAAGAAGTTTGAAGCAGAAAGAAAGGCCTGGGCTGATGAAAAGGCCGCTTTGCTCAACCGGGCTGAACAAGCGGAGGCTACTCTTGCAGAAACAACCGCCGAATTATCCGGCTTACAACGCCATGTATCTCAGATGGTCTCAGCAATCTTTGGTAAGTTACTCTGCAAGTGTTAGCTATTTTAAATCTTTTTCAACAAGTATCTCAATTGTCATTAGCTCACCTGACTTTGCAATGCAGGCCCCAGGAGTTCCAATCTCAACCAGAGCATGCTGACAAAGCTGAAGGCCGTTTATACCCTGGTGGAACAACTCTACACCGGGTCACAACGTGCCTTAGCCGTCGTGGCTCTGTCAAATGAAGTTCCCACTCATCTGGCCGATGTGCTAAGGCGGCTTGCCGTGCTACCTCAACGATTCCAAGAACTGAGACGAGCTTCTGCAAGAGCCGGAGCCATAGCCGCATTAATCCGGGCCAAGGCGTGGCTACCGGAGCTAGACCCGGCCGACATCGCCCTTGGGTATCCCAGCTTGAAGGAGGACGGCACTCCATTTGATCAGAAGGACTTCGCCGCTTGTGTGAAGGACATACGCCCTATGGCCACTCTGATTGGCAATGATACAGATCTCACCAAGTATCAATCGGGTTATGATGCCGAGAATCAGAGAATTCCAACACCGCGTTATGAAGCAATCAGCCTGATCCCTCCAACTCGTAAGCATACCTTCGCCCCTGAAGTTGACCCGGCTGGGTTAATTGATGATGAAGCTGAATTTGAAGCCTTGAGTGGCATTGACTGGAAATCATCAACCTTCCAGGACAGGGAAACAGCCGGAGGAGCGGAAAGGGATGAACCGGAAGCTTCAGCCCAACAACACCTTTGATCCCTCAGGCGGCTCATGGTTATGTCTTGATGAAAAACAATGCCTCACTTTTTGGACTCGGGGAGTCATGTAATAGAGTAGGAAACCACTTAATTTTGTCGTGCCATTGCGCATTTGTGTGGCGCTCAACACTTCTTAAGCCGCCATCTTATATTCACCCGTATTATACTGATCCTCTGCTTTCCTTGCTTTAATTGTCCTGCATATAGAATAAATCACAAGTACCTTGGCGGCTTACCGCCTGGAGGGTCATATATTTTACATATAACCCGGAGTATGTAACAATCATAAAAACCTGTTCTCAATCATATCTTTGAGACATAATCATAACAGCATACCTGTGATCCTTCGATTACGCTGCCGGTTTATGCAATCTGAACAATGAGGTTGAGAACCCAACTCCGGTTTACCAGCACATATGATATTTATTATGTGCTATCAACGTTATTGATAAAGGTTAAGCCGGTGGAATAAAAACCACCCTTGAACACATTAGATATGATCAAAAAGAACTTCAAGTAAAATCCAAAAAATTGTTTGCAAGAAGAATCTTCAAAAAACCTTAAGGCCTCTGGTTCGAATACGACCAGAAAACCGTCCCAAAGGGGTAAAGCTACGATTCGAATACGATCATATAGCCCCCAGTGGCTTTGGCGTTGCCGATCAAGAGGGTACCGACAGCTATGTTCTCTTTGGTTCGAATACGACCTATGTTTGAACAGGAAGCCCCCAAATGACCTTGAGAGTTGTTTAACGACGCTGATTCGAATACGATCCACGTCGGTTCCCAAAGGGGGTTGAGCTATGATTTGAATACGACCAAGAAGCCCCCCAATGAGCTGGGAAGTGTGCCAATCAAAAGGGTATCGACAGCTATGTTCTCTTTGGTTCGAATACGACCTATGTTTGAACAGGAAGCCCCCTAGTGAGAATAATTTTTAGCGGCTAGATTCGAATACGATCGTAAGCCGGATCAGCCCCCAAGTGACCATGTGAGATCATAATAGAAATAGCAATGACACATTTACCTTTGAGGGAAAAAAAGGACAGTGGTCCTGCTTTATTATTTATCATAACATATACATTGTCACGGAAGTATGTACATTATGAGAGCCGGTGGCTCAAGTGTAATAAGACCGAAGCTGAGCTATATTCCACGGCCGGCGGGTCTCCTCCTCCGACTTACGTGAATCTTTGTGCTCTCGAATATCGATGAGGTAGTATGACCCGTTGTGCAAGTTCTTGCTGACCACAAAGGGCCCTTCCCAAGGTGGGGATAACTTGTGTGCATCTGTTTGATCCTGGATGAGCCGGAGCACCAAGTCACCTTCCTGAAAGGTTCTGGACTTAACCCGGCGGCTGTGATAGCGCCGCAGGTCTTGTTGGTAAATCGCCGAGCGAGATGCTGCTATATCACGCTATTCATCCAACAAGTCAAGAGCATCCTGACGCGCTTGTTCATTGTCCGTCTCAACATAAGCCGCCACACGAGGCGAATCATTACGGATGTCACTAGGGAGAACCGCCTCGGCTCCATAAACCATGAAGAAAGGCGTATAACCCGTAGACCTATTAGGAGTAGTATTGATGCTCCATATCACGGAGGGTAACTCCTCCACCCAACAACCCGGCGTCCGCTGCAAAGGGACCAAAAGCCGGGGCTTGATGCCTTTCAAGATTTCCTGATTGGCTCTCTCAGCTTGACCATTGGATTGGGAGCCACTGATGAAACATCAAGTCGAATATGCTCTCGTTGACAAAATTCTTCCATTGCGCCTTTAGACAGATTGGTACCATTGTCAGTTATAATGCTGTGTGGAAAACCAAAGCGAAATATCACCTTTTTCATGAACTGAACCGCCGTGGCTGCATCACACTTACTAACCGGCTCTGCCACAACCCACTTTGTGAACTTGTCAACCGCCACCAAGAGGTGGGTCTTCTTATCTTTGGACCTTTTGAAAGGTCCAGCCATATCAAGCCCCCAGACTGCAAACGGCCAAGTGATTGGAATCATCCTCAACTCTTGAGCCGGCACGTGAGCACGTCTTGAGAACTTCTGAATACCGTCACATTTACTGACTAAGTCCTCTGCATCAGCATGAGCCGTCAGCCAATAAAAACCATGACAAAAAGCTTTGGCCACAAGGGATTTTGAGCCGGCATGATGGCCACAATCCCCCTCGTGAATCTCTCGTAAAATTTCTTGCCCTTCCTCAGGGGAAACACAACGCTGAAAAGCCCCAGTGACACTGCGATGATGCAACTCGCCATTGGCAATTATCATTGACTTAGACCGCCGGGTTATTTGTCTGGCCAAAATTTCATCCTCAGGCAATTCTCCCCGGGTCATGTAAGCCAAGTATGGCACTGTCCAATCTGGGATAACATGAAGAGCCGCCACCAACTGTGCTTCAGGGTCTGGAACAGCCAAGTCTTCCTCTGTAGGTAACTTGACAGAAGGGTTATGCAGAATATCCAAGAAAGTATTAGGCGGCACCGGCTTTCGCTGAGAGCCCAGCCGGCTTAAGGCATCAGCTGCCTCGTTCTTTCTGCGGTCAATGTGCTCTACTTGGTAACCCTGAAAATGTCCGGCAATGGCATCAACTTCACGGCGATAAGCCACCATGAGGGGGTCCTTGGAATCCCACTTTCCTGATACTTGTTGGGCCACCAAATCTGAGTCGCCAAAGCACCTTCCCGGCTTAAGCTCATCTCCTTAGCCATCCGAAGACCATGGAGCAAGACCTCGTACTCAGCTGCATTGTTAGTACAGGGAAACATCAACCGTAGTACATAACAAAATTTGTCACCTCGAGGGGAAGCTAACACGACTCCAGCCCCCGAGCCCTCCAATTGCCTGGACCCGTCGAAGTGAATAGTCCAGTATGTATTATCCGGTTTCTCTTCAGGCATCTGCAGCTCTGTCCAATCGTTGATGAAATCTACCAATGCTTATGATTTGATAGCCGTGCGTGGCACATACTTTAGACCATGAGGCCCAAGTTCAATGGCCCACTTAGCGACTCTTCCTGTGGCTTCTCTGTTTTGGATGATATCTCCTAAAGGAGTAGAACTAACCACAGTGATAGGGTGGCCCTGGAAATAATGCTTAAGCTTCCGGCTTGCCATGAATACCCCATAAACAAGCTTCTGCCAATGTGGATACCGTTGCTTGGACTCAATAAGTACTTCGCTGACGTAGTAAACCGGCCGCTGAACCGGATGTTCCTTACCCGCCTCCATGCGCTCCACCACGATGGCCACACTGACGGCTCGTGTGTTAGCGGCTACATACAATAATAAGGGCTCCTTATCAACAGGAGCAGCAAGAACTGGCGGTTCAGCTAACTGTCTTTTCAAATCCTCAAAAGCGGTGTTGGCAGCTGTTGGAAATATGCCCTAGAGGCAATAATAAATGGTTATTCTTATATTTCCTTATTCATGATAATTGTCTATTGTTCATGCTATAATTGTGTTATCCGGAAATCGTAATACATGTGTGAATACATAGACCACAACGTGTCCCTAGTAAGCCTCTAGTTGACTAGCTCGTTGATCAACAGATAGTCATGGTTTCCTGACTATGGACATTGGATGTCATTGATAACGGGATCACATCATTAGGAGAATGATGTGATGGAAAAGACCCAATCCTAAGCATAGCACTAAAGATCGTGTAGTTCGTTTGTAGAGCTTTTCCATGTCAAGTATCATTTCCTTAGACCATGAGATCGTGCAACTCCCGGATGCCGTAGGGGTGCTTTGGGTGTGCCAAACGTCACAACGTAACTGGGTGACTATAAAGGTGCACTACGGGTATCTCCGAAAGTGTCTGTTGGGTTGGCACGGATCGAGACTGGGATTTGTCACTCCGTATGACGGAGAGGTATCTCTGGGCCCACTCGGTAATGCATCATCATAATGAGCTCAATGTGACTAAGGAGTTAGCCACGGGATCATGCATTACGGTACGAGTAAAGTGACTTGCCGGTAACGAGATTGAACAAGGTATTGGGATACCGACGATCGAATCTCGGGCACGTAACGTACCGATTGACAAAGGGAATTGTATACGGGATTGATTGAATCGTCGACATCGTGGTTCATCCGATGAGATCATTGTGGAACATGTGGGAGCCAACATGGGTATCCAGATCCCGCTGTTGGTTATTGCCCGGAGAGGCGTCTCGGTCATGTCTGCATGTCTCCCGAACCCGTAGGGTCTACACACTTAAGGTTCGGTGACGCTAGGGTTGTAGAGATATTAGTATGCGGAAACCCGAAAGTTGTTCGGAGTCCCAGATGAGATCCCGGACGTCACGAGGAGTTCCGGAATGGTCCGGAGGTGAAGAATTATATATAGGAAGTCCAGTTTCGGCCACCGGGAAAGTTTTGGGGGTTATCGGTATTGTACCGGGACCACCGGAAGGGTCCCGGGGGTCCACCGGGTGGGGCCACCTATCCCGGAGGGCCCCATGGGCTGAAGTGGGAAGGGAACCAGCCCTTAGTGGGCTGGGGCGCCCCCCCCTTGGGCCTCCCCCTGCGCCTAGGGTTGGAAACCCTAGGGGTGGGGGCGCCCCACTTGGCTTGGGGGGGAAGCCACCCCCCTTCCCCCTTGGCCGCCGCCCCCCCTTGGAGATCTGATCTCCCAGGGCCGGCGCCCCCCCAGGGGTCCTATAAATAGTGGGGGGAGGAAGGGCAGAAAGACCACAGCCCCTGGCGCCTCCCTCTCCCCCTGCAACACCTCTCCCTCTCGCAGAAGCTTGGCGAAGCCCTGCCGAGACCCCGCTACTTCCACCACCACGCCGTCGTGCTACTGGATCTCCATCAACCTCTCCTTCCCCCTTTCTGGATCAAGAAGTAGGAGACGTCGTTGCTCCGTACGTGTGTTGAACGCGGAGGTGCCGTCCGTTCGGCACTCGGTCATCGGTGATTTGGATCACGGCGAGTACGACTCCATCAACCCCGTTCATTGGAACGCTTCCGCTCGCAATCTACAAGGGTATGTAGATGCACTACTTTCCCCTCGTTGCTAGTATACTCCATAGATGGATCTTGGTGATGCGTAGAAAATTTTAAATTCTGCTACGATCCCCAACAGTGGCATCATGAGCCAGGCCTATGCGTAGTTACTATGCACGAGTAGAACACAAAGCAGTTGTGGGCGTAGATGTTGTCAATTTTTCTTGCCACTACTAGTCTTATCTTGTTTCGGCGGCATTGTGGGATGAAGCGGCCCGGGACGACCTTACACGTACGCTTACGTGAGACAGGTTCCACCGACTGACATGCACTAGTTGCATAAGGTGGCTAGCGGGTGTCTGTCTCTCCCACTTTAGTCGGAACGGATTCGATGAAAAGGGTCCTTATGAAGGGTAAATAGAAATTGGCATATCACGTTGTGGTTTTACGTAGGTAAGAAACGTTCTTGCTAGAAACCTATACAAGCCACGTAAAAACTTGCAACAACAATTAGAGGACGTCTAACTTGTTTTTGCAGCATGTGCCTTGTGATGTGATATGGCCAGAAGATGTGATGAATGATATATGTGATGTATGAGATTGATCATATTCTTTTAATAGGAATCACGACTTGCATGTCGATGAGTATGACAACCGGCAGGAGCCATAGGAGTTGTCTTTATTTTTTGTATGACCTGCGTGTGATTGAATAACGCCATGTAAATTACTTTACTTTATTGCTAAACGCGTTAGCCATAGAAGTAGAAGTGATCGTTGGCGTGACAACTTCATGAAGACACAATGATGGAGATCATGGTGTCATGCCGGTGACGAAGATGATCATGGCGCCCCGAAGATGGAGATCAAAGGAGCAAAATGATATTGGCCATATCATGTCACTATTTGATTGCATGTGATGTTTATCATGTTTTGCATCTTATTTGCTTAGAACGACGGTAGTAAGTAAGATGATCCCTTATAATAATTTCAAGAAAGTGTTCCCCCTAACTGTGCACCGTTGCGAAGGTTCGTTGTTTCGAAGCACCACGTGATGATCGGGTGTGATAGATTCTAACGTTCGCATACAACGGGTGTTGACGAGCCTAGCATGTACAGACATGGCCTCGGAACACACGCAATACACTTAGGTTGACTTGACGAGCCTAGCATGTACAGACATGGCCTCGGAACACGGAGGACCGAAAGGTCGAGCATGAGTCGTATAGAAGATACGATCAACATGGAGATGTTCACCGATCTTGACTAGTCCGTCTCACGTGATGATCGGACACGGCCTAGTTAACTCGGATCATGTTTCACTTAGATGACTAGAGGGATGTCTATCTGAGTGGGAGTTCATTGAATAATTTGATTAGATGAACTTAATTATCATGAACTTAGTCTAAAATCTTTACAATATGTCTTGTAGATCAAATGGCCCACGTTGCCCTCAACTTCAACGCGTTCCTAGAGAAAACTAAGCTGAAAGATGATGGCAGCAACTATACGGACTGGGTCCGAAACCTGAGGATCATCCTCGTAGCTGCCAAGAAAGATTATGTCCTAGAAGCACTGCTAGGTGATGCACCCATCCCAGAGAACCAAGACGTTATGAACGCTTGGCAATCACGTGCTGATGATTACTCCCTCGTTTAGTGCGGCATGCTTTACAGCTTAGAACCGGGGCTCTAAAAGCGTTTTGAGAAACATGGAGCATACGAAATGTTCGAAGAGCTGAAAATGGTTTTCCAAGCTCATGCCCGGGTCGAGAGATATGAAGTCTCCGACAAGTTCTTCAGCTGTAAAATGGAGGAAAATAGTTCTTTAGTGAGCACATACTCAGAATGTCTGGGTTACACAACCGCTTGTCTCAGCTGGGAGTTAATCTCCCGGATGACGCGGTCATTGACAGAATCCTTCAGTCGCTTCCACCAAGCTACAAGAGCTTTGTGATGAACTTCAATATGCAGGGGATGGAAAAGACCATTCCCGAGGTATATTCAATGCTGAAATCAGTGGAGGTGGAGATCAGAAAAGAGCATCAAGTGTTGGTGGTGAATAAAACCACTAAGTTCAAGAAAGGCAAGGGTAAGAAGAACTTCAAGAAAGACGGCAAGGGAGTTGCCGCGCCCGGTAAGCCAGTTGCCGGGAAGAAGCCATGGAATGGACCCAAGCCTGAGACTGAGTGCTTTTATTGCAAGGGAAGTGGTCACTGGACGCGGAACTGCCCCAAATACTTAGCGGACAAGAAGGCCGGCAACACCAAAGGTATATGTGATATACATGTAATTGATGTGTACCTTACCAGTACTCGTAGTAGTTCCTAGGTATTTGATACCGGTGCGGTTGCTCATATTTGTAACTCAAAACAGGAGCTGCGGAATAATCGGAGACTGGCAAAGGACGAGGTGACGATGCGCGTCGGGAATGGTTCCAAGGTCGATGTGATCGCCGTCGGCACGCTACCTCTGCATTTACCTACGGGATTAGTTTTAAACCTTAATAATTGTTATTTAGTGCCAGCTTTGAGCATGAACATTGTATCTGGATCTCGTTTAATGCGAGATGGCTACTCATTTAAATCTGAGAATAATGGTTGTTCTATTTATATGAGAGATATGTTTTATGGTCATGCCCCGCTGGTCAATGGTTTATTCTTGATGAATCTCGAACGTGATGTTACACATATTCATAGTGTGAATACCAAAAGATGTAAAGTTGATAACGATAGTCCCACATACTTGTGGCACTGCCGCCTTGGTCACATTGGTGTCAAGCGCATGAAGAAGCTCCATGCAGATGGACTTTTGGAGTCTCTTGATTACGAATCATTTGACACGTGCGAACCATGCCTCATGGGTAAGATGACCATAACTCCGTTCTCCGGAACAATGGAGCGAGCAACCAACTTATTGGAAATCATACATACCGATGTGTGCGGTCCAATGAGTGTTGAGGCTCGTGGAGGATATCGTTATGTTCTCACTCTCACTGATGACTTAAGTAGATATGGGTATGTCTACCTAATGAAACACAAGTCTGAAACCTTTGAAAATTTCAAGGAATTTCAGAGTGAGGTGGAGAATCAACGTGACAGGAAAATAAAGTTCCTACGATCAGATCGTGGTGGAGAATATTTAAGTCACGAATTTGGTACGCACTTAAGGAAATATGGAATCGTTTCACAACTCACGCCGCTTGGAACACCTCAGCGAAATGGTGTGTCCGAACGTCATAATCGCACTCTATTGGATATGGTGCGATCTATGATGTCTCTTACCGATCTACCACTCTCATTTTCGGGCTATGCTTTAGAGACTACCGCATTCACTTTAAATAGGGCTCCGTCGAAATCCGTTGAGACGACACCGTATGAATTATGGTTTGGGAAGAAACCTAAGCTGTCGTTTCTAAAAGTTTGGGGATGCGATGCTTATGTCAAGAAACTTCAACCTGAAAAGCTTGAACCCAAGTCGAAAAAATGCGTCTTCATAGGATACCCTAAGGAAACCATTGGGTATACCTTCTACCTCAGATCCGAAGGCAAGATCTTTGTTGCCAAGAACGGGTCCTTTCTGGAGAAAGAGTTTCTCTCAAAAGAATTAAGTGGGAGGAAAGTGGAACTTGATGAGGTGATAGTCACCCCTTCCGAACCAGAAAGTAGCGCAGCACGGGAAGATGTTCCTGTGGTGCCTACACCGAATGGGGAGGAAGTTAATGATGATGATCATGAAGCTTCGGATCAAGTTACTGCTGAACTTCGTAGGTCCACAAGGACACGTTCCGCACCAGAGTGGTACGGCAACCCTATCCTGGAAATCATGTTGTTAGACAACGGTGAACCTTCGAACTATGAAGAAGCGATGGCGGGCCCGGATTCCGACAAATGGCTAGAAGCCATGAAATCCGAGATAGGATCCATGTATGAAAACGAAGTATGGACTTTGACTGACTTGCCCGATGATCGGCGAGCCATAGAAAATAAATGGATCTTTAAGAAGAAGACAGACGCGGATGGTAATGTGACCATCTATAAGGCTCGACTTGTCGCTAAGGGTTATCGACTAGTTCAAGGGGTTGACTACAATGAGACTTTCTCACCCGTAGCGAAGCTGAAGTCCGTCCGAATCATGTTAGCAATTGCCGCATTCTATGATTATGAGATATGGCAAATGGACGTCAAAACGGCATTCCTTAACGGCTTTCTTAAGGAAGAATTGTATATGATATAGCCGGAAGGTTTTGTCGATCCTAAGAATGCTAACAAGGTATGCAAGCTCCAGCGCTCCATCTATGGGCGCTGGTGCAAGCATCTCGGAGTTGGAACATTCGATTCGATGAGATGATCAAAGCGTTTGGGTTTACACAGACTTATGGAGAAGCCTGTGTTTACAAGAAAGTGAGTGGGAGCTCTGTAGCATTTCTCATATTATATGTGGATGACATACTATTGATGGGAAATGATATAGAATTCTTGGAAAGTATAAAGGCCTATTTGAATAAGTGTTTTTCAATGAAGGACCTTGGAGAAGCTGCTTATATATTAGGCATCAAGATCTATAGAGATAGATAAAGACGCCTCATTGGTCTTACACAGAGTACGTACCTTGACAAGATATTGAAGAAGTTCAATATGGATCAGTCCAAGAAGGGGTTCTTGCCTGTATTGCAAGGTGTGCAATTGAGCACGGCTCAATGCCCGACCACGGCAGAAGATAGAGAAAAGATGAGTGTCATCCCCTATGCCTCGGCCATAGGGTCTATTATGTATGCCATGCTGTGTACCAGACCTGATGTAAACCTTGTCGTAAGTTTGGTAGGAAGGTACCAAAGTAATCCCGGCATGGAACACTGGACAGCGGTCAAGAATATCCTGAAGTACCTGAAAAGGACTAAGGATATGTTTCTCGTTTATGGAGGTGACGAAGAGCTCGTCGTAAAGGGTTACGTCGATGCTAGCTTCGACACAGATCTGGATGACTTGAAGTCACAAACCGGATACGTGTATATTTTGAATGGAGGGGCAGTAAGCTGGTGCAGTTGCAAGCAAAGCGTCGTGGCGGGATCTACATGTGAAGCGGAGTACATGGCGGCCTCAGAGGCAGCACAGGAAGCAGTCTGGATAAAGGAGTTCATCACCGACCTAGGGGTGATTCCCAATGCGTCGGGCCCGATGACTCTCTTTTGTGACAACACTGGAGCTATTGCTCTTGCCAAGGAGCCCAGGTTTCACAGGAAGACTAGGCACATCAAGCGTCGCTTCAACTCCATTCGTGAAAGTGTTCAAAATGGAGCCATAGATATTTGTAAAGTACATACGGACCTGAATGTAGCAGATCTGTTGACTAAACCTCTCCCTAGAGCAAAACATGATCAACACCAGAACTCTATGGGCGTTTGATTCATCACAATGTAACTAGATTATTGACTCTAGTGCAAGTGGGAGACTGTTGGAAATATGCCCTAGAGGCAATAATAAATGGTTATTATTATATTTCCTTGTTCATGATAATTGTCTATTGTTCATGCTATAATTGTGTTATCCGGAAATCGTAATACATGTGTGAATACATAGACCACAACGTGTCCCTAGTAAGCCTCTAGTTGACTAGCTCGTTGATCAACAGATAGTCATGGTTTCCTGACTATGGACATTGGATGTCATTGATAACGGGATCACATCATTAGGATAATGATGTGATGGATAAGACCCAATCCTAAGCATAGCATAAAAGATCGTGTAGTTTTGTTTGCTAGAGCTTTTCCAATGTCAAGTATCTTTTCCTTAGACCATGAGATCGTGCAACTCCCGGATACCGTAGGAGTGCTTTGGGTGTGCCAAACGTCACAACGTAACTGGGTGACTATAAGGTGCACTACGGGTATCTCCGAAAGTGTCTGTTGGGTTGGCACGGATCGAGACTGGGATTTGTCACTCCGTGTGACGGAGAGGTATCTCTGGGCCCACTCGGTAATGCATCATCATAATGGGCCCACTAAGGTATCTCTGAACCCGAAAGTTGTTCGTAGTCCCGGATGAGATCCCGGACATCACGAGGAGTTCCAGAATGGTCCGAAGGTGAAGAATTATATATAGGAAGTCCAGTTTCGGCCACCGGGAAAGTTTCGGGGGTTATCGGTATTGTACCGGGACCACCGGAAGGGTCCCGGGGGTCCACCGGGTGGGGCCACCTATCCCGGAGGGCCCCATGGGCTGAAGTGGGAAGGGAACCAGCCCTTAGTGGGCTAGGGCGGCCCCCTTGGGCCTCCCCTTGCGCCTAGGGTTGGAAACCCTGGGGGTGGGGGGCGCCCCACTTGGCTGGGGGGGGAAGCCACCCCCCTTCCCCCTTGGCCGCCGCCCCCCCTTGGAGATCTGATCTCCCAGGGCCGCCCCCCCCAGGGGTCCTATAAATAGTGGGGGGGAGGGAGGGCAGCAAGACCACAGCCCCTGGCGCCTCCCTCTCCCCCTGCAACACCTCTCCCTCTCGCAGAAGCTTGGCGAAGCCCTGCCGAGACCCCGCTACTTCCACCACCACGCCGTCGTGCTGCTGGATCTCCATCAACCTCTCCTTCCCCCTTGCTAGATCAAGAAGGAGGAGACGTCGCTGCTCCGTACGTGTGTTGAACGCGGAGGTGCCGTCCATTCGGCACTCGGTCATCGGTGATTTGGATCACGGCGAGTACGACTCCATCAACCCCGTTCATTGGAACGCTTCCGCTCGCACTCTACAAGGGTATGTAGATGCACTCCTTTCCCCTCGTTGCTAGTATACTCCATAGATGGATCTTGGTGATGCGTAGAAAATTTTAAATTCTGCTACGATCCCCAACAGCAGCATCACTCCAGACAAAGTCATCTGTTTTCTTCATCATCTGATACAGCGGTATGGCCTTTTCACCCAACCGACTTATAAATCGACTTAAAGCAGCGATTCGACCTGCCAGACGCTGGACATCATTTATACACGCTGGCTTAGCCAGAGAGGTGATTGCCTTGATCTTCTCCGGGTTAGCTTCAATGCCTCTATGAGAAACCAGAAAACCCAAGAGCTTGCCTGCAGGAACACCAAAGACACACTTGGCCAGGTTAAGCATCATCTTGTAGACCCGGAGATTACCAAAGGTCTCCCTCAGATCGTCTATCAGGGTCTCCTTCTCTCTGGATTTTACCACAATATCATCCACATAGGCATGAACGTTGCGCCCAATCTGATTATGAAGACAATTCTGTACGCACCGCTGGTAAGTCGCCTGGGCGCTCTTGAGCCCAAACAGCATAGACACATAACAGAAGGCTCCAAAAGGGGTAATGAACGCCATCTTCTCTTGGTCCTTAACTGCCATTTTGATCTGATGGTATCCAGAGTAAGCATCCAAAAAACTTAAACGCTCACAACCCGCCGTAGCATCAATAATTTGATCGATACGGGGGAGAGCAAAAGGATCAGCCGGACAAGCCTTGTTTAAATCCGTATAATCCACACACATACGCCAGGTGCCGTTCTTCTTGAGCACGAGCACCGGGTTAGCTAGCCATTCTGGATGAAAGACTTCAACGATGAACCCGGCCGCCAAGAGCCGGGCTACTTCCTCACCAATGGCTTTCCGCCTCTCCTCATTAAACCGCCGGAGAAATTGCTTGATTAGCTTAAATTTTGGATCAATATTAAGAGTGTGCTCAGCGAGTTCTCTCGGTACACCCGGCATGTCGGAAGGTTTCCATGCAAAGATGTCCCGGTTCTCACGGATGAACTCGATGAGCGCGCTTTCCTATTTAGGATCCAGATTGGCACTGATGCTGAACTACTTAGATGAGTCGCCTGGCACAAAGTCAATAAGCTTAGTCTCATCGGCCGACTTAAATTTCATTACCAGCTCATGCTCTGTGGTCGGCTTTTTCAAAGACGTCATATCTGCCGGGTCAACATTATCCTTCTAAAACTTTAATTCCTCTGTCGCACAAACAGATTCAGCGTAAGCAGCATCACCTTCCTCGCACTCCAAGGCTATATTTCGGCTGCCATGAACCGTAATGGTCCTATTGTGACCCAGCATCTTGAGCTGCAAATATACGTAACACGGCCGTGCCATGAACTTGGCGTAAGCCGGCCGCCCAAATAAAGCATGGTACGGGCTTCTTATTTTGACCACCTCAAAAGTCAGTTTTTCCGCCCTGTAGTTGTACTCATCTCCAAAGGCTACTTCCAGCTCGATCTTACCAACTGGATACGCCGACTTACCGGGCACCACACCATGGAAAACAGTATTGGACTGGCTGAGGTTTTTATCAGTTAATCCCATACGACGGAAGGTCTCATAATAGAGGATGTTGATGCTACTGCCTCCGTCCATGAGTACCTTAGTGAATTTATACCCACCAACTTGAGGAGCCACCACCAAGGCCAGGTGACTGTTGGAAATATGCCCTAGAGGCAATAATAAATGGTTATTATTATATTTCTTTGTTCATGATAATTGTCTATTATTCATGCTATAATTGTATTGTCTGGAAATCGTAATACATGTGTGAATACATAGACCACAACGTGTCCCTAGTAAGCCTCTAGTTGACTAGCTCGTTGATCAACAGATAGTCATGGTTTCCTGACTATGGACATTGGATGTCATTGATAACGGGATCACATCATTAGGAGAATGATGTGATGGACAAGACCCAATCCTAAGCATAGCATAAAAGATCGTGTAGTTTCGTTTGCTAGAGCTTTTCCAATGTCAAGTATCTTTTCCTTAGACCATGAGATCGTGCAACTCCCGGATACCGTAGGAGTGCTTTGGGTGTGCCAAATGTCACAACGTAACTGGGTGACTATAAAGGTGCACTACGGGTATCTCCGAAAGTGTCTGTTGGGTTGGCACGGATCGAGACTGGGATTTGTCACTCCGTGTGACGGAGAGGTATCTCTGGGCCCACTCGGTAATGCATCATCATAATGAGCTCAATGTGACTAAGGCATTAGTCACGGGATCATGCATTGCGGTACGAGTAAAGAGACTTGCCGGTAACGAGATTGAACGAGGTATTGGGATACCGACGATCGAATCTCGGGCAAGTAACATACCGATTGACAAAGGGAATTGCATACGGATTGATTGAATCCTCGACACCGTGGTTCATCCGATGAGATCATCGTGGAACATGTGGGAGCCAACATGGGTATCCAGATCCCGCTGTTGGTTATTGACCGGAGAGGCGTCTCGGTCATGTCTGCATGTCTCCCGAACCCGTAGGGTCTACACACTTAAGGTCCGGTGACGCTAGGGTTGTAGAGATATATGTATGCGGAAACTCGAAAGTTGTTCGGAGTCCCGGATGAGATCCCGGACGTCACGAGAGGTTCCGGAATGGTCCGGAGGTGAAGAATTATATATAGGAAGTCCAGTTTCGGCCACCGGGAAAGTTTCGGGGGTTACCGGTATTGTACCGGGACCACCGGAAGGGTCCCGGGGGTCCACCGGGTGGGGCCACCTATCCCGGAGGGCCCCGTGGGCTGAAGGTGGAAGGGAACCAGCCCTTAGTGGGCTGGGGCGCCCCCCTTGGGCCTCCCCCCATGCGCCTAGGGTTGGGAACCCTAGGGGGGAGTTCCCCCTTGCCTTGGGGGGCAAGGCAACCCCTTCCCCCCTTGTGGCCGCCGCCCCCCCTTGAGATCCCATCTCTTGGGGCCGGCGCCCCCCCAGGGGGCCTATATAAAGGGGGGGAGGGAGGGCAGCAACCTACAGCCTTGGGCGCCTCCCTCCTCCCCTGCAACACCTCTCTCTCTCTCTCGCAGAAGCTCGGCGAAGCCCTGCAGGAGACCCGCTACATCCACCACCACGCCGTCGTGCTGCTGGATCTCCATCAACCTCTCCTTTCCCCTTGCTGGATCAAGGAGGAGACGTCGCTGCACCGTACGTGTGTTGAACGCGGAGGTGCCGTCCGTTCGGCACTCGGTCATCGGTGATTTGGATCACGGCGAGTACGACTCCGTCATCCACGTTCATTGGAACGCTTCCGCTCGCGATCTACAAGGGTATGTAGATGCACTCCCTTCCCCTCATTGCTAGTATACTCCATAGATGCATCTTGGTGAACGTAGGAAAATTTTAAAATTATGCTACGATTCCCAACAGTGGCATCATGAGCCAGGCCTATGCGTAGTTACTATGCACGAGTAGAACACAAAGCAGTTGTGGGCGTTGAGTTTGCCAATTCTTCTTGCCGCTACTAGTCGTTTCTTGTTTCGGCGACATTGTAGGATGAAGCGGCCCGGACCGACCTTACACGTACGCTTACGTGAGACAGGTTCCACCGACTGACATGCACTAGTTGCATAAGGTGGCTAGCGGGTGTCTGTCTCTCCTACTTTAGTCGGAACGGATTCGATGAAAAGGGTCCTTATGAAGGGTAAATAGAAATTGGCAAATCACGTTGTGGTCATACGTAGGTAAGAAAACGTTCTTGCTAGAAACCTACAAACCACGTAAAAACTTGCAACAACAATTAGAGGACGTCTAACTTGTTTTTGCAGCAAGTGCTATGTGATGTGATATGGCCAGAAGATGTGATGAATGATATATGTGATGTATGAGATTGATCATATTCTTGAAATAGGAATCACGACTTGCATGTCGATGAGTATGACAACCGGCAGGAGCCATAGGAGTTGTCTTTATTATTTTGAATGACCTGCGTGTCATTGAATAACGCCATGTAAATTACTTTACTTTGTTGCTAAACGCGTTAGCCATAGAAGTAGAAGTAATCGTTGGCGTGACGACTTCATGAAGACACAATGATGGAGATCATGATGATGGAGATCATGGTGTCATGCCGGTGACTAAGATGATCATGGTGCCCCGAAGATGGAGATCAAAGGAGCATGATGATATTGGCCATATCATGTCACTATTTGATTGCATGTGATGTTTATCATGTTTTTGCATCTTATTTGCTTAGAACGACGGTAGTAAGTAAGATGATCCCTTATAATAATTTCAAGAAAGTGTTCACCCTAACTGTGCACCGTTGCGAAGGTTCGTTGTTTCGAAGCACCACGTGATGATCGGGTGTGATAGATTCTAACGTTCGAATACAACGGGTGTTGACGAGCCTAGCATGTACAGACATGGCCTCGGAACACACGCAATACACTTAGGTTGACTTGACGAGCCTAGCATGTACAGACATGGCCTCGGAACACGGAGGACCGAAAGGTCGAGCATGAGTCGTATAGAAGATACGATCAACATGGAGATGTTCACCGATCTTGACTAGTCCGTCTCACGTGATGATCGGACACGGCCTAGTTGAATTCGGATCATGTTTCACTTAGATGACTAGAGGGATGTCTATCTAAGTGGGAGTTCATTAAATAATTTGATTATATGAACTTAATTATCATGAACTTAGTCTAAAATCTTTACACTATGTATTGTAGATCAAATGGCCCACGTTGTCCTCAATTTCAACGCGTTCCTAGAGAAAACCAAGATGAAAGATGATGGCAGCAACTATACGGACTGGGTCCGGAACCTGAGGATCATCCTCATAGCAGCCAAGAAAGATTATGTCTTAGAAGCACCGCTAGGTGAAGCACCAATCCCTGAGAACCAAGACATTATGAACGCTTGGCAGCAGCGTGCTGATGATTACTCCCTCGTTCAGTGCGGCATGCTTTACAGCTTAGAACCGGGTCTCCAAAAGCGTTTTGAGAAACATGGAGCATATGAGATGTTCGAGGAGCTGAAACTGGTTTTTCAAGCTCATGCCCGGGTCGAGAGATATGATGTCTCCGACAAGTTCTTCAGCTGTAAAATGGAGGAGAACAGTTCTGTTAGTGAGCACATACTCAGAATGTCTGGGTTGCACAACCGCTTGTCGCAGCTGGGAGTTAATCTCCCGGATGACGCGGTCATTGACAGAATCCTCCAGTCGCTTCCACCAAGCTACAAGTGCTTTGTGATGAACTACAATATGCAGGGGATGGAAAAGACCATTCCCGAGGTATATTCAATGCTGAAATCAGCTGAGGTAGAGATCAGAAAAGAACATCAAGTGTTGATGGTGAATAAAACCACTAAGTTCAAGAAGGGCAAGGGTAAGAAGAACTTCAAGAAGGACGGCAAGGGAGTTGCCGCGCCCGGTAAGCCAGTTACCGGGAAGAAGTCAAAGAATGGACCCAAGCCCGAGACTGAGTGCTTTTATTGCAAGGGAAGTGGTCACTGGAAGCGGAACTGCCCCAAATATTTAGCGGACAAGAAGAAGGCCGGCAACACCCAAGGTATATGTGATATACAAGTAATTGATGTGTACCTTACCAGTACTCGTAGTAGCTCCTGGGTATTTGATACCGGTGCGGTTGCTCATATTTGTAACTCAAAGCAGGAACTACGGAATAAACGGAGACTGGAAAAGGACGAGGTGACGATGCGCGTCGGGAATGGTTCCAAGGTCGATGTGATCGCCGTTGGCACGCTACCTCTGCATCTACCCACGGGATTAGTTTTAAACCTCAAT